>NC_136830.1:1800000-2094202 GCF_951394365.1 Tetrao urogallus | reverse complement strand
GGGGTGACAAGAACTTCCTCACACCTGCCCTATGCCAGCTCCCAAGAGGAGAGCCAGCAGCGTGGGGACAAAGCAGAGGAGTAGGATGGGCAAGTCAACAGGCTGTAAGGTTTTCAAGACTCCCCTCTCCCTTAAAGCTACCCCCGAAATAATGCTGTAATGGCAACGCTGCCATCTGCAAGAAGTGAGACTCAGGATCCATGAGATGTGCTCTACACAGCACCAGCCCCGGCTTGGCATGCAGTGCTGCAAGGCTCAGTGCAGCTTCCCATTAGCCCCACTCGCAGCTTTGGGTTTCTGTCTGGGGCTGCATGGCTGAGTGTGTCTCACTACCAAAAAAACATTAAGAACTTACTTAGAATGATGCCTTTCTGCAGCTTTTGTAAACAGTTTGAGGCCACAGGGTTTCGCTCTGCCTCATGACTTCTCCAGAAGGAGGTGACTAAGAACTGGGCAGTGCAGGAGGGCTGGGAGCTGCAAGGTTCACAGCTGCACTTTGCAGGCAACCTTTGCTCACTTTCTTTAGATGTCAGTTTGGGAGGAGGAGGCTCAGAGAGGAGAGACTTTTTCTTTTCTCTTTCTGACAAAACTCCCCAAAACAAACAAACAAACAAAGAAAAAACCAGCAAAAAACAACAGAACAAAAAAAAAAACCAACCAACCCAACAGAAACCTCAGAAACACCAACTCTCAGTTTTATGCAAGAACCTCCACAAAGCTCCCTGAGCATTCATATCCAGAATAACTCTGTCTTCTGGAGGCTGACACCTACTCACATCACTTTCCATTAAGTATCACACTGCTCCCTCTCAGTGCTCACCCTGTGATCCTTCACCTCTGGGCACACAGTGCTCCCCATGGCAATATGGTGCTCCCCACACACGCGTGGTGCTCTCCAGTGCAGCACAAAGCTGCCCGTTTGCTGGCTCTGCTCTTGCCATAGAAAGGCAGGAGTTCTGCATGCCCCTCATGGATCAACCTTTCTTCCAGCCAAAGAGATTTATGTGCCCGCCCAGTTTAAAGTGAACTTCTCTCAAAGAGCACAACCGTAAAGCTCAGTTCAGGCACAAACCCATGCAGATGATAGGGTTGGAGATTAGCGTGGTTTCTACTGTCTTCTCTACATGCTCCGTTGTAATTTCCAGCTTCCTTCATGTTCCCCAACACTGGGCTGTGACTCAGGCTGTCACCCTGCGGTAGTAGCCATGGCGGTGGGGACCAGACCTTCCAGTCACCAAAGAGACACAGGGCCGGTGCCTGGCTTGGTGCAGCAGCCCCAGCTCTTGGGCCAAGGACTTGCTGGCTTTTTCAACACCATCCGTTTTACATTTACCTTGTGAGACCACATAAAACGTGCCCTTGCAGTGAATGAGTTCCATAAAGATCAGACATTGGTTATTGCCTATTGATTTCATGAATGAAATATGTACCCACAGTGTGAGAACTGAGAGCTCGCACCAAAGCACTTGTATCATTACAGGAGATGTGCACGTTAATGAGGGACCAACTGTATTTTCCTTAAGTGCAAAGTGTGTTTAAAAGGAGAAGGAGGCTCCCACAGCTTTTGAAGTCAGAAGCTGTTAAATAGCCAGCGGCTGGAAATTTAAAATTCCTTCACATCAGGGCTCTCGGATCTGTGATCAATAGGGATTAAGTCAGACAGCACTTTTCAAAGCCTCTGGCCTTATTAACAAATAGGAAACTGAAATGGCAAGGCACTGTGACACCTGTGAGATCCTGGGGGGCAGAAGAACACTGGGCAGGGTGCTGCAGCTCCTGCACCGCCGGTTATAGCAGCTCTGGGAGCACACAGCTGCAGGCAGGCAGAGGGCAGGGAGTGCAGAGACAGCTGCTTTGCATTTTCTCCATTTGCAAGGCGCAGTGTCCCTGTTTCCATTCTAATAAAATCTGGTCCAATGGTTTGCGTTTTTCCTCTCGACCTTAAGGCCTTTAGATCTCCTTTGCAGACCTCAGCTGTAGGAGCAGGTCCTCTGCTGATGCAGCTCGGTCTAACTCAGGGTCCCATCACAGGCTTTTCCAGAGGCTTTTCCAGAACTTGTTTCTGCTGCCACTTAAAGCCCTAAGGCCTTTGAGATGTAAATAAAGCAGAATCCCCTCTGCTATGCTTGCACATCACAAAGCAAGTGGACTGATCCGTAAAAAGAGCTCTGCCTGTTACACAGAGGTCAGTTTTCTGAACATCTGGACCCCCCCCCCGGGGCACTTGCAAATCTGCTTTTTCTCATCTTCTGCTCTTTAGACCACTATGCAAAATGGATCACGAGGTTGCGCAAGGCATGGGTTCACTTATGTGCATCAGTTCAGTCCATGGACACGCCATCTGTGCTCAGCATGCAGCACTTGAGCACTATGATGATCCTCTGCAGGCTGGCTGCAAGATTAGGTTTGTTGTTTGGGTGGTAAACCTC
Source organism: Tetrao urogallus (assembly GCF_951394365.1). Lineage (NCBI taxonomy): Eukaryota > Metazoa > Chordata > Aves > Galliformes > Phasianidae > Tetrao > Tetrao urogallus. The sequence continues at coordinate 2,091,773 of NC_136830.1, read as the reverse complement.
ATCCATCGGAGGCATACGGGCATATCAGCAATAGCTGGGCAAGCTGGGCAGGCAGCTGGCGGCTGTCTGAGTGAGCCTGAAGAGCTGAGCACATCACAGGGAAGGGCGAGGGCTGGACCCACAGGGTCACCCTGCTCTCTCAGTAGTGCTCCTATCAGTGCTCGGTTATGGAGTCACAAAACCTGCACTTGCTCCTGTCACCTGAGGAGCTCAAACAGTCAAAGAACGATTGACCCAAATCTCTCTCTCTTTTTTTTTTTTTAATCAAGAAGAGAGAGAGAGAAAAAAAAAAAAAAAGATTCTTACCCTTTTCTGGCAGTCTTCCATATGAGTATGGGCAGACCAAAACGTTAGGGCCTAGGCCTTCAGAGGCAGCAATTCTATTAAAGAGGAGCAAAGATTAAGAGCTTTGCTCTGATCAGATCCAGAAATCAATTTCTTCCTCTTGTAAAGCTCTTATTATTTACCATTTTTTGCAGTTTTACTGGAGTTATAAATATACTGCCTTCTGAGGAAAAAAATAGACTCCTGCAAAATTGAGAAATCCAGTCCTTTTCCTTTTATATCCAGCAGGTGCAAGCTACCAAAAGAGATTTCCTTCCCAGCAACCACTGAATCTGAGTTCTGCAGTTTCATTTATGTTTCCTGCATGAGCGAGCTAAACCCTGTTGTCGCCATGTCACTGGATTTACGATGTGGTCAACAGTTGGTTATCTGCTTCTCCGCCTTCCAGTTGCCTTTGTCTCACTTGGAGATGAACGGCTGAGGTGAGACGTGTGGCTGCTGCTCAGCGTGTCACCCCAGCAGCAGTGGAGGCCCCTGGAAGCCGCAGAGTGCCTGCCAGCCCGAGGTGCTCGCTAATGACCAATCGCCGAGGTGCACAAGGCCCAGAGGGTGAGCCCGTTGTCTTCAGCACAGCGTCGTGTGTTGACTAGCAGAGCAAAGTGTTTTATGTTGCTGTGAAAGAAGCCGACACGGCTGGAGATTTAATCATTTCGAATTCATCTTGGCACGAGGCCACGAGTGTGTACAAATGGAGCGTTTAATGTTTAATGTGCTGCTCTGACTGAGCTGTGACCTTCTCGTGCAATTGCATGTTGGGGATTTCCGATGCCGTGTCATTACAAGCAGCAGTGCCACTTCAGCTGCTAGGAGCGGGTGGAAGTCAGGCAACCTGGTGCAGCATCCTGCCCATCCCGGGGCCTGGCACACAGCAGGAATGTTCCACCAGCACTTACTGACCTGCAGCATGTGGTGGGGCAGACAGTGTGGCTCTGCAGGCTGTGATGTCCCTCGTCTTTGTGCTGCTCACTGTGCCTCTGCCAAAGCACCAGGAGATGTGGATTAGGAGACCTGGATCACTTCTAAGCACTCTTGTAAGTGCTAAAATATTGTGGGAATCAAATAAAAGGTGAAAATGCCTATTATGTGTGTTCCTCTTCCATTCCTCTCCCCAGCCCAGGAAAACAAGGCTTTTACAATATGCAAGCTTCCTAAAGATGCCTTTATCAGTCAAAGCAGTGATTGTTTGCAGTGTTCCCCCTCTTGCTCTGTCACATCATTTTTATTGGCTTGCTCGGTTTCTGCTGCATGTTCTTCTCACTTCTCCACCAGAGGAAATGAGCAACACACAGACTGGGCATTAGAGAGAGAACTCAAAAGCACTTAATGTAAATTAACCTAGGAGCAGCTCAAGCCCAGTGACTTCTCCCCATGTAGCGTTATTATTGATTGTTCATTTTTGAGAAGCATCAAATGCTAGGAGGAAATTTCAAGCAGTGTTTGTAAGTTGCCCCAGCGTGGGTCAGACAGCACAAAGCAAACCCCCACAGCCCTGCCCCAAGGAAACTGCACTCTCATTTCTGCCTGTCCTGAGTATCAGACATACCTGAGCATTTCAAACACCTAAAGAAGGCAGGACTTGCCCTAACCAAACTGCTGCTGGGAAACCAGGCTGACTCTGAGATGCACACTTTCCTTTCAACATTTCTGCTCTGTTGCTATACTTTACACCCTTTCAGTATCCATTGTGTTTCTCGGCTGTGTACCCTAAGTCCAGAGCAGACACCAGGAAAGCACATAGCTCTTCTCCTTCTCCAGGGGAGGATCAGTCAGGGGTCACCTCTGACTAATACCCACTGTTCTTAAAGATCCTCCCAAGGTTAAGATCTTGTAGCATCACTGGGCGAGCCATTACAGTGCTTCATAATATTGAGAACATCTCTGTATTATTGCTTGAATCCCACTCTACCATCTGCTTCAGGTTTGGTAATGACATTTCTGAACATCAGCAAAAATCCCTGGCTTAGTATTTACTGGACAAGTGTGCACGCAGGTATCATTACAGCAAGAAGGCTTCCAGGAACAAATAGGTGTCCGGAGGTTTGCTGAGTTTTAGTTGTAAGGTTAACCCTGGATATAAGAGAAAAACACATGGCCTGTCAGAGAGAAAGAGAAGAGCTGGCTGAGACAATGAGGCGTGGAACATGGTGCAGCACCAGAGCAGATGTGTCCTGACCAGCACCACAAGGCAGTGGAAGTGGGACCCTCTGCTGGGCAGCCATTCCAGCCAAAGATGAACCTTCCTGGTCAGCATCAGCTGCAGTCTTTCCACCAAATAGACACCAGTCTACTAGGAACTGGATAGAAACTGCCAACTCATTTCATATAAGAGCACTAAACATCATCAGAGGAATGATGAATGTTCAGCCATTATTAGCATGTGCCAATTCTGAACTTACACGATGGAAGGAAAACACCTCTGAGTCACCTCAGGCCAGTGCTACAAGTGCTGAGATGGCAGCAGGCTCCTGGAGCATTCCTGCTGCACCCCACACAGCGCGTTCAGGAGCCAGCAGGAGGGCTGGCTGCCATGACATGGAGCTTCCTCGTGGGAGGTCACTGATCAGAGCGAGACTGGCTGTGGTTTCCTTTCTCTTCCATCAGTTTTCATGCCCAGCAAGTGCTCATGTGTGCCTGGCGCTCACGACTACATGCATTACGGCAGGTGATTTAACACGGGTATGAAGTTCAGCAGGGATCCTCACCCGAGCTGCTCAGAGGGCTGTTGCACCCATCCAACAGCTCCAGCCCCAGCTGCTTCCCACACTGAGTGAGGCGGTTGCTGCCTAACAGCCTCCTGATGCTCAAGGCTCCATGAGCAGAGGGTCATTTCTTTTTCCTCCCAGGCCACTGGCACAGCCCTCCAATACCACATCCTTCACCTTTCACGAGTTCTGGGCACAAGGAGCTGCTCATTGGAGCAGGAAGTGTGGAAGGGCTCGATGTAACCAAGGGAAGGCAAAGGAGAGTCTCTTGCTAAGCCAAGAGACCGCAGGCACAACCACACCCAGTAGCCCTCACACAGGGAGGAGTTTTTAATATAATACAATTGGAGACAAAAAAAAAACAAAAAACAAACACAAATGTGGGATTTTGTTGAGGCCAGGGGGCCTAGGTGACTCTACTGAGAAACAGAACAGCGCTCAGCTAACCTGACTAATGAGCTTATCTGGATGGCCTGGCTCAGAGATAAAGGCAAACCTGCAAAACTTGAAGAAACACCTGCAGCACAAACCTTATCTGAGCTCTTAAGTTTTCTTCCCATCCTCATCTGCTTCTCTATGTGTTCTGAATAGTTTCTCTCCCTCCTCCCACAATCCCATGTATCAGCACAATACAGGCTCTGTTAAAACTTCTACAAGTAGGCTCCAGGCTTACTGGGAAGGATGTGGATCTGCTGGAAGACTTGAACATTCTGTTGTCCAACAAAGAACAGCGAGGCAGAAAGAAAAGTGTGCAGCAGGTTGAGGCTAACATCCCTGACTCCCCCCGGGGACTGTGTGACACCGTGCAGCCACAGCAGGCCAGCTGAGCAGGGCTGGCAGCAACCTGCTGTGAGCCCATCCCAGCCACATGTGGCCACTTCAGCATCACAACAGAGATGGAGAAAGATAACGCCCTGCCGAGCAGTACAGGTGACTTCAGTCTGATGATGATAAGAGGGAAATGCAGGTACACAGGGCTCATCCTTCGCGCAGCTGGAAGGTACAGGTACAAACCGGCGTCTCAGTCCCAGCTTAATTTGTAATGAGAAGAGCAGGAAGAAGTGGGCAGAAGATGCCGGTAAGATGTGTAAACAGAAGAGCAGCTGAATACGCATACCCAGAAACATATCACACATATCTCACATGGGACGCATCACGCGTTACAGACACCTCTGCTCCCCCCAGCATGGTGGCTCCAGACTCCCTTTATAATCACTGGAGAGAAAGAGGCCCAGTTAGAGAATGATTCATCTGACCTATTTTCAACATCTACTCTAGCATACAATGACTCATGTCCTTAGGGTGCCCATTTCTTTCCTATAAACAAGAGTCTAGACAACTAACTCAAACGTAGACATCCACAATTAGATGTCAACATTTGGGCAGATGTATTTTGCCTCTAACGTTCATCCAGAAATCAACCTAGAAGCTGTGCCAAAGACAGCTCTGGTTGATAGCCATGTTAGGGAAGAGAAACAGGGTCATTCATTCTTTTTGATGGTGCGTAGCTCCCTGCATAAAACGCTTCAAGCACTAGCTAAAAGATTAACCACCCTGTGAATGGTTGCGATAGTGCCAGTGGAACAGCAGCAGGGATCAGTAAAAGGAGATTCATTATTGCAACTATTTTTCTAACGTGCACCTGTGTCTAATTAACTGGTGTCAGATCTCTTTTCATTCAAACACATTTAGCAAAAGGAAACACAAATCAAACGACTTTCTCATACAGCCTTCTCTTGGTGTGGGTTGGTAATGGTGTGGACGGGCTTCTGGCCATGGGCTTCCACTCTCCCAGACCTGAGAGGCCACAAGAGAGGCTGGTGCCAAATCTGCCAATCCTCAGCATCCCTTCAGTGTCAGCACAGCTGGTGCTGTGTTTTGCAACATAGGATCTCAGCAGCTGGGGTAGCTGCCAGGATCTCAGAAGACTTTAGGAACCCATAATCTGGACAGAAAGTCAGGTCAGGCCACTGGGACCGTTTTTTATTCTGACAATTTTGAAGTGTTTCTCATTTCAACCTGTCAGTCTGGTTTCCTACAGCTCATACATTCACATTGTCTGTGTCTCCCTCAGCAACTTTGAACTCATTGAGCAGTTTCAGACGAATGTGACAGAGATAACAGCCTCAGAGACGAATCAGTTCCTCAAAGGTTCACAGAAATAGACATCCACGTAAAGGAGAGAGATGTTATGAGTAACCTCAACCGAACAAAAGGCTGCAGTGTGTGCTCAGCCTTGATTAGTCACCAGAGAATCCACAACTGAAGGAGGCACCACAGAGCCCTCAGACTCCAGCCCTGCAAACAGTTTTCTGAGCTCACAATCAGCTCAGACACACAGCCGGCTCAGCTCAATCTCCCAATCTCCCAGAGGCCCTGCCAGCAACCTCCCAGCCCATGGCATGGGTCCAGGAGACACTGGCTCTCCATCCTGCACCTCAGCAAGCAGGGGGTGGGGAGGGACCGTCACCTGGCTGCTGCTGCCACCAAGGCTCACCAAGAGTGCCTTAGGCCTCTCAAAGTGTTCTGTGTGAAAAAGGTGGGAAAATGCCTAAGAGCCTGAGGGAGGCTCTGCGGGAGTCCCTTCCCTCCTGCTGTTAAGGGGAGCTTGGGCAGGGAAACCAGGAAGCTTCCAGGAAGCTGGAAGAGGGATGCATCCTTCCAGCTCATGGGGATGCTGTGGCTGTGGATGAATAGGAAAAGTTCCATATCATCAGGGAACTTTGCACACTCCAGCCAAATGCTGCATGAGTCACTGCCCAGCTGGAGCCAAGTGTCTGGCTGTTACAGCAGCACTGCTCTAGGAGCCCGTGCTGAGCTACAGCCGGTTACTTCTTGGTGCCATTCCCTGTGTATGCAAAAGGGACTTGCTTACAGGAAAAGGGCAGCTGCCAGGAGAGAGAAAAAACCAAATCCACCACCCAGCACCAGAGCCATGGGAAATCCTGAGCCAAGGCTAGAAGGCTACAAAAAACATCACTTGGTTTCTTCCACTCTCAACCTCAGCAGTGAGAGCAGCAGCAAGTCTCTCAGGCCCATACCAGGGTTTCACTACGAGGAAACATGGTTTTATCAGCCTACAAAAACCCCTATAACATCTGGGCACAGGGCAGGCAAGGGCTGCAAGAGGAAATCTGTAACAGCATCTGATTTATGTTGACACCTCTCAAGCCTTCCCTTTCCCTTCCCACACCAGCCCAAACTGTTGCACCTGCACAAGCCTACAGATGCAGCAGCTCTGCTGTCCCAGAGGAAGCAGCCCCATAAAACAGCCAGCACAGGGCTCTGGCTTCCGCAGCTGCTGCCCTGTGCTGAGTGCAGCTGTCCTGCCAATGCCTGGAAAGTTCCTCTGCTCTGCCCCCACAGCAGCTCCCCAAGCAGAGCACTTTTATTCCATCTGCCCTTATCAATCACACGAGGGACAGAAGCAGGAAAAACCCAGACATGCAGGCTTCCAGCAGGCTGCCACAGGTTTGGCAAAAACCAGCATCAGAAGTGAAGGTTTACCCCCAAGGAAGAAGCACATAAACAGCTCCAGACACCCTGAAGTGCTCAGACAGCATAAAGACAGACTGCTGGCCACCCTGAGGATGCACAGAAAAGCCAGAAACCCACATCTCCCACTAGCCGGAGTGCTGTGAGCTGGAGGGAGCACAGCACTTTGCAGCCAGCTCCACCTGAGCCCCTGACTTGCAGCTGGGGAGCAGTGGGGGCAGGTTGTACTGAATGGATGCACACAAAGCACAGCTACCAGCCTGTTCTCAGGACATGCATTTGCCCCCAGCAGAAGTTCTCCTGTAGTGCAGGCAGTACGCCCTGCTGCCTCATTTATTGTAAATGAGGCCTATTCCGGCAATATGGAAACAAATTCCTCTCCCCTTCACACCCGTGATGTTAATGGACAGGACCAAAACACAAAGAACATCAAGCTGTCACACTGGCTCAAGGGCGATGCTGCTCCATCCACAGTGGCAGAGGTCCCAAAGACCACGCTGCACTCAGCCACGCTTCCAGCTGGCCCCAGCCCAACACAACCATGAGCTCCAGAGGCCAGCGGTGCCAAGGAAGCAGGATGCCCATCTGCATGCACCTGGAGGAGCCTCTGTGCTTGCAGCAGTGGCATTTAATGTTCTCCTCTGTACTGCTCTGCTGATTGATGGCTTACCACAGAGCTGTTAACACAGCAATATCCCAGCCCTATTTACAGACATCTCTGCACGTTTACTTTGTCACAAGTAAACTCTGCACACAGCAATAAAGCTTAAGGTAATGACTTCTTCAGCACAAAGCCAGCAATTTCCTGTCAGCTTGGTTTACAAATGGCTAACTTTTGGGTTAATTTTCAACTGTGATTCCGAAGACAGCTATGCAAAGTAAGGTGAGAAACTCTGGACTGTGCCACCCCAGGCTGTGGCATCCCTGCTCTGCAGAACGGTCATGCTGGGACAAATTGTGTTTCTTGCTTCCACACCTTGCTCTGTAGCTTGCAGGAAAGATGCAAACCAATGCACTGGCTTGCAGAAAGCCTGCAAGTGTCAAGGAGAACAAAGAGGTTAATGGTCCTTCTTGCATGCATCAGCTTCCATGTGTTGCAATGAGGATCTTAACTTCTCTGAAGTCCTTCTATAATTAGGGAGGATGTCTGAGAACAGGCATCTATTTTGGGTGTTGTGAGTCACCTTCCAGAGATGCGTATCTTTTTTTGCAGTGACCATAGAGAAGGATCTGAAAGTAGCTACCTAAAATAGATGGCATAAATATGTATTGAAATCTCGGAGTACGCTGCCCTTTAATTGGGTTGTGATGTTCTTTTTTAACAAGGGTGAGAAAACACTTTGTCACACTGACATTAAATTGTGGCATCTAGGAGGGTCGTCAGCAGCCAAGCAGACGCCAAGGGGACAGGATGATGTTGGTGGAGGAGCTGTAAACCACCTTGGTCCAACACCTTTGGAAAATAACAGCCCATTCTGTCCTCACCTTGGTGTGGGCCTGTGCTGCTTTTCTACGCTGATACTGAACCATTGGAATGCTGCCTTGCTAGAGCTGAAAAGAAGGTACAAATGAGCATCATTCCATCTGTGAAAACGGGCCAAAAGATCAGGAATTCATCCTGGCTGAGAGTCCAAAATTCATGTCTGTGCATCACATTGTTATTTTCACCCATGGCTAAAAGGAGAAGAAACTGAAGATGGAAACAAGCTGCTCCTGCTGCAGCCCCGTGTGTTTGAGGACACACCACCAGGGAAGGAGGAAGGGCTGCATTCAAACATCAACATTTTCCCATTCTTATGGGCTTTTCCTTTTTAACCCCTGATTTTTCCTACTTTTTCTTATTTTCTTCCACTGAATTTTGCTCCACCCTTTCACAGTGGCTTCATAACCAAAATTCACGATTTACTGGAATTCCTTCTGTTTTCAAGTCCCCAATTCTTAACATTTTCATTATTCTTCTTGAGACCTTTCTTCCCATTGCTTCTGTTCTGTCTAGAAAGACCTTGTTCTCCTGTTTCCATTACAAGCTGTTGGATTCACTCCCCTTTTCCTCCTTCTCCATTTCTCCACTGCCCATTCCCCAGCTCCGATGAAGTCTTCCTCAAGTCCCTTCTAGACTTAAAAGCTTTCTCGAATGAACCGCACTTCAGCTCTGTGTCCTCTCACACAACGTGCTGAATACTCTTCTTGTTATTTTTGAGAATCTGTTAGAATTAAATCCCAGTAAGAAATCTGCCACCATTGTGCAGGATAGCCCATTAATCAAGGACACAAGCCTCTCCCCAGCTGCCCAGGCAGGGTCCAGCTTGGAATTGATAAATTGCACCTGGAGGTAACTAATAAATCTGAGAAGTCATTTGCTTTTTATGAACAGGAGCAGTGGGAGGTCCTGCTGCTAGAGGGATGTGGTTGGAAGGGAGCAGTGCCCAGAACTCTGCATGTCCCATCCTATTCCCTTGCTTCCTGGCATCCCTGATTTTCACTTACAGAGATGCTGTGCTGGAGGTGCAGGAGCTGCCATGGGGCTGATTGGGGCACACAGCAGGCATGCAGCCAGAGCATCCCCAGGGTGCAGGGCTCTGTGTACTGCTGCCAAAATCAGCACTTGAGCGTTGCCACAAAAGACTTGGAAAACTTCACCCTCATTGACTGGAAACAATTTGACTGCACCCATGCCATAAAAATCCATAAGAAATAAGATAAATCATTAACTATGGATCTGGTCTTTGCTGATACTACAAGCAATTCTGCTCAAAAGCATGTGCTGCAGTACCACCCCAAATATCATTTCCTGTTTTCTCCACTCACAAACTCCCCAAGGTAAGCATCTCTCATACCTACACATTTCACAGAGCTGAGCACAGTCAGTAGCAAACCGGCCCCAACAGCACACGTGTCAGTTATTCAGATGCGCAGGAGAGGAGATGGGACGCGATTACAGCAGAGATCAAGCAAGATGTGGGTTACAGCATTTCCTCCCTCCCCTTCCCTTCCTCTTCAGAGGCATGTGGCCGTGGTTAGGGCGGTCTGGAAGCCACAAGGACGCAGTAGGGTGGGTGCACACCTAGTGGGAGGGCTCAGTGCTTCAGAAAAGCTCTGCTGCCCCCAGTGCACTCAGCATCCAGCAACATCAACTCCAAACCCAGCAGCAGCAACTGGGACATTTCATTTTTTCCCCCTCTTTCATAAATAGGGCCACTCTGATGTTTGTTCACAGCACGGGTTGCACACAGCAGAGTGGGATTACTTACTGCCAATTAGTACATTAAAGTTCAAGTGGAACGATGCAGTAATTGCCTTGTTATAGCTATTAAAGCTGTGTTATGCAACCGGGGCGCTCTTAAGAGTATCTGCACGCAGCATGGCAATACATGAGGTACGAAGGGATCTACTAAGAAATGAATGCTGATACAGGCATAATCTCTTTAATAACAAATTATATATATGTAGTGAAAAAGAATGCTCAGGTTTGTTGGGATCTCTGCAAACTACTGAAAGCAAAGAGTCACCTGCTGCCTATTCACCAAAGCAAAGCTCCTGTATCACACCTTTCAGAAAGCACCGGAAGTACAGCAAGAAGCACCACCCCATGAAGCAGGGGAAGGAGACACCTCATCTCTTCTCACCTGGAGCTTTCCTGCTGGCCGGCTGGAGGCACTTCAGTCATCATTGCCTTCCCAGGAGCTGATTGTGCTTCCAGGCAAGGGGAGGCCATGGCGAGTCCTGTGGGATTTCAGACAGTGCTAAGCTCTCTTGCATCTTTCTGGGGAGCTAGTTCATTCCTATTAGCAGGCTTGCAGCTGGACCAACAAGTGAGTTGCCAGGGGGGATTCCAGCTGCAAGGTGATGGGAACGGCAGAGAGGCTGCAGGGGAGAAGAACCTGCTGCCTTCTGCTTCCCACTCTTCCCTCCTGGTTGTGGTCAGCAGGACCAGGTCTGCTGCTCAGACCTTGCAAGAAAGTGTTAAACTATTAACTGTAGAAAAACTCTTGCTCAGGGACTCATTTAACTATAAGCTCAATTCCCTGAGAGCCCATCTGGTCAGATTCCAGCTTCTGTTTTTCTGAGGGATCGCTTAGGAAAAAGAGACAGATAAGAGCTGAGTTACAGAAAACAAACCTTGTTTTCTTTCTGACTGCTTGAAACTATAGCTTAACTTTATCAGTAACTCGGCCTGGTGCAGCAATGGTGCCAGGCAGTGCAAAAAAGGCTGGGTGGTCTCACTGCTGACAGTGGAAATTAGTGCTTCCAGTTCTTTTAACACCAAAGGGAGGACAGAGCAGTGAATTCATGCACTGCTTTTCGTAGGATAGCTGAAAAGAGTAAGAAGAAAGTAGCAGAGATAGCAATAGAGAGATCCAGAAATATTCATATCTAAATTAGCTCCTCTAAACTAAAATTAAGCTCCAGCTTGACTATGTTTTATGGACTGTGCATCATGCTAGACGTAACTCACACCTATAACAAGGGAGTAACAGTGCATGCTAACCAACCAAAGGCCTTCTAGACACCTTCAGCTCCAGCTTCATCTCTCTCGTTAACCTGAGGTCTTCCTGAGTCTCCCAGTAGCCCAAGGGACTTCTAAAGGTTTAGTGCACAGAAGCCCGCGCCAGTGCAGCCACGCACAGGTCTGCAGGTTGCACATCTTTAAGGGAAAGGAAACCACCACCAAATAGATTAGCTTCACAGTTGTGCTGTTCATTATGGGTCATTTAGTTCAGTTAATCAATAGGCAGACTTCTTTAACCAGCTAATTTTGCCAAATTGCTTCCACAACAGGCAGGTTTGCTGCTAGTTGTTAGCCATGAAGGGATAATATTTCACTGCAATGATAAGCACAGCCCTGGTGCTCAGGTACTTTGCAGCCCCGCTGTTTGCACTGCCACCGGCTGCAGTTGAACCCCTTCCTCACCAAACAGAGGCTTGAAGCTGGGCAGAGCTATCGGCATCCTTGGTCTCTTGGTGCTGGGCAATAACAGGCCATCTCCAACTGAATCACTCACATCATTTACTCTCCTCATCCAGGATAAGCAGGAGCTAGAAGTTATCTGCACAAACCAACCAGCTGGACTTCCCGATGGCAGAGCAAGTTAAACTAACGCTATCACCTTACAGGCCATACATATACAGTTCCCTACTTTGCTTTGCTAGGCAGTTACACGAGATACCTCCCAGCCAAGGCAGGAGAGCCCAACCACATCCTCCAATCCGATCCTCGGGGCACATCAGCACGCAGAGGAGGAGGGCAAGGTCCTCGGCTTGTCAAAACAGATAAAAGGTCAAGACAAACCCTTGATACTTGCGGTTGTTTAGGGGGGAAAAAAAAAGATTTTGTTGTACACTTGAAGAACTGATTACTGGATTCAAGGCCCCTGTTGAGGTCATCAAATAGTTATTGCAATAGAGCAAGATAAGAGCCAAGCAATAGGAAAAGTTTGTAGTTGAATTTCCTGGAGGTTTGTTTTAACAGAACAAAACAATTGGTGCCTGGGGTTTGTTAGCAAATTGCTTTAGCTGAAGAACTGCAGCTTGCTGAGTGTGGGCCCTCAGCATCCTCTGCAATGCTTCCTCTGACACGTCAGGGCCTCCGCTCCCACTGGGGGACTTCAGATGCCCCCACCTGAGAAGGACCCCAGCAGGGGCACGCTGGCTCTGGGACACATGCCACCAACAGAGCTCTGTGCTTCTGCTGGCTTCTGGATGACTCAGTTCCTGCCCTACTTGTAACCCCTATTTTTATTTCCCCTTTTGTATTTCCCCTCTTTAATCCCTAACCTATTGGCAAACCAGACCTTTGCTTTTCCTGCTTGAGAAAGCCCATTAATGAGACATCACTAGAATAAAGAAACACAAATACAAGCCCTGCCAGTGAGTGGTTGCTAAGAATTTCTCTCCACAGAAAAATCACACTGTTGTAACTACACCAGGATGACTGGTAGTAGTTGTTGTAAAAGCACAACTGAAGACAACAGATAAGCTATGCCAGCGAAGACATCTTTAACTGGAAGAGAGCTCAATGCATCCACCTGACCATTTGGACAACTGGAAATTAAATCCCTGCACATCTAATGCCATCCATCACACCAATGCAGAACTTGCATGTTCCCCAGATCTTGGCAGCATATTTAAAGCTTGTAATGCACTGCCTCAGGGGGTGCAAAGTGCCCCCAGACCATCTGTGCCACCTCTGAACACTGCTGATGACCTTCTGTGACCACCTTGCTGCGCTACCAGCTGCACCAGATCTCAGTGCCCACAAGTAAGACGTTTGTTGCAGGTAGAAGCACTACCTGTGGTCTGTATCACCTTCTTTTTGGCACTTCAGTGCTGAGTTGTTTTAAAAAGAAGCCAAGCTTAACTGCAACAACTCTTGTCTGCAATCAGCTCTAAATTACATTGCCAGGGCGAAAGCTTTGTGTAAGGTTTTCAGTTTCAGATGTTATTTTCTAACCTTCTCAGATGTTTACCAAAACATTAAAAAGATTGCAGCATTGATTGGAAAAATGAAACACGGGCTTACAGAGAAATAAGGCTTTGCTGAATCACAAAACCTGCAAGAATTGCTAAGGTTTGTATCCCGAGGCAACCTGCCAGCCAGCCAAGCAGTCCTGCTGGGAAGGGAAGGTGTGGTGAGGAGGGGCTGCCAGCACAACCCAGGGGTGCTGGGGCAGAGCTGCAGGATCCCCAGCTCCAGACTGAGCACAGATTTTCTCTGGGAGGAGTGATGGTGAGAGGTGAAGCCGCTCCTTGGGAGCACTGTCGAATATCACTCATTTGAACCCGCATTCAACCCATTTGCTAAAGCTCAGTGCAGCTGCCAGGAGGTGGAATTTCAGTCTAGAAACTGGGAAACAGAAGCGTAATAGTTCACGTTAGAAAAGCTTGCTTTTAGCCAGATCGCTAGAAAAGAAAGGGACAAGGAGTATTCCTTTGGGACAAGCAGTGCTAGATTACAAATGTGATTCATGGAGACATTTGATCTGATGGCACATCAAAAGCAATGGCAAATTACATGTCTTCAATAAAAAAACCATTAAGTCATAGATGCTTGGCCATGGAGTAAGGCGATTAGACTTCAGCATTGTTTGTTGAACGGGCATAAGATGATACAGAGTGAATTTTTTCGCAATAATAGCCGTTCCTGGTTATTCATTCTGAAGAGAATAAATCTGCCACTTGAGTGAAAACAATTGACAGCACCATTTATTACCCGGCACACTACAGAATAACAGCACGATTTACATGTTGCCCTTTGGCACTGCGACTCTCATCTCGCTTAGAAACAAAGCAAAAAATATCTGCAGACTTGGTGGTAAGGACTTAAGCGGCCGCTGACCTTATGTGGTTGATTTTAACTTCTACAACCAGGGGCTGAACGAGGGCACACCGTGATCAGGGAAATTGGTTCTTCTGAAGTATCCACACCCTGTGGATGCTGAGACACTGAGGGTCATGCAGAGGTCTCGCTATGTGACAGTTCAGAGAGTAACAGTTCGGCTCTGATCCTCTGAGATGCCCCCTGGGAATTAAAGATATTTGGTTTCCTTTCAGAGGCTTTACAAGGTTGAACCCATCATAAAGGGAATTTTTCCCTAGCTCATGAGGCTAAATCTTTGGGCTGGGTCTTAGCTTTCTCATTCATGCGAAGGCCAGATTCTTGGTACATCCAGGCAGTGTAGCCCACTGAAAATCAAGACAAAAATAATATGGGGTACACTGTGTTACTGTAACAGAAAATGCTCACCCAAAAAAGAATGTGAATGTGTTGAAATGCTGCCCTTCACAGTGACATCTCTGCAGGCTTAGCTGCTGCCCGTTACTTATTTTTATGAAGGTTTACAGGTTTCCTCTGGCCCCTGTTACAATGCATGTAACTCTCAAATTTGGGATCAAATACTGGGGAAGCATGAAGACAACTTCAGAAGGACATTTTAAATACGTACTTGCTTCTTGAAGCCAACAGAAACATTTAGGTGGAGAACAATTATAATCCTCTACCAAATACTTCTCTATAATTGATGGGCAAAAATCTGTCCAGAATGGGCCACTTGGAAAATGCCCTATTGTCACCCTTATGGTATTAAACTGGGATTTCAGGGTTATAAATGGCTACTGGGATAGGGTGTCCATGTCAGCCAGGCACTGGGAGGCATTATGTCTGCTTTGGGATGTCTCCAGAACTCCACCACCTCAAAGCAAGAGCCACAAACACAGCTTTTTCCATCACAAAACCACAGTTTAGCAACATCCATTACAGTTCCTAAAGGTTCCCATTGCACTTCCCTTTGGCAACAGCTCCTTCGGTACACTTAAAATATAGAGCAGTCAGTGTTTATTTTAATTTTCCCCACTGTTTGACAGCACACGGCAAGGTCAAGAGAAAGGTCATTTATTAATAATCCCTATGATTCCTAAGAGCTATCCTACACACTGTGAAATCCAGAGAGATTAATACAGCCACTGGCAGCATTTGCTCTCCGTCAGCACAGGTCTCAGTGCCTCCTCCCAGAGCACCCAGCTCTTTGTAGAGTTGGGAAGAAACCATCACTCTGAACTGTCCTATTCTCAGCAATGGGACCAAGTTAGAAAAACGAAAATGAGATTCTGGTTTTCAGATATCTTAAGGGAAGATTTTGGCCCTTTGCTGCTACAGAACATTTTTAAAGATTGAGGCTATGATTGGTTTCTTAGCCTTTGCGTTCTCCTTTCTAATTCTTAAAGACACCAACATATAATCAAAATGTCTTCTCTTCCTTCTTTCTTCTCCCTTCTTTTTTTTTTTTTTTTAATAAATAGTTGTCATCAATCTGCAGTTCTGTTGTCAAATAAACTGCTGATACAGGTATATCATTTGCTGTAATTTCTAGCAATGCTGAGAGTAGAGTTTCGTGACTTATTTATTTATTTTAAAACACTGCAGCCCACTCACATGTCACTTCAGTGCTCCGAAAATACCCGAATCTAAAACCTCCATTTGAATGAACAGCGTGACAGAGAAACATCAGAGAAAGCTGAATAGTCCAGACCCACAAATGTCCTCTCAATAGCAATGGACCAGAAACCAGTGTTGAACCTTAACCCTTTGTTACCAAGAGACAGGAGGCTTATACTGCTCCCTCTGTGAAAGTAAAAAAATAGATGAAATCTAGGTAGGGTTTATTTAACTACTTTTTCCAGTGTTTGGTGGAAAAAGCTTCTCTTCAAAAGAGGCAAGGCAAGACACCATAGATGGTACTCATTTTTAATATTGTCCTTTGCATTGTCAAATGTGCAAACGTTTGGGAACTCCACACAAAGCGATTTTTTGTTCCTTTGCCTATCCTTCAGGCCATAAGTGTTACCTTCCTAAGGTCTGGCAAGGAAGGCTTGAAGAGGAATTCCTCACTTTAGCAGGGGAAGGCTAGGTCTCCTCACCTTTGCAGTTTTCTTAATCAGGCCTAAAACACTTTCTCCTGTTCTCTTCCTTATCTCCTGTTCCCCATATCTACTGCCTTCTTAAAACAAACAAAATTTGGCAGTGGATGAAGCAGTGCAGTGCCAGGCTTATGGGGCAAACAGAGGTCGCCTGCCCTATCTCTGCCTACAGGGTCTGAAAGCAGAGTACTTAGCATTATTAGCTTTTCTGCATGAGTGATCAATCCCAAGTTGGACATACGGGTGCCATGGACACACTGATAAAGTCACATTTATTTTTTCTGAATGGGCTATTTACTACTTACTTGTGACTGCGGTAGCAGCTTGCAAGCTATACTTCTGTGATATCCTGCTATCACACTTTGTGATAAGGCTGAAACCATTAGGCAGGCAATAAATAAATTTTAAAAAAAGGGAAAGTCCTCCTGTATGTGCTAGGGGAATGCTTTGAGGCAAGCTGGATGCCTGCTTAGAGGCAATACCCCCACATTCTGCCCCTGGTCCCAGGGCTATTCCAGCTCCAACTCTGCTGGGGCACCTGAAGAAGTAATTCAGGCTCCTGCCTATTTTAGTGAGGTGTTGTGGGATGCAGCTCCACACACAGAGGCTCCAACCACCAGGTTTTACAGCAGGGGAACCAAATGCTGCTTCGCTTGCTCAAACAAAACGCCCAGCTCTGGCGAGGCCTTCCTTCAGAAATGCTGTGCCCTGCAACACAGCCTCAATTTCCCTGAAACATCACTGCGGGGCATTGTTCACCAGCAGAATCCGTAAGAGCACCGGATGAATCATTACCGTTCAGACGACCTTCGGCGCAGCCTGAGCGGCGTCCTGACACCCACACAGCCTGCGAGGCGATGGGAAGCGACGGCCTGCCTCTGCTGGGCCTTCCTCTCCATGCCTCCTGCTGCTCCCATGGCCTCGCTTTGGTTTTCAACTACTTCTGCTTCCCACAGAGCAGGGATGGGGCGTACAGCGGCGATGCCTTGTCAGCCCAGGGCCAGGCTGGGGCTCCTGGTGCAGCCCGCAGGCCTGCCCTGTCCTCAGGAGGAACTGTAAGCAGGGCAGGGGAGCAGGCCGCTGGCTCTGCTCACAGCCTCCTGCACCCATTTCTTTAGAACACTCCTCCAGATTCTTTCTTCTTCTTTCACTTCCCTTCCTCACCCTACCCTTTTTCTCTGCAGGCCTCATAGCAGGACTTGAAAGATTTCTATGCAGTGCCTTCACATGGCACTGACACATCCAAGTCACTTTGCTATGGAAGGGTCTTTCACCCCCCATCCCCACCCACCAAGAAAACCATCATAGGGTAATGAGGGTCAGCATCCCACCTGGGAGGAGGAGACATGAGGCACAAGAGCCAGGCGCTGTGCAAAACAGGACACAGGATTTCCTTGCACCAGGATCCTTTGCGTATACAGTCATAAACCCCCTGTCACCTCTCAGCCCAAGCCACGCATATCCCCTTTGAACACCAGGAGATTACTTTCATTTGCAGATTAACTTTAAAAAAAAATCGCTTTTCAAATTGAGAAAAACATTTCCATTTCAGATAGCTTTACGCACTGCTCCGAGTAGTTTGCAGCCCAGCAATTTGAAATGTCTGCTCCTGCAAAGCTGTCTACATTTTCTGGCACCGATTAGTTTTCCGCTGCAAATCCCATGTGATCAATCTGTTCTCCAGGCAGCAAAAGGCAAACAAGGAAGCCCCAATTGCAACAGAAACTGATGGGAACCTTCTCACAAGTTTTAATAGGAGGTGAATTAAACCCAGGGTTAATTTGAAATGCTGGGACAGCCCGCAGCTCAAGATGGATGCAGTAAATGCCTGGGATGCCAGACATCAGGGAGAGACAACAGTGACCCCCTGTCTCACTACAAGCCCCAGTGCTCCCAGTGCTGCCTCAGCTGCTCAGAGCCCGCCCTGTCTGCATGCTCGTATAACTGAGAGCTGCATCCAACAGACCTGGTCTGCTGGGTTCGTTACAGTTAATTAGTGTGGCTGCCCCACAGGCCGATCAATAAAGGAAAACAAACAGGGCATGCATATGTGCCACGCATCTTTTACAGGAGCCCCAGCTGATGGCGTGCCGGGGTCTCAGTCTGCTCGACGTGCCCTAGGAGCAGACCACCCACACTCTGAAGCCACAACGTACGCACAACAAGGATTGGCTCTGCACGAGGAGGGGTTAGGAAACCTCTACCTTTTGGCATAGCAGATAGCAAGAGGATAAAGGAGATGTTTTTAAATGAGAAGAAGGGAGACTTAGATTAGATATTAGAAGCAATTATTTACTTAAGAGGGGGATGAGGCCCTAGAACTGCTGCCCAGAGCTGTGGGTGCCCCATCCCTGGAGATGCTCGAGCCCATGGATGGATCCTGAGATGGTGGGGATCACACAGTAAGGGGTTGGAACTGGGTGGGATTTAAGATCTTTTCCAACCTAAACCATTGCATCATAGAATATCCTGAGTTGGAAAGGACCCATAGGACCACTGAGTTCAACTCATGACTCTGCACTAAACTGCATGCAAGATCTGAGCTACTGTGCCATGGGGCCTCTTGTCCCATTTAGCACATCCCTCCTGCCCCCAGCTCAGGGGCACTTGGCCTTCAGTTCATGGTGCAGACCTGGGGGCTTGCAACCCCACAGGCAGCCCGACCAAAAGGAAGAGGTGAACAGCCTTACTATATCAGATTGGGTTATGATCTGGCCCCAAACTGCTGAGGAGGTTTTTGTATGAATAGTAAATTAATGATAGGTTTTTGGAAGGAAAACTGATATGGGAGGAGATAGATTTTCCAAAATGTCAGAACATTCTGTTTTGACATTTTTCCAAATGAAAATGTTGACATTTTGCAAGGGAAAAAAAAAACTAATTTAGATTTTAGTTTAATGTTAAATATGGACTCATCAGCAGTAAAACTCAACAAAATAATCCATTTTATGTCAAGCATTTTACATCTTAGCTCAAAATTAATTTTGTTTTTGGGATTCATTTAATTAATCGAACACTCATGGAAAGTACCAGTTTCAGCTGGCCTGAAGTGATACATCCCAATTCACACATTCAGCCACTGAGAAAGAATTTCTACACTCAGATTAATGCAAGGCAGGAGACGATAAACTGGCTTGAAAGAGCAGCTCTCACTGACATAAAGATAGGAAGAATAGGTTGGGAGAGGGTGTGAGATGCACAGAACTCAACAGTAGAGATCACAGAAGAGAAGCAAAGAAAACAGTGTAGAATTGCATAGATTCCATTGGAAAGGGAAAGAGGATTTAATATTAAAATGCTGGAAAAAAGTTGGATGCAGAAGGGACTTTGCAAAAATATCTTAATAACCGTGTATCCCCAGGCTAAGCCTAGCTTCAGAAGATACAAATGCTTAAATAAACATGAGTCAATTTATTATTCCTCTGTGTTTTAGAGCTTCTTCACCTTCTGCCTGGCTCATTTACTGCAATTAAATGCTTGTAAACAGATTATACCCTGAAAGCTACATTTTCCTGTTAAGTGGTCACCTCAACCTCCACTGCTTTGACTGTGGCTGATATTCCCCAGGTTTCACAGTAATCACTGAATAATCAGACCAAAAAGGATCACTGGGTCAGTTCATTCCACAAAACTGTCTCCTGCACCCAAAGCAGAGCTGTGCTCTGCTGGCTGCACTGACAAGCACTGCTTGTACACTCAGAAAAAAACTTGTCACTCTCCTTAAAAAAGTATTCCAGCAAACATGCACTCAACACAGAACATAGTTGTATTAAATTAGTATTAAATTAGTAAGCGTAATAACGAACTCTGAACTCACAGTTTTGCTTTCTTGCTGGTTATGATGAGTACACATTGTGAAACCAGCAAAGTGGAGCTTGCTGCAAAACAGCGTAATTTTCTGGAAATGTAGATGAGCTTCTCCAAGCTATTCTAAGAACTGGGATCCAAATACCTTGTGTTTAACCCAGCCCCAGATGAGTCTCAGCACTGCCTGTACAGGCAGGAAGGAACAGCAGGAGCAGTGAGAGAGCCCCCAAACAAGACTGCCTTCCTAATGCTTTGTTTGTTATTAGTGGCAAGATTTGACCTGAAATACTACCGACAGGGAGAAAGTTGATTACAGCTTCTCAGATGGGGAGCAGGTTGTGAGAT
This sequence comes from Tetrao urogallus, assembly GCF_951394365.1. Taxonomy (NCBI): domain Eukaryota; kingdom Metazoa; phylum Chordata; class Aves; order Galliformes; family Phasianidae; genus Tetrao; species Tetrao urogallus. Next base: position 2,071,665 of record NC_136830.1, on the reverse strand, counting down.
GGCATAGATTAGTCCTCTGGATCAAGTGGGGCTACCAGTTTACAATAATTGGTAGTCTTAACCTGCATTTTCTGTCCTTGGCACTGACTGTCAAACTGCATTGATTGTCTCTAACAGCAACAAGAGAAAAAAGAAAAGATGCATGGCTTAAATGGAGCCTGTTTCATCAGTGTCTGCCCAGCACGGTGCCTGGTGTCTTGCTACACCCTTTGGAGAAGCAACATGCAAACAGGCGTGCTCTCTCTCCCAGGCCAACACACAGCAGAGAGAGCATTGCATGCAAGTCTCTAGAGGAAGCCAGTTCTGTATTTTTACATAATAATCTCTATTCTGAGCTTTACGAAAAGTTCACAAAATGGAAGGAACAGAAAGTCACAGTGCAAGCAAAACTCAAAGATGCAGCACGATACTTAGTGTTGTTTACCTGCTCCAGTAATTCTGATCCCAGGGCAAAGTGCTGAAGATTAGCTCCAGACCTCATTAAGCAGGATAGAATTACGTGGGTTAACAAAGTAATACTCTCGTCTTTCCTTTGCATTTTAAAACTGGCTTGAGACCTATAAAATCCCTTTGAATTTTATTAAAAGTCTTCCTCAATCATTTTTCATCCCACAGCCCCGCTGAGCCAAAATAATAAATTAGTGTGTTATCTGCATGGATATCCATTAGAGCTTCAAATGAACGTTATTGCAGCCAACAAACTAACAATGTTGGTTCTAAGCAGGGAGAAGGCAGGCTGCTCCAGTGAGCGCTGCTCCAGTGAGTGCTGCCCCATGAGCCCACAGGAGATGGGCAGAAGCTCACGGGACTCTTCCATGGATTATCCTTTCACCCAAGCCCCAGCTCCTCCTTACAGGGCTCTGGTTCCTGCAACCCCATTCCGTGTCCCCACCACCCCAACATAAACGCAGACATGGATTCTTACAACCCCCCAAAAAAGTCTGCATGAGCTGAGACTCGTGATGTGCTGCCCAGAGTGAATTTCAAGATAAATCTCCTTGCTGCTGTTCTTCCCCTGGGGTCACACAGACACCATTTTAGTGTGCCTTTATTTCCAGCCTTCCTCTTCTTCATCTAATTCCCTTTTACCTCCCACTCCCATCCTTTATTACTCTTTTTCTATTCTTTTCTAAGAGGAAAATGTTTCTTTTCACTCTCAATCTCTGGTCCTTTCCTCCTGTCATTCCCTTCATGTCTCATCCACAATGGTATTTTTGTTCATGCAATAACTAGTTTGCTCTTTCTCCTCTTCCTGCTGGGCTACTTTGATCTACTGTTCCTGTGCCTGTTTTACACATCCCTTTTCCTCCTGCCAAAGACACATCAATATATTTCCCATTCCCTCCTCCTTACTTATTTCTCTTTTCCTGCTCTGATCTATTCTTGCTACACCAAACTTGTTTCATGTGTAGACGGCTTAAAAATCTGCTCTGCTGCCCCAATAAGCATTGCAGTAAGTAATGGAGGATATGGTCTGTCAGTGTTGTCGCCCTGCACCAACTCAGGATACCCCTTCAACAACCTTCCCTGTCATACTTTGTTGAGGACACCCAACTTCCAAAGGAGATACAGACTTGCAGCTTTTAGACGAACAATTTCTCAGTTACTGCAGATCTGAAGAACACCCGTGGACTTGTCCCAGCCACAGCACATCCCTCAGTGGGAGGACACACGTGGCCCTTTTGTTGTGCATAGTCAAGGACACCCCCTGAAAATAATGCACCTCACTTATAACCTTATAGGAGCACAGAGAGAGGAACTTTTAGAGCTGCATGTTCTCCATGACAGTAAATCACAGCATGATTGTGTTGAGCAGCAGGGACCCCACTGGGAATGATGGGAAACCTGAGGGTGAAAATTACTCTTCCACTCCACAGGACAACCATTTACTAATTTGCCCTCTGCCCTGGGAATCTGTGAGCAAGGAGAAATGAGAGCTCTGACAACCACGCTTTTCTACTCTGCACCAAGCAAGATGAGCCATTTGTGCACTCCTTCAGGTGAAAACTCGCGTCTGACTTAGCCACTACTTGGGGAAAGCAGATAAACAGCAAGAAAAAAGTGACATGAGTTGCAGTAATATTCCGTCCAGAAAGCAAATAACACTTCCTTGGGGACAAGCCTTTCAAAACAGGGCCTTCTGCAGCCAGAGCTGTTGGACACAGTGCACAAATGCCCTTTGGTGCCCCTGAGTTCCCCTGCTTCATGCACGCTGACTCCCGGCTGCTTAGTCAGCTGCTTCACCCCAGGGATTGAATGAGCAGCACTTAATCTGAAGACTGCAACAGAGAGTTTTAGCAGCTTCAATTCATAGAGCATCACCCAATGATTTCATTAATGCCAGAGAACTGAAAGAAGTGTTGGTATTAATGCCTGGAAAGGAAAAGAGTAAAAGGGCTTGCTTTGTTTTCCTTTGTTCCAAAGGGGAGAATACAGGAACGTGGTGTTGTACATACTGTGAAAGGCTGGTTTACCTGCAAGGGGAGTTAATAGATTCAGTTGGCAGCAAACGAAACATACTATTAATTAATTTTGTGATGACAGTCCTGGAAACCCAGCACTGCTTTCTTTTTCCTTGCGCAGCCACATGAATCAGCCATTTCCAAAATGATAACTACACTCACAGCCGTGCAAAGGCCAAATGCTCCTCCTTGATCTCCAGCCCTGAATTCTCCAGGCTCACTACTGACAGCAACCTGTGAGCGAGCTCTGTGTGCGTTCAAGCACCCATGAAATAACAAGGCAGCCACAGCAATCTTTCTGCCATTCCAAAGGTTAGGTTCAGGCTGCCCTTTGCATGCCCCACACCCAAACGTGGTTTGCGGCTGAGTGAAAGAACTCGAGATGAAGCAGGTCTGAGCAATTGCTTCACACTTGCACACGGCGCATTATTCAGTAGCAATGGTCTGAAACATTACGCTTCCATGGTGCTCCAACAGCATCACTTAGAGCCATCACACAGGGAGAACGCAGCTCTGCCTGGCAGCGGGAGGTTTGCTGTTGGTTTTTAGTAGAGTAAGGAAGAGCTTGAAGCTATCATCACCAATGGAACCATAGAAATACGCAACACAAATGCTGTGCTAGGAAACAGCTTTTAACCTGTTGGCATCATCTCGTTTTGAACTGGACACCAGCCACAAAGCACAAGTCCTTTAAACCTGGAAAGATAGATACACTGCACACACAGTGAACTCCTAGCCTTGAGGCTGAATGTTGCCTTATTTAGTGAAAAGTGATTAGATTTGTCAGGTGAATAAAACCCTTTATTAAATTTGCCTGGCTGAAAGTATGCCTGTGTATTTTAGTTTTTCATTAGAGGATCGGTAAATTTGTCAGAAGTAGTTAAGGATATCATAAGTAATACATCAGTAACAATTGGACCAGTCCACAGCAGAAACCCCTAAGGAGAGTGTGCCTTGCCTATGGAACTGAAGTCTGTATGCTGCTGGTTTCGATTTCTGCCCACCAGAGGGGAGCAGAAGAGAAATTAGCCTAAAATAAGGTATCTCTGCTTAAGAAAACAAAAAATGAAATAAGACAGAAAAACCTCTGAACCACCTCTCCCTGCTTGTACACACACACAAACAGTGCCAAGAAAGCCAGCACCAGCATTTCAGGATCAGCTGCAAAGATCAACAACAGAGGGCAGACCCTCTGCGGGCACAGAGCAGAGCCGCCCAACATCCCACGCTGGGGAATTCGCTTCACTTGCCCATGTCTGATTTCTAATTATGATGCAGCATGCACAGTCATAAATTTCCTATGGGATACTCATTATATAGAGCATATGAATGTGCTGTAATCAAGCGTATTTGTTGCTATGGAAAAACACAGCAAGCATGCGGAGCCTTCTGTGTGGCATCCTTAGTGTCCCTTCACCCGGTACTTGGATTCCTTGGCAGTGTGTGGCATAGCAACATGTTATCTGGCACAAAACTCAAGGACGTTACAAGCTTCAGCTGACAAACTTGCACACCTTGTTAGCCCACTGCATTTGCAAGGGATGTTACTAGTAACGATTTTGCATTATTGCCTTTTAAAGAATGGAGATCAAAGAAAAGTACCATAGGCTGCACAACGCCGAAAGTGTGACCTTTCCCTCCTCCCTCCTAATGCCTCTTGTCTTACACCAATATTACTGGCCACATCCATTTCAGGAGGTAAGACACCACAGTGTGATGTGTGCCCAAACCTGCGCTAGCCATGGCTAGCCAGGGCTCAGCAGAGCTCTCTGTGTGCCCAAGGAGGGATGTGCAGCTTGAATGCCACATAGGGCAATGCCCAGCTGGCTCATGCTGAGCTTAAAAACAATAAGAATAAAAAGAGAAATAAACAAGGAAAGAAAAGTGCCATGCTCATTAATTAACTCCCCTGCTAATCTCTTCTGTGAGCAGAAGTGGGGGCAGTGCCCAAGCGCAGTTTTCCTCCCGCTACTGAATAAATGGCTCCTGTTGGCACATGGAATTGAGGGGAGCATTTGCTTTGTGCCTCCCCTGTTTTAGAACACTTAACCCAAGGCTAGATCCACAGAGCTGCAGTGCATTTCTCAGGAGCTCCCACAGCCTCCATAGAGGCAGAGCAGAGCCATCTTGCCCTGCAGCACAGTTAGATGCAGATGCAATGAAGAGCAGTGCTTTTTCTCCAAAATGCGAGTCTACTCATATTGTTTTACAGCAGCACCCATGTTTATGTTCATCTCAGGCTGGAGAACAGATCCAATTTGTACTTGGGAGTTTAGCCCCACTGCCTCTGTGCAACAAATAGGGATAGAACAAATTCATCTCTCTTGTTCTCTAAGTTGGGCAATAGTCCAGCGGATGGAGTGGCACTAAGCAGGGCTGCCACCATTTCTGTGATTTGTATCATGTCTAACAACTCTTACTTCAGGAGGAAGATTGTGGAAAAATAGAAGTGTGCGTGTGTGGGAGAGGAGAGGTGTGAAAGCAGACAGGCTCAGAGAGGTGTTCTGCCCTGCCCAGCTTCCTCTGCCCCTATTTCCTTGCCTGAACTCCCAGGAAGAGCCACCCTATGGGCTGGCGGAGCTGAGAAACACTGTAACATAGGAAAACCATGTGAGCGGGCACCAAATGGAAACATCTACATCTGTAGGGCCCATGCACCAGTCGGCCAGAAGGGATGGCCATACTATGCAATGCTCTGCTAAGATGGCCAGCAGCCCACCTGAGGATGGTGGATCCTCCCAAATCCAACCAGCCTTGTTCCAAGCTGGTGTCCTCCAGAGAGCACTCACAGATACAGCGTCCAAACAGCACATGCACACAGCAAGCTAAAGGTAAACAGGGACATTTCGGTCTCAATTAATTTGCTCACTTAAAGAATTTCTGTTTCATTCACCTGCTAGGTTGTCCAGACTACAGTGCATTTTAGGGAGTCATTGTCACTCCTGTGTTTTATCTATACAACACATCACATCACACACCCAACATCCTGGAAGGCATAAAATACAAACCTACTAGCTTCATAAAAATTTACCAGCATCGCAAGCTCGTAACTCCGCAGAACAAGTGCATTGCTGGAAACTAATGTCCCAACAAAGAGCCCGTGATGTAAGGCCAGCTGAGAACAGACCAGTGATTGTCATGCTCCCAAGCCCATAGCAAGCATGCAGGATAATGGAAAAGTGTTATGCATAGAACTTGCAGGAAAACTGTCCAATTTTTTCTTGGTTTTGTTTACATAGATTTTTTGCAATGCTTATAAAGGAGAAACTTGACAAGAAATGTGAGTACACAGTTTCTCAAACAAAACACACAAAAGGGTGAAATTCCCCTCCTACTTCAAGGGAAAACTGTCTCATTTGCTGATGCCAAATACTGATTTAAAACACTGACAGATACAGACCACTAAAACTTCCCGTAATGAACTGTGGTTTTCAGTGTTGGTAAGAAACCTCAAAACACAACAGGAAATGAGGCAAGGGTTTTGTTTTGCTTTTTTCATTCCCTCTATTGTAGCTTATAGAAAGGCAGAAATTGTTACCTTTTATTGCTACATCCGTAACTCAAAGACCTGATCTGCCTGTTTCGGCACCCCAGGCACAACCCCTCTGGCTGCAGGGGTGCCCAGAGGGTGCAGCTCTGCAGCAGCCAGGAGGGAATGCGAGCCAGAGCTCAGCTGCTGACTGAGAGCATTTCAATCTCTGCTTTTTGGGAAAAATGCAAAAAAAATTCTTCCTTTGTGTCAGTTGCATCTTGCCAGCAGTGCTGCCATGGTTACCACATGGGGCTTTAGTTTTATAGGGTTTTATTGCTTTTTGACTCTCAGCTGAATTTGTTCTCTCTCACTGCTGAAGTGTTTGATAATGCTATCTGGTTTTCTTTCCTCAAACAGAGGAAACTCCTGTCTAGAAAGTTTTGGAGAAGTGATCTTGTCTTGTTTTAGTTGTTGTTGTTTTTTCCTGCATAAACTCAGCACCTCGTTCCTGCCCTGAGAGCCTGATGGCAAAGCCCCAGCACAAAGCAAGTGGTCCAAAGACATAAGAGCTGCTGAAACCCAACCCAGGCAGCTGAGGGTGCAGGAGCCGGGCAGTGCAGCAGACTGCAGTTGTGGCACCCATTTCACATGCTGGATAGCAGCAACAATTAATAGAAGTGAAACGAGCTGTTGTGAGTTCACTTATTTCTTGCCTGAGCGTGTCCGTTGCTCAAATCAATGAGGGACAGTTATTAGCTCAGCAACAGTAAATAAATACTGAAAAAAATACCCCAAAAGATGACCCTCATTTCTGCGTTTGACTTTTGCACCACGCATCGAAGCTTTCCTGACTTCAGTTCTCAAAATTGTTGACAACTGCCTGATTCTGAGCATTTCTTCAGCACAGCATCAAGGGAGAACACACAGACGTGGGGATGCACTCCCAGTCTCAGGAACTGGTCATGTCTGTAGGTTGTTTGCAAAATTTGAGATAAAGTACAACATCTACTTCCTGAAAAAAAAAAAAGAAAGAAAGAAAAAAAAAAGAAAAAGAAGAGATTGCCTGGAAACTACAGATAGATCTGCTTTAAAACCCATGGAAATATTTGCAGACATTGTTTTCCTAACCGCATTCAAATTAGCCATGAATATGAGCCATTAACAAAAGCAATATTAGCATACTTGCAGCAAAGCATCTCCTGGCACTATTAGTCTCTGTCTGTGTCACACTGCACATGTTCCCAGAGGACTGAAAACACACAGGACCAGCTCTTTGAAGTGAGTGGGAATGCTGCTATCCCATGAACAGGATTAAGTGTAACACAGAAGAAAAAATGATCTCGTTTTTGAGCACAGAGTCCAAAGAAAGAGAGGTAAAGATCCCAGGGCTGTGGTGGTTCAGTAATTCAGCCAGAAGGTGCCATGAATTAGGCCCACCGGCCAGAGACAATAAAGAGGCAGTAAGACAGTTTTCCCAGGGACAGAGATGGTAATCGCTGCTCAGTTGCAGCTGCTAAAGAATTGCCTCAATTCCAGTAGTTCCAGAGACAGCTTATCAGCCTGTGCTGTCCTGCCCTTGGAGCGAGAGGTTATGGCCCAGAGACAGCTGGGACTGGAGAGGGACAAAGGAACGATAACAAGGAGGAAGAGGAAGGCCCGTTTGCTTCCCACTCCACTTTAGTTTAGAGAGATAAGGATATTTTTCCTCTCCTTGGAGCACTGTAAGGGAAGCAGGTTAGACGTGTGGGCTACAAACTTCCTCATGCAACTTAAGGGATCAGGAAGCAAGGAGCTTTCATCAGCCAGCTTCCTCCTTAAGGCCAGCTTGCATCTCCATCCCAGCATCCAACCCCAGTGTGATGCCCACGACACCAAATGTACAGGAGGTGAGCAAAGCCTCCTCCAGGAGGAACCGATCCCAGCATAACAGCTTCCTATTTGATGGGGGCACAGCAGTTAACTGATGCTGCTCTATGGCTCCCAGGCAGCAAGAACCTAACTCCCAGCAGTTCAGAACACAGGAGTTAAGTGTGTTTGTTCTGGCCTGAAAGAAGACATCTTAAGGACAAATTAAGAAATAAAAATGCACCTTTTTAACCTGCACCCAGCAGCTCTAGAACAGAGGACAGGTATGTGAGGAGTGGGAACCTAAGTCTGATGAAAATGTTGCACCTCCTTTTACTTGCTAGACAGGAAAAAAGCAGCAGTATGGCACGCTACCATAGCGGTACAGAGCTCAGAAAATATCCTTTTGCTGATCCTCCTCTTTTGGCAGAACTGTATTCTGCTTCTGGGCTAACAGGTTTCAGAGCAGTTGGAGACACTTGTCTGCAGGGCAGACATTGCAGAAAGCAGTGCCTGGAAGCAGCCAGCCCCACTCCCACCTTCACACCCCAGCACAGCCCCACAGAGGGACACACTGGTGGGTGCAGAGCTGTTAGAATAACACTTACCAGTGGTTATCCATGGTTACATTTGATTTTGTCAGACAGCACATTGATGATGTCACTTCTTAAACCACAGCTTAACATAATTCTTAGGTGCCTTGATAAGTCTCATTGAGCTCACAGGAAATTAAGTAGATGATTATCTAATCAAGAGCACAAACAGCTATAATTTTCCCTTATCTCCCCATCAACCTTAGGATCTCAAAGCAATTTACAGAACGAGTAAGACGAGACACGTAACTGCTCTCCGAGGGATGGTACTCTGCCCATTTTACAGGTAGGGAAACTGAGGCGTGCATTTTCCAGGCAAAGGTCAGCAAACCTTCCCATCATGCTGAAAGCAGACTCACAGAAACCAAAGGGATGAGTTGAGACGAGAGGATTTGCCTTATGAATGAAGGGAATGTCAATGGGCCCCAAAGGTCTGCAGTTACGGATGAAAGCACAGATGAGACAGGAAGAGACCTAAAGAGTATCAGCTTCTGGATGCAAGGATGCCTGCCTCTTATGTGCACAGTCAGAAAGTCTCCCTCTCTCTCAGTACATGTGTTCCTCTGAAATTCATTCTTACATTGCTCTGTTGACTTAGCAGCCCTCTGCGGCAAGGGAGGGGTGATGGATTCATATTAATGCGCATCCCGGGAAGCAGGCACATCCCCAAGGGAGCAGCATGATTCATTTTTAATGATACTTCACTGAGTCTGTAGGCCCCATAAGCCAAGAATTACAAGCCTTGAAAGTCATCATCACTGACTGAGCTGTTGTTGGTGAAGGAGGGTTTCCAGCCCAAGTGGGAGTCATTACAGCAGGGGGATCGTTTTAAACTAAGTGACAAGAATATATCAGGGACAGGAAAATTACACTTTTCAACAAGCAAAGAAAAGGAGAAAAAAAGAAACTACTTCCTGGCAGAAATTCTGATTCAGAAAGACGACAGAGAAGGCAAATTGCTTCCCCTCGTCTACTCTGCATGGAGCAAACCTACACACAGAGGTCAGAGGCCTAGCAAGAGCCTGAGGCTAAACTAATTATTGTGATTTGCTCGTCTTTTGTAATTAATCTAGGAAAGGCTTAAGGCTGTTAGCAGCTTTAAAGAAGTAAATCTGAAGGACCAATTAATTAAAAACAGCAGCGCTTAATGAGGACCTTTTGGTTCTCTCATGTTGATTGTTATATTTGTTGAAAGTTAAGTTTCCGCTGTCTGTCAGATCTTGTCTGGTCTTGTAAAATAGATCTTCTTACTTGGTGCTTAACCACTTGACACTGGAACAAAAGCTTTCGATTACAAAGCAATTTGTGGGGATTATAATGGAATGAGCTACACCCAGGCTCCCTGATTTAACAATCAATTTGAAGCTATTTTCAGTTGAACCAAGAAACCTTAAGGACCAGGAAACTATTGCTGGGATCTCCTGGTACCTCTCCTTTGGACCTCGCCGTTATTGATAGCAGAGAGAGACTGAGGTGTGCAGCTCAAATTCCAAGAGAATTTGAGAGATCTTCTTTGGAAAATAGAAAGACAGGTGCAATGTTCCTTGTTCTTAGTCTTAAGTTTACTATGTTTAACCAGGGGAATGAGTACTTCAGCCCAAGAATATACCTGCGTAACTGAGTTAGTGAAAGCAGTGAAACTGCTTCAGGGAAAACCTGGACTGAGAGACTCCCTTAAGAGCCTGAACATCTCACAGAAAATGATATTATTCAGGAGTGAGGCACCTGCCATTGGCAAGGCTGGGGCCCTAGGACAGCTTCACCTGTTGGCTGCTCTACCAGAAGAGATGCAGAGATGCTTTCAGCTGGGGGAAAAAAAAAATAATAATAATAGAGGCTGGGAAAGGAGAAAGCGAGCGTAAAAGGAATAAAAAGCAGATTACCAGCTTAACCCTAGAAACAGCCTTTTGCAAACACAAAGGGTCGATTTTGCCTGGCGAGATGCAGGAATACATCCATGCCATTCTCTTTGTGACACCTCTGTCATCTGTCCCCACAGCTAGCATTTTTCACATGCAGCAAATTAATTTTACATTCTCAGCAGGCTTCCCTTTTAGAGACCAGCCAACTTCCTGATATTTTGTGTTCAGTTTTTATATCAGCAGATCTATTTTAAATAAAAAGCTATGTGTTTTACAAAACATGAGTGCCAGTAACACAGAGGAAGAATGTGACATTTTTCTCCCCAGGATATTTTGACTGACACACGAAAAAGTCTATAATCTTACATAGGCTCAAGCTGCTCATGTTGACATCCAAATGTTTGGTGAAAAAAGAGCTCGATTGCCTTCCATGAAAGGTGCAGGCTTCTGATTTAGTCTCTCCTCACAGAAGGGGAGGAAAAAAACAACTAAAAACTGACCTCGCGCTCTTTCTGAAGGCATTTTGTTTTATTCACCTGCCACAGATGCAGCGGGTGAGTTGTCTTTCCACTGCTTCACCAAGTCTGCACACAATACCTTATTCATTTCCATCACATTCTCACATCGCCAGCTGCTTATGTGAGCCCACTGAGCCTGCCCCCAAAGCCTTTGCAGCTCATGGTTCAGCTCAGTGGAAGCACTCCCTGGCTTTTGTAATTACTCTGTCCTTCAGCATCCACAGACATCCACCGTCTTCCCGCAGAATCAGTCACCCTCCATGGAAAGGAAACACCAGACTTATCAGTGGAAATGAGAAAGCCTTCCCCATCCCACAGCACCACTGTGCTGCCTCACCTGAGCACTGTGCAGCTTCAAAATCCTTCCAGACAGCAGCACACAGATACAGCCTCCTTGAAGCCCAGCTGTAAAATCAGTCAAACTCCAAAATGAGAGCCAGAGCAGAACTGTACTATTTTCTGGTATCCTTATGGTTCTGTACTTAAAGCACTCCACCACCGAGACAGAAATAACCCCTTTCTGAGGGTTTTTCCCAAAGACCTCAGTGGAAACTCCATAGGCTTTGACTCATTATTTCAGACTGATTGTTTCAGCAGCAGCTGGGAGAAATGCAGACTGAACTGGAATTCACCCGACAGCTGTAGGGCATAGGAAAACCTGCTGGATCTGGGTCTAACAGAGTGGAAACCCCAAAATCCACTCCACCTCCCAGCAGTGTACATGTAACGTTATCTCCAATCTGAACCAGCAGCAAACCTCCCCAGTGTTATGAGTGAACACAGATTTCAAACCAAGCCTTGTGTACATGCACACAGCATTTATGAGTCAGGTTTATGGCTGAGTCATAGCACGTAAATCAGGAGTTAATGCATGAAAGGGAAAGGGCTTATTTTCCAGTGCAAAGAGGTCATGTCTATGCTTCAGATTACTCTCACTTAGATCTAAGTTTTGGGGCTGGGAAAGATGGAAGTTCATTGCTGCTTTCACTAACTCAATGTGCCGGATGAGTATGGTGCCAGCAGCATTAACAGGCTCAGCTTTACTTCCGAGCAGCACAGAAAACAGAGAAACAAGGTGGAAGAGAGCAGTTTACCTCTTCTTCTTCCCAACTCTTGGAAATTTAACATGTATAGGAAAAGGCAGCTCTTCTGGTCCGTGGGGTACCAGTCACCAGGTGGAGCCAGGGGCTCAGGTTCTGAGGGCCCCTTTTGGCAATTTTGAAATATTGGAGAGCTGAAGAGGTGTAAGGGCCTTTCAGAGGCAGAGAGAGCAGCAGGGCAGTTCCTTGACATGAGCAGAGTTCTGGGATGCAGCTCACAGCCTCATGGTCATCTACAGCTGTGGTTATCCCTGGGTTTTGATTTAATGCATTGTAAGAAGGATACAAAAGGAGGTGGTGGTGAAGAACAGCTCTGTGGTAAGCTGTGGAGAAAAAGAGGGAAGAGCTAGCAAAACCAGTTACTATTGGTATGAGCACAGCTGGGCTGTGCTGGGATGGGCCAGATGTTTGCGTGAGCTCCGGGATCTGCTCCTTGCCGAACTGGTGTCAGAAGGGAAGCATTTATGGACAGGCCCTCCGTCGCACCAACCATCAGGCTCTAAATGCTCACAGGGAAACAAAGTGGCATGCCAGGGCAGGAGGGGAATGCACAGCTGAGGCTAGAAATTGCTGGAGTTGGCTTCACTGCAAGGTATAGGCATGATTAAACTGAGGTCTGTGCTGCAGTGTGTGAGAAATCAGTCAGTCAGCACCTTCCACCTGTCCCAGTGCTCAGCCATGTGCTGGAATGCTTTTCCACAGCTTGCTATGGCCCAGACTTGTATGTACTCAACACTATGGCACGTGGCCCACGTGCTGAGCTCATGCTGCAGCTAGAAAGGTCAGAATGGATTTTGTTTGCATCAGCAATAGCTCAAAAAAAAAAAAAAAAAAAAAAAAAAAAAAAAAAAAAATCATTATAAACAACATACAATTTTGCAGCTTCCCAGGCATGAATGCAAGACAGAAGGCTGGCAAGGGGAATACTGCCCTAGCTAGATGGCTCAACAGCACCTGGCTGCAGAGTCTGGGCAGGGAAAAACAGATCCTATTCCAGCAGCATTAATTTCTTGTTTGTTTAGTTCAACTTGATAAAGACCATGGCGTCATCTGGCTGCTTTTCAACAGAGGGCTGAGAAGGGCGGGAATGTCTGATTAGCTGTGTATTGTCAGTCCAGATCTGGAGCTCAGCATCTCTCTGGATAGGGATTTTTACATATTCTTTGTAGAGTAGGACCCTGCTGGGATTGAGGGAATCCAGTGGTCACTGGAAATATTGATCTCAGACTCTCTATTACACTTCACAAAGGAGAGAGTGAAAAATGTGCTTCATGTTTGTTCTTGCAATAGTTCAAAGTACATGAAAATCAAGCAAGATATTCAGAAAAAGGAACATCTAAATATTGTCTCTTACACAGGACAAGAACACTTGCCTGGAAGCAATCCGAAGATGCTTGATAATACGTTTGCAGCTCTGTCACTAGTGACCTATCAGTCTCCTTACATATGAAGATAGATGTCAAGGCTGAGCCATTGTGTATTCTCGAGACACAATGGAGAATACTTTGAAAAGTAGTCCCAGAGCACTTCAGTCATCACTATGAGATGAAGCACAATAAGACATCTGAAAAGCTGTGGCGGTTGTTTTATGTCTGATATGTGTTTTTCTGAATAGCAGCTTCAGTAATTTATGTTCCTGTTTGAAAAGCTTTTTGTAGCCTTAATACACACACAGCAGTTAACCCTTTGCTCCTCAGCCCAGAAGCCTCTACAAGTCACTGAAGACAAATAGTGCTATCCTTGGTTCCATCTCCAGATCTCTTTCAAGTTTAAGCACTAACATCCCTTATTTTCTATGCCCTTAGAGCAGCTGTGCACCAAAGCACAGAAGATTTCCCAGAAGAAATATCCTGATGTACCAGCGCTTGCCTTTCTCTCCCCTTCCACAGCCCCTCTCAGCTCCACCCGTTCTGTTCCTTTGGGGCTCCCTCCTCCCCTCCCCAAGGAATCCTTTATCTGTACTGCCTACAGCAACACTGCCATCCAACCTTGTCTGCAAACTTTTTGCAAGGGATCTATTCTCTGAAGATTAATTCTACACATTTTCCAGTCTCTCCTGGTAAATACAGGTTTGGAAGAATGACCCCCCAAAGCCTTTCCCTGGTACTAAGATAGCCAAGCTGTACCCAGCAGACCAACACCTTTTAGCTGATGGAAATCTTGACAGAAATGTTTGCAGTCATTTTGTATGCTTGTGCATGTGCATAACATGTATAAGATCATTAAGAGAACAATATCATACAAAACAAGAACAGAGCAGAGAACTCCTTATCGCAGTCATGCCAAAATGACAAGAGTATACAGTCTTAAATGCTGAAAAACAGTAAAAATGTCCTTCCTCTGCAAAGGTTCCTTTTTCCTTTTGCCTACACTGACCTGTGCCCATCTCTGCAGGCTTGAGACAATCACTGAGATCCTCTGAAATCTAACACAGAGGTGTGAGATGTTTCTAGAATTATATTTTCCTATTAAAAAGAGGCTATGGTTATAAGTTTGCACGGTGCCTGCAGCTGCCTTTGTTACATCATGCTGCCACTGCATGTCACTGTTAAGACAGAATGGCAAAGAACTGACGGGGATTTCAGGAATGGCTACAAAACTGTGGTTGGATGAACCCCACTCAACCCAAGGACTGCCCCTGGTTGTGCCTTAGTCAGCATCACCCTCCTGATCCAAGCACAAGGTTGAAGACCCAAGAAGACCATTTGGACTAAGCTGAAAGCAGCAGCAGACACAACATTCTTGGAGGAGAGGAAAGGTGGCAGAGCAGACGTGGGGAAAAGGAGAGATTTGAAAAAAGCCAGAGAGAAGTGCAGCGAGCAGTGGTTATTAAATATCACCTGCAAGCAGAGCTGGGGCTAAATCTCAACTGTCAGCGCCTATCAGCAGTGGGGAGCCTGCCCAATTTTGCAGCAATACCTATTTCTCTGCCAACAAAAAAAACTCAGCTAATTAGAAGGAGGAAAGCAAGGGGCAGTCCTTGCTCACCTTGTTGGTGTGTTCATAGCCTGCTAGAAGAACAGCTGCCAACAGCTTTGCAGTAGCACAGCCCAAAAAAGCGTTCTCATACCCATCCCTCCCTGCTCACTCTTCAGGCACAGGAGACCCTCTGCTCAGCACAGGTCCTGTGGTTGGCCTGACATGTTGTTCTCATCTCTGGTTTACACAATCTGGGAGACTCATTTGAGATTAAACAAAGGGCTAAAGATTAGGTGTTCTGTAATTTAGTACTTCCTTTGCCTGCTTTATGTTTAACAGCTTTTGGCAGAGAAGAGGAACAGCAGCAGCCAAGATGGGTTCTGTGAATCCACATGACCTAACCAGAAACGAGAGCATGTCACTTGACTCTAGTTAGCACACCAACCTTTCATCCAGGGTACCCTTCCACACACTGCACTTGCATTCGTTTTGCCATCAAGCCATGTGATTGTTTAAAGAGACTCATGGAAAACACATTAAAAAATAAACCGTAGAGGAGATCCAGATGTTTTGAGACGTTAAGCAGCGCCTCATGCTCTTCCCTCCCCATCCTGCTTAAAAAAAAACTCCCAAAAGAAAAAAAAAAAAAGGGAGAAACTCAAAAGCATTCCTGAGCTGGTTTGTAATGAGCCATTACTTCATTCTAAGAAGCATACTCTAACACAGACTCAAATAATCAATCTTTTAGCCATAAACACAATTACCAAAACACTTTGAAGGCTTGGATCAGCTTCATGGAAGGATAAAAATTCTTCACTCTCTTTCCTATTTTAAATAGGAGTTTTGTATCCAATAAAAGTTCATTTCCATATTGAAAATATACACAAAGGAGCGAGATGGCATCCCTGAGTACCAGTCTGAGCATGGTGCAGTGGGAAAGGATTTCACACAGCCTTACAGAAATGGAGGCAAAGGCACTTTGCACCTGATTTCAGAAGTGTTATTGACAACACAGGAGCAACCAAGCTCTTAGGGAAGATCTCAGCTGGCAACTTGCAGGGCCACCTCTGTACCATCAGCAGAAATACCAGCATCCAAATGCTTTCACCTCTGCCAGTGATGGTGGCAGTGGTCCACCATACAGCAACAAGGGCCAAAGAGTGGCTATGTTAGGAATTATGGCATTCTTGTCTTTAGGCAATATCCTGGTGAGACTGGACAGCTCTGCCTTACTCACCCCATGCTGAGTATCCCTCATCACCAGCTTAGCACTTATCAGTCATCTTATAGGGACATTTTGATGCTATCTGGCCTCTACCACCTCTCTTCTCTCTTATTTCAGACACCTGAAGACCTTGGTCTCCCATGTTAATCTGTGTTTCTGAAAATTCTTCCCCTTTTGAGAACCTGACAGCTTCAAAAAGTTGATGCCTCCACCACCAAGCAGTATCCACTGCATCAGGAAGCCCTCACTCACCTTAAACCAAACAACTCCACAGCCCTAAAAAGAAGAGCCAAGGACCAACTGCCTTGCCAGGCAGGTGAGGAGCCCACACACACCACAAACCTGCATGATTTCCTCATGACTTTGCACAACTACACACACATTTCAGTTCCCTGAAAGATGCAAAGAGCTCAGCTACCAGTGGGACCAAGCCTTGCTGTAATACCATGCAACCAGAGAGGAGGAAAGCAAATCTTCTCTACTTCTGGAGTCAGCCCCCATTTGCACATTACTGCTTCCCCCACTCCTATATAAATATCTTCAAACGTGATCTTGTATCCTTGAGCTGGCCAGAAACCTCCTCAACTCCATCTCCGTATCACAAGTCAGATTCATAGGCCAGGGTCAGATCATTTTTTCCCCCCCTTTTTTTCCAGCTATTAGCTAATAGTTTCCCAAACTCTTCCCCCATAGCTCCTGATAGCAGTTGGAGGCTATTCAGTGGATGAACATGATAAGTGCATTAACACACAGTATTGTTGTCAATCATAAGAAGCTGTGTTGAAAAAACATTGCGAGTGGGATACAGGAGTGAGACAACGGGGGGACTGCCTTCCTCTGAACCCCCAGGCCTAGTTTCAGGCTTATTTAGGCACAAATACCAGGTATGAAGTAGTGATTTGGTCAGCTCAGCTGCTTTAGACAATCTCCATACAGTTCTCATTGCCATCTATAACCATTTCAGTACCTTTGAAAACCTGACCCACAAACTCTTTTTTACATATGGGGAACAGAAGCCTCACAAGTCTAAAAGAGAAAGTGTTTCTAATCAATGTAACGGCCTCACTTCAAAATCATCTACTGACATACATTAAGGTCTATGTCTTTATGTTTTAAAAGTTGGGGAGAGGAATGTGTTTTTTCATAGAGCATCAGAACGGTCACTAAAGTGCTCCTGGTACCACAAGTCCACAATGTCTGCATACTGCTCCTTTCCCTCCCTGACCCAGAGGTCCCCTGTACCCAGACCTGCCTCATCTCTCACATCAGCCTTACACACACAACTGAAGGTTTCCCCACCACGCTTTGCTTTACACCAAGGAGAGTCCCAGCCTTCCTGTCCAAGCAAGTTCTCTGCAATCCAGGCCTTTGAGACTTATAACTACACAGTGCAGATCTGCTTTAAAAATCAACTCCAGAACATTTGGAAGTTATTACAGCCTGCTAACTCTGTAATTATAAAACACTGAAATTACTTTGAAACTTCAGTTAGGGAAGACTAATGCTGCAATTACTCAGCAAAGCCATTTGCAACCTGATTATTGATGATCATGGTATGTTCATATCTGAGCACGAATGTGAACTACCAAAGGGCAAGACACTGCTAAGCACACACCTACTGGTATCTCACTGGTATGCTACCCCATAAAACCATCTTCCGTAAACTAAGAAAATAATATGGTACGTGCTGGTTTAATTGTTAGTTACAGCTTCCTTGTAAAGCAGCACATGTAAGAGGGCACTTGGAAAAGTTGTTATTCTGTATATGGGATCCCTGCAAATCATGGCTCAGCAGTGTGGAAATGGTTAGCACCTGCATGTCAGCATAGGGCAGCAAAGTTTGGAAACCATGATCTCAGCTTTTGGCAAGATGAAGAGCTTGAAAGGTCTTAAGTTTTCCTGGGCAACAAATCCAGTGATTACGGAGATTATATTAACTTAACATCCATTTTTTTTTGCTGCAGCAGCATAAACTGCTGTACCCAGATCTTGTCCAGGGGGGCATGACTTTCAGAGGCACTGCTTCCAGCAGACAGGAGTGATGAGTCCCATCACTAGACCCAATGCTACGAGTTCCTGCATCAGTGCATCCCTGTCGTAAAGCTTTGAATCAGTGACACAGAGTTACAGGTACTCGAGGAGGTAGAATAACGTCTCCCTGTTCTACATTGTTATGCAGAATTACAGAGACCGCTGCTCTACAGCTCTGTTTATCCCAGGGGCTTATTTCAAAGCCATGTCCTGTTGTTGATGGCTTGACTTTGAACTGGAGTTGATACAGCACTGCAGCAAACACAAACTAAGCCTGTCAGCATCAAGAGAGCTGCTCAGATATGTCACTGAAACAGAATGGCAGATTCATGGGGGTTTGGCAAATTAACATTTTCTGGAAGGGCTTGTAGGTGGAAAGCACAGAAGGGAATGGGAACTAGTGAGGATATGAAAATAAGCCAAAAGCAAACAAACCTCCTTCGCCTTGTTTTGCTTGCTCTCCCCCACCCTCGATTTATTTTTGTTTTAAACTTGGTTTTCTGTTTGTTTTGTTTCCCAGTAAGATTTTGGAGGTGTTCCTGATTTTACCCCACCTTTTTTCACTGTCTGAGCATTTTAGCATCAGTCATAAAAAAAAACTGCACACAGAGAAAGCTTTTAACCTCATTCTACACTAAAAAAAAAAAATACCCACAGTCCAATACCTTTCAAGTCCATCCTCATCAAAGAGTTGCTACCCACAGCCAGCCCTTCCCCATGCCCTGACTTGCCCTGGCTCGGAGGAACTTATTTGCTGTCAGCTTCAATCAGATCCCTGCATCCATCTCATCTCAGCTCCTGACACGGCATGGCACCACGTGCCTGGGAAGAAGAGCTGAGGGCTGTGCAGGGCTGGAAGCAGCTCGCCCTCAGCCAAGCCCACACTTTAGCCCAGCTTTTTGAAGGAATTGGAGTTATGGGCTCAACAGGCACCTGGACAAGATATTGAAGCATTGCAGACATAAGTCTCCACCCAGCGCTCCTCAAGCCCACTGTCCCAATGGTATGGGACACCGGGACGCAGAGCCACACTTCTGCCACCACATTTCTCACCTCCACACATCGCCAAGGAGAGACCCCAAGGCAACCCCAGAGCTACATCTATGCTCAAAAATGAAAAGAAAAAAAAAAAAGCCATAAAAGCTACAATAATTTAAATTCCATTTTAATACCGCTACGCAAGAGAGGGAGAAGAGCTCTCTGGCACGTGTTTTCCCACTACCACAACAGTCTGTGCATTGTGTTATAAAATTGTTCAGTGCCATTTATTTTTATTTGGCCTGTGAAAGACTTTGGGGGAAGGCCTCCTTGTAAATGGCCCATAAAGTTTGACAGGAACTAAACCTCCCGCTGGTTTTGTGACTGATATAAAAAAGAGCCAACTTAGTTGGCACCCTTAATGCATGTTTTATGGGAAGAGGAAGACTGTCCCTCTGTAGTAGCAGCCGATCGCTGAGCAGACCAACTTGAGTCCTGTAAGCATCTTTTGTGGCCTTTTACAAGGTAAGGCTTTCCTTATAAAGCTCCGGCCTCACCGCAAACCCACTTCCCTCTGGGCTCATCCATTAATAAGCACTTTCATTAAAATTCCACCTTTCCTAGAGAAACAGCCAAGCTAATTCAACAGGAAATTGACTTTCTCCATCTCCTTCATGCCTCTGAGTGCAGCAACACGCAGCACTGCCAGACAGAGACATCCCGTCTGCGAGCAGCTCTCTTTCATGCATCAGTCTGTAAAACCACACAGCTCCTGTGCTGCCTCGGGAAGGAGCAAAGGGAAAGTCTCAGGGCAATTGCTTCATTGAGTCAACCAAGGGTTGGAAAAGACCTCTAAGACCATCCAGTCCAACCATCCACCTACCACCAATGTTCCATCACTAAGCCATGTCCCTCAGTACAACACCTACATGCGCCTTGAACACTCCAGGGTTAGTGATTGTACCACCTTCCTGGGCAGCCCATTCTAGCACCTGAGCATCTTAGTGATCCTAATAGCCAACCTGACCTCTCCTCACACAACTTGAGGCCATCCCCTCTCATTCTCTTCTACGCACACTGAGCAGATGGAGCCGCAGCAGTTCAGTGAGCGATGGGGTCGTGCCACGTGGCTCTCAGTCCCCTGCACTCTGCTGAGGTGCCATCCTCCCGGGGATGAGCTACCACTAGCAAGAGATCAATCCCATATGAATAAAAAACAAAGAAAAAGTAGATTTACTACACGGTGTGTTCTGGGAAATAAATTCCACACACACACCAATATTTTATGAGCGGAGAAGGGGGTCTGAGTTCAAATACATTATATGTATCCTGTGTACTGGCAAACTTATAAGAATTAATGACTTCTTTGCCTTCATTGTAAAAATCTTCCTTTTCTTTCTGCTTCCAAGACAAGCTTTCAGGTGGAAGGCTGTACATAACACCACTGTATTTAGAAATGAGAAACCAGAAATGACAGTGACTCCATCTGTCCATAAAAAAAAAAAAAAAAACATAGCATAAAAATTCCATATGAATTTATTTTGCATTCTAGTGACGTCTCTCTCTGCATTTCACAAGAAAACGTCCAGGGAAAATGACAGGTTTATTTTTAGCCTTCCTTTAATCTCTGCAGAGGATGACAGCAGATTGCAACCCATCATGAGTGTCCCAAACTAGGCTGAGATCTGCTACCGAAAAAGAATGGCTTTGGATTGACTGTCATGCTGCAAAGATATGGAGATGTTCTTAACAACCAGCCCCACTCCAGCTATAAGAAATTTTATCATATGCATTTCATTCTCAGTGTCACATATAAGTGGGAGATACATTTGTCACTGGATAATACATTCAGAATTAACAAGAAGAACTTGTCAGGTTTTGGCTGCAACCACTGAAGCTAAAGCCTAGAGCGAAATAAACTGTCAGATCAGAGCTTTGTTAAAAGGATTAAACCCATTCTTAAGGGTGGAGCTGTGGAAAAGCTTTTAAGCGTTATACTTACACCTGAAAGGTTTTTAACTGGGATTTTAAGACTGACACGAAACAAATATCTCAAGAATCAGCAGCAATTCCAGCCTCA
This sequence comes from Tetrao urogallus, assembly GCF_951394365.1. Classification (NCBI taxonomy): domain Eukaryota; kingdom Metazoa; phylum Chordata; class Aves; order Galliformes; family Phasianidae; genus Tetrao; species Tetrao urogallus. The sequence continues at coordinate 2,050,580 of NC_136830.1, read as the reverse complement.
GTTCAGAGCCACCCCCAGAGTTGCTGGCACTGTGAGCCCCACGTCCTTTGGGCAGTCACTAATTACTGCCTGCATTTCTTGGCATCTGCTCAAGTTGCTGTAGAATCAGGAACTGTTCTGTAAGTTAGTCTCATTACAGTCCTGCTGCAGTAATTGGTTTGCACAGTGGCCATGTGGTAACTCATAAAACTGCACAAGGGTCCCAGCTCTGCCAGTACTTCTTCCTGCGCTTAAAGGGAACAAAGCCCCCTCTGGATGCTAAGGAGCTCAGCCTGCAAGCAAGCAGCAGGAACATTGCATCACAGCCTGAATGCCACCATAAATGTTCTCCTACGTGCTATTAGTTATAAAATAGCATGACATGGTCATAGAATAATTAAAGCTGGAAAACACCTTCTAGTCCAACCATCAACCCATTGCCACCATACCACTAACACAGTCCTCAGTGCCACAACCCCTGCAAATGAAGTGGGTGTTCCTGTAATGCTCATTCTGCAGCTGGGGAAGCAGAGCTATGACTCAGAGCTGCTCAAGGTCACCCAGTAGCATAAATAAATAGCATCCAGGAGCCCTGCTCCTGCCTAATTTCCAGCTTTTTCCACACTGCTCTGACAGTATTTGAGGAGTTTGTCTTCAAAGAGGTTTGGAACCCACTCTGTGCCTTTGCAACAAGGAGGCTGCCGGACACCAGAGCAGCCTGTGCTCATCGCTGCTGCTGCTTGCTGGGAGGAGGTTGGTTGCTTGGGAGCTGGTTGGTGGGTGAAAAGAAAGTGCACAAAACTCAAGGTTGAATAGTGCGAATGCTATGCATAGCTCCATCACTGAGCTAAAGGCTTTCAGGCGGCTGATGGGCTGCTCTTTATCACCTCTTTGGGCCCAGGGTGAGATTCTGGGCTACATGCAGCTGTGGAAGTTGGGCTTTACAAGGCTGCACTCTAGGGATGGAGAGAGCACCAGCTGCAGACACACAGCTTTACAGAAGCTGCAATGCAAGGATAAGGCAGAGCCACGGTCCTGCATCTCACAAGCCAGCATTTTTTCTGCAAGTGCCATAAAATGAACTGCAATAAGATTAAAGTTCAGTGAGTCAGACATCAGATAGCACGGCATCAGTGGTCTGGGATCATGAGAGCTGAAGCCTAACCTCATTATGGTGTTGCTATATTCCTAGGTGATGAGGAGCGTGTGGAGTACTGCCACCCAGTAGGACACATCTCTATCACTTCATCTGTCTGGGTTATCGAGTCATCAGAGCACAGCCTGTTCCTCACCTGCCACAGCTCTAGTAGATAACCTCTGGCAAGGCTCTCATATTTAATGCTGTTCTTTAAGCAGGGCAGACACCACTAAACGCATATCTATATCAAAGCAAGGAATCCTTGTTTCATATTTGAAGCCAATTTTGGTCTGAAGAGGCTCATTTGCCCCACCTGTGAGGAAAGGCCCTGTGCCATTGCACCTTTCCTAATGACCAGAGCAGGCTGTGAAAGATCAATCCTCCCAACCCCTTTCATAAGGACATATCACAGCTGGGGAATTCCCCCCCCGCTCCCCCCTCCCCTTGCAAACCTGCTGCTCCCTTCCTGCTCTTTCCAAGCTTCTGCAGGGCTGCGTAGGCCCTCTTTTTGCCTTTTAATATTTGAACTCAGCGGTGCTAGGAATCATACACCCTCTGAGATACCAGTACATCCCCAAGGGCCACGCCATCCCTCCCAGGTAATTAGGTCTGTTGCTTTTACCAAAAACAGAAAGCAAAATAAGAATAATAATAAAAGTGTAATTATGGCACTGGTCTCATTTTTTCCATTCTCAAAAGTCCTCTGGGGATACAAAGAATGAAAGCTCCTTATTGATTTCATCCTCCCGATGCTCGCACGGTGCTGGATAACGGGGCCCGTGCTGGAAAGCCCCGCTGCCCTCAGCTCCCCCGGGAAGCAACGGGGAACGGGGGGGGGGGGAGTGGGGAGAGAACGCGCTTGGGTTTTAAAAGGAAAAGAAATAGAGAAGGGAAAGGAAAGAAGAAAAAGAGGGCAACAGCTTGGGCTTTCATTATAAGCACTGTTCTATCAACAATGGCTGGGGAACAAAGGAAGCCATTTCCACGAGTTCCTGCTTCAATTAGTTATTTGAACTAGTGAAGATTGTGCCACTTTATCTCCCCCTTGTAACATAATCATTGTATTTTACATCTCACGAGAAAAAAGGCCTGCCAGAGGACATTATCTGGCTCTGGGTCATACATCACAGGAGATAACATCGTTATTCATGTCAGAAGGGATGATCAAGGTCTTCCTGTTTTATCAGCGATTAGCCAGGAAAGAAAAGCCGCGCTGCTGCTGGCGGGCGGCCCGGGAGCTCAGCCAGAGCCGCTGGGGGTGCGGGGGGACCGGAGCGGGGCTGCGGAGCGGGGCTGCGGAGCGGGGCGCACCCCGACCCCACAGCGCCCGGCAGAGCTCAGCTCCGGGTTTGTCCCCCGAGCTCAGCGCGTTCCCACTCCGAGCAGCTCCCCACCTTTTCTCAGCTGCAAGCCCAGCGGGAGTTACAGCGCGGAGCCTTCAGCCTCGAACGCTAACAGAAAAATAAAACAGAAATACGCCGCGATTCGAAATCTATCGCACCGAATTCCAGAGGTACAGCCACAGTGCTGCACGACGCGCCTCGGCTCGGCACCTGATGCAGAACTCCCAGCTGCCCTCTGAGCTGTGGCACCACGTCCTCAGCAGGTTCTACGGCATCACTGTGGTTCAAGGTCCCAAACTGCCAGGTAAAACAGGATTCTACCATCTTCTCCCAGCCAGCTGACAAGAGAAAAGTCTATTCCCTTACTGTACTGTTGTAGAGCACACAGAGGGGTGCTGTCTGTAACTGCTGGGTAACAGTCAGACCAGACTTACACAAGTTTTGAGCTCTACTGAAACATGAAATTCAGCCTCCCAGTTTGGGGAAAACACTTTGGGTGGACGTTTTAGTGTGATCCACTGTGCAAGCTCTATGCCTTCCCCTAGATCATTCATCACTGGCCAGGGGTGGAAAAAATAGGAATTGATACTTCAAATCCCTTCAATAGTTATTCTCCAAAGGCTTCACAATGGTTATGCCAACTCACAGCCCAACACATAATTATGCTGTTGCAGCAGCCAGCCTGAAACTGGAAGAGTGTTAATAGCAAAAATAAAAACTGTGAACCAAAACTTATTAAACACTGCAATACGTTAAAATAATAGCAAAAGAAAACCGAGACCAAATGCCGTTTCCCTTCAAAGGGAGATAAAATTAAATGTGACTCAGCAGCTATGAGTCAGGACACGAAACCTGTCACAGAGCCAGCAACTGTAGCTCCAGTGGAAGCGGGCACGAGGGCTCTGAATTGCTATTGCTGGCACTGGCCACCGCCCGCCTGCCAAACCCAACGCGTGACGCCTGCAGAGCCGCTCGGGACCGACTCACCATGAGGGCTTGGGGACGTCGGGTGTTCTCCGGCTGAAAGAGACCCAGAAGTGCTGAGGCAGAGCGCAGAGGTGAGGCCAGGCGATGCGGCACAGCTGGGGCTCTCACTGCTCACGCAGTTACAGAGGGCAGAGCCCTGCTGGAGCTTTGCTCCCAGCCTTCAGCTGGTGTCCTGCTGCTCGTTAGCCAAGTTGTGGGAAGTGACCTCCAAAGTCAATCATCAGCATTAAGTCAAACTGACAGCTGGGCTTCCACCCACAGCCAGCCAGAGTCCTCATCATCTTACTAGAAATTATGGGACCCAGACTGGGAAAGGCTGGCAAGTAAGCTTGCTTGAGCAGTGAACAAACCATGTACTGCTCTTCTGGAGAAAGAGCCAGGAGATGACTGTCTAGATAGAGGAACTCATAAAGTTTTACTACAGAGATCATATAAGCCCTGCAACCTTTAATAAAGCAATTGCTTTATTACAGAGATTACTATTTTTTTTTAATTTTTTTTAATCAAACGTTTCAAGTGCCAGGTATACAAAAACACAGTTGTACAAGCTGCCAAAAAAGGAATCAAACAAGTATGTAACCCTCCCAGTAATTAACATCCATTAGGGCTTATTTGCATACAAATAAGATCAGATCTAGAAATGCCAGCCCCAAAGAACTGCCCAGTTTGCCCTTTGGGTGTACTAGCCTTGCTCATATCCTGCCCAACCTTACACCCAAAGACCTCAAAACACAGCGGAGAAGCAAAGCACTGCCACCACATGAGGATTCTTAGCAAGCACGTAGTGAGCTCCTTACAGAGCACAGCAGCAGGAGCTACAAAGCACAGCCCGTATTAACTAATTAACAGAGCTCAGCTACATCAAGAGTACGCTCCAATCTTTCTTTCCTCATGTGGCCCAGATCACCTCTCTGGTTGAGTCCTCTCAGGAAGCAAAGCCAAATCTCCCCCGCAGGATTTTCCCATGCATCCCATCAGGACCACCAAGCTCCAGCCCCCAGCTGAGCCCCATGGCCACACTAAGCAGTTCAGCATGGCTGTGGGGCTCTGTGGGAGCACAGCCAGAAGCACAGAGTGGCAGGACCAACCTGAGCACCGAGCAGCTCCAATCAGACCTGGAAAGTTCTGCCGCAGATAACTACTTCTACAACTGCCCTAGGAAAGCTATTTGGAGTTGGCTAATGGATATTCAAATAACAGAGAGATTAAATCCATCTGCGAGAGTTTTATTTTTGAGAGAAAGAACTCCACTATAGAAACTGTACATACTGCTTCTGGCCAAAGATGCTATTTTGCATGGGCTGCACCACATGGATGTATTTATTACTACACTTCATAAAATATTTCTGAAGCTTCCTGGAAGATCCTGTTTCACATGCCACCAACAAACACAACGCTTTCTCCAAACAGCTCACAGTACATACTTGGAGGAGGGGAGGAAATTTATCACCCAGAGCCTTTTCAAAAGCCAATTCTTCCCCGCGCTGTGGAGATAAGAGCGATGGCACGTGATGGACGAGGCCATCTCCAGTCCAACTCACACAGAGCTGTCCCAGCCAGCTGGGCACTCACTTCATCAGAGCCTTGCTAGGATCTCACACCCCGGGTAGGACAGCTTCCCACAAAGGCTTCCAGATGCCCCATGCCAGCAGCACAGTGCCTCCCATCACCCAGCAGTCCCCACATGCTCTGTGCCCTTTGTAGCCATCTCAACACCTCAGCATCAATCCTGGCCTCTCCATCCTGTGCCCAACGCTGCACCAAGGCATCTAAAGCTCCAAAAAACATCCATGTCTCATTCCACGGCTAAGTAGTACCTGGCTAATAATGTAATGACATTTAAACCTCACATCAGAGAAGATATTAATGAAGATATTCCCCATCTTCTCCGTTACCATTATTGATTACATCTTTTTAAGGAGGATGGATAGGATTTCGATTTCAACGCTGAACTGCTGAAATGATTGACTGGAGATGCTCAGCACCTCCCCACCTCAGTGACCTTTTGGTTTTTTAGCAACGTTATCTTTGAAAGACTTTAAGAGATTCTGAAATGAGCCTCAGTGTCCCAGATTTCTCCTTCATGTTTCAGCAGAGCAGATATTTCCTCAAAGATTTATTTTTAAACTTATTACAAGTCTCTCACATGAGTATAGATCTTACCATGGAGTATCTAATTCTGATAAATTGTTAATTTTATTAATTTTAATTGAAAGCCGTACTGCCAAAAATCTGAGAGGCTTCAGACAGGATCTAACTGTGGGGGTAAAAAAATGAATCTATTTCCTTTGGAACCAAAGGAAGACTCAAAGAGACCAGTCTAAAAAGAAGTAAATCATCTTAAGTATAGACATGCAAAACTTCTTTATTCTGTTCTTAAAATGATTATTTCATTTGAATCCTTATAATGTCACAGAACAAATTACTACGAGGACAGGGCCATTATCCCATTGTTGTGGGACAGTGCTGCCAGTTCTGCTAATAATTCCCCCGTGGATCTGAACGCAGATACCAAGAGAGAAGGGGCTTATCTCTGCAAGTGTACAAATGGGGGAGAGAAAGAGAAAAAGCAGCACATAACCACATCTTTGAAACAGAAGCCTTCTCCACCAGCTGCTGCACAGAGCTCCCAGATAAAGCACACAGGGCTGGGGCAGCTTCCACAGCTGTGCTAGGACAGGGTTTGGGGAGATGCTGTAAGCCACGATTCGCCACTCAGCACCAGTCACCTGGATTGTATAGAACTATTATTTTACGTTCTACACTGAAAGGGGGAAGGGCAGCACCTCCAGGAGAGAGGTGACGAAGCTGACGATGAAGATCTGTGCAGCTCTTTCAGTTCAACACTTTGCATATGCGATCAGTAGCCAGAGGATAATTTATTGACAAAATTTGTGGCAGATCAGACAAGGTGTTTGTGAGATATGGGGCTTTGAAAAATGAGGTGCAATTCAGTCTTTGAAATATTCCTCTAACAATTTATCGCAGAGCCATATCTCAAAACCCGTTTGGCCTAGAAACTTCAAGTTTGTTTTATTCAAGAGTCCTTGGCTAGATTCACTGCACAAGAACAATTCAGAGAAGGTCAGAGCCTTATTTACCATCGGCTTCCCACCAGACCTTTTATTTTTATCCTCCTTTTTTAATTTTTAAACCATCAAGCATCCCTTCAGGCTGAAAGAAGTATCAGGCAGAGCTCCCTAGGATGCTAGCAGGACTTAGCCATAGGGAAATACAGACACACACACGCCAGCAGCACTGCAGCCCCATCAGCCATAAGGACTCCATTTTCAGAAGATCAACACCTCTCCCACCCTACTGCTGAAATCCCAGTGCCTGAACCACCCTCACTGCAGGCACCAATGCAGATGGGTTTTGGGACCCACTGAGCCAGCTCACACACGGTAAGGCTGTACCACACAACAACCCCCCATATGGACAGGGGCCACAAACAGCCAACCCAACAGCTAAAGTACATCCCAGGAAAGACTACAGACTCAGCTGGAACAGAACAAACATGGAAGGATGTAAGAACTCACATCACACAACATTTCACTCTTCCTCCCTGACCCTTTTAATCACCCCCTGCTTAATCACTCTTGTGAAAATGCGACCCCGAGGCACATGCCCCTCATCTCTATTTGCCCTGCTCGGCATCAGCTACAAACTGCCATCCCTGGCAGATGGATTAAATTTCCTTTGACCTTACAATTTCAATAATCAGATGGGCTTTCCACCCGTCAGAGACCTGGACAAGCAAATTGGTGTTGCGAAGAGGAACAAACCAGCAAGGAGGGGTGGAAAGAAAGCAGAGGGTGAAGAATAACAAGCCTTTTCCTAACTTGCCCCAGGTGAGCGTGGTGAATTGGCAGCAGCAATAAGGGAGTCACCCAGGGTTACCATGCAAATAATTGAGTATTAGCAAGCATCCTTGCATTGTTTTCATCCATGATGTGTAATTAACCCCTTGGAGCCGATGAGTCTGGCACTGTCATTGTTGGGGTTGATGTAAAATGTGGCATGGCATGCTACACTAGGAATTTCTAACAGCCCACCATCAAAGGTTTAATCATATGCAATTTATGCCTTTGCAGTTTATTACATATTAGAGCTTGCTGGAACCTCTCCTGTTATCATGCACTAACATGCAACGAATCTGTGTCATCTCCACTTGAGAGCATTGTCTCACAAGTGCCCTTTCCCCATAGGAAAAAGAAAAAAATGAAAAGCAGTAACAAGATATTTTTAAACAGTCTAGACTGGAAATTGAATAGGAGGAGGTGGAGGCTGAGAAAGAAAGATATGAATACAGCTCCTGCAATATAGGACAGCCCATGCACGTAGCTTTAACTCTTGCAGCTGTTGTGGAGCCCCAGAGGGAAAGCTGAGATCAGAGATTTTACTCTTGGGCTCTAAAACATTTAAATGCTGGTATATTTTTTCTGAGATATCCAATACATGCTATGTGCCAGCAGGTAAACCAGTTAAGTCACAGAAGAGAAACATTCGTGAAGATTCATACTCCATAACAGCAATCTGTCCAAAAGAAACTTCTGGACTCAGCTTTAGAGTGATGGTGTGAGCTCCAGGAGGACCCCAGTGCTGAATGTTTGGGGTCGGGTTTGCAGTGATGCTGGTAATGTTTCCTTAAAAGATAAGGCAAAAACCCAAACAAAACACAGGAAGCGAAGTTCTCACCTCATTAGACAAGTCAAGAAGTGGGGATTTAAATACTGCAGAAAATCTCCTGGAACTCACAGTCAGGTTAGCAAAGAACCGGAGGAAAGTGAAGTAGTGGTGGTACCAGCATCCCTCGGGGTACTTCATGACCTGAGGCATTTTGCAGGGACGCTGCATCCAAAATGGAGCAGCGCCTGATCTACAGAGGGCAGGCAGGCAGGCAGAGGGGAAATGCCATTTACATTAGGGATGAGGAGCAGAACATCTGAGTGACTTGCTTTAAATCACAGGCAGTGCACGAGCAGACACAGGGGCTGGATTCAGGCCTTGCAGACTTTCATTGCAGATGATTGGCACTGAGCTGCCTTCTCTCTGCTCCGTGCCAGAGGACAGCACAGAGCAGCCGCCCGGAGGTCACAGCCTGCAGAGCACCAGGACGGAGCGCCCAGAAATAGATCCCTGTTACAAAATGTGGCGGGATGTTTTTCACATTATCACCTTTCAGAGGTAAGTTCTCAATGCGGGCAGGGATGCTTGCAAGCAGGCAGGATTTACTGATGCTGAGCAAGGCCTTATCTCTGTTCCAGGGACGTGACCAGGGGAGCGGGACTGCGTTATCTGCACACAGAGCACCGAGCGGCACAGCAGTTCCTCCAGCAGTGATACCAGAGATAGTGGGATCGCAGGCTGTAACATCTGCTGTGGGAAATTCCTTCTCAGGGGAAGATGACTCTGCTCTTCTGCTTTCCGATCTGCAGAGGAAAAGAGAATTTCTTCCCTGTGCACAGTGCCGGGTGGGAAGGGGTTGGGTGTTCACCACAGTAGGATGCTCAAATAATGCCAGCTTACAGGCACGGCAATTGCTTCAGGCAATAAGCAGTTAATTTTCAGCGTGCTGTTCGCTTGCTTTCCCCTCGATGCCAGGGATGCTTTAAAATTATTCAAGGCCTAACCTCTCACTCACCCCTTGCACTTCAAATCTCTGTCTAAGCCTTGGAATTTAGGCTTTTCCAGAAAAAGATGCAAAGAAGAAATCTCTGCTCATCCCCATCCTAGATGTACTAATTGCCTCTGAGAGAACTTCACCAAGAGAGAAAAAGACAGATGCCATAAATGAAAAGCCCTTATTCTGATTTCTGCAGACCTTTCAGGTCTTTACACATACTTTTCCCACTGCTTAGAGCAGCCACTGTCACATCAAAGTTCATAACATCAAAGTTGGTAGCAGAGCTATCCACCCAGGAGCTAATAATTCACGTCTCTCACAGCCAGGAAGTAATTTGGCTTTAACCTCTCCGTTCTGGGACCCGTGCTAACAAGCTGTTCTTCTCAGATCCCTCCTTGTGTATCACAGCTGACTCTCTTTCCTGGGAAAAAGGCCACAGCTAGTCAAAGATGCACAAAGAGGAAATAAGTCATTAAACCCATGGCATCCCCAAAATCCACGTTCCATGTTCAGGGCTGTTATAACCTCGCCTGTGCTGGCTTCCCTTGCTGGCCCTGAAGGCACACACACAGGGAGGAGGCACTGCCTGCCCTTCACAGGAGAGATTGTGGCAGAGGAAAGTTCTGTGCTGGGCCGCGTTCACCCCTTGAAGCCTCTTCTGCTGGCATCTATTAAGGAATTACTGCACACTGCTCAAATATCTCTTGATTAGCATTAGCCACATTATGCTCTGGTCTTTTCATAGGCAAAGCAGAGTTCTTACAGCTGTGTGATGCCGGTAAGTGCTCCATGTGATGAACCTCAGCCTGACATACATTCAGCTCAGAACGAAGCATGGCTTAAATGTGAAGTGTCCGTCATGCACATGGGGAGCTGACACAGAGGCTGTACTTTCCCATCATGTCCTGGCCGCTCCCTAAACCTGAGTGCAATGCAGAGACCTTCAGCTGAGCAGAGTGACTCTTAGGAAATGGTATGGAAGCTATTAAAGTTTAAAATGCAATCATGTGCATGAAAGAGAGGTCATTCCTTCACACTGCTTGGAGTCCAAGTAAAAGGAGGAAAAGGGGAAGTGCCTCAGCTGATTAGAAGAGGGCAATGGAAAAGAAACAGAAATTGGAAAGGAGGGAGCAACGGAGGGGAGCACCTCTGAAGAGGCAGTGTGCCACGCTGATGCAAGCAAGGAGGAGGTGACAGAGGTCACCACTCTGCACCCCAGCTCACAGCCTGCACCCCTGAGTGTTGGGGGAGAAGTGGTGAGCTGTGCCTCCGGAGCAGCACACAGATCCACAGGTATGTTTCATAAAATACTTCGTTCTTAACCCAGGACTCTGTCAAGCTCCCATGTTGGTTGAGACTTGTAGAAGCAATAATTTATAAATTACAAACAGTAGCAAAGCAACAGCTGTTTCAGCATCTGTCATTTCCTGTGACAGAAATACATGCAAAGCCCCGGGAACCTCAAGGTGTCAACCCAAGCAACCTGCTGCTGCTACAGGCTTCCATCAATCAGAGTGACCGGCGCACGGCCGTGGCTCCGAATGGCAGCAAACAAATGCTTCCAGCACGCTGCTCTCTGCCTGCTCTGGTGACTAACAGCTCAGGGGAAAAGAAGTTCGCAAGCAATTTATGGCTGGAAAAAAAAGGTAACACTTGAATATTATTCATTGCAAATTATTCATGCTCTTTTCCAGGCAACTAGTTTGTCCATTCATCAAAATTTTTGCTCCATCCAGGGCTGGGAAACAAGCTGTTACTCATTTTTATTTTCTTGCTATTGCTGTGGAAGGATAATATATAAGAAAAGCCGTGCTCTGTTGGTACACAGGCAAAGGACAGAATTACAGCCAAACAAATGCAGCCAGCAGAGCCGTGGGGCTGCACACAGCTCTCCTGGGGAAGGGGACAGCACGTGCAGGTGGTAAATTCAGTGAGCAACAAGGAACAGCCAGGCATTGGGTTTCACCCCTCGTTCAGTGCTGTATCTGCTGACGTTTGGTGGGTCGGAGCAGCCCCCAGGGGCTCTCGCTGGAGGTCAGACCAACTCCAGGCAGTGCTCTTCAAACTTTCCACATGAGCCCATGCTGAGCAGACTGCAGGGCCGGGCACACTGTGGGCAGGTCAGCGTGTGAGGGACAAGAAGCCACCCAAGGGTGACAGAACCCTGTGCCTGGGGTTCGCTCCTGTGGCACTGATGCAGCTCAGCCCCAGCCCAGCAGCTCCCATTCTGCTCCTGCAGAGCCGAGGGTTTACTTCCAGCCCTGCCTTCCTGCAGCAGCTGGAAAGTAGGCTGAAATACAGGAAACATGACATCATTTGCCTTCTCCAGCAGAAGATAGATTAGCTTCTTTGTAAGGGGAAGCAGTGGTGAGAAACGCACACCCCCAGCAGTAAATTCCACTATTACAGAGACACATTTATTGGGAGATAACAAAAGAAAGCTGCTTCTGCAGTGACTTTCTGGATAGAAAAAAGGAGACATCTATTTTATTCTTTTGAAGTAGATGCTGTGTAGGAAATAGCTAGCTCTGTACAGCTGGCTGTGTTTTCAGCTCTAGCTTTCCCCAGACCTGTTCCCGAAGCTGTGTGCTATGTGAGTCACTCCATCAAATAAAGAGCAATAATAAGTTATTGTGAGCAGCGGGCCTTTAGATTTCTCGGTCTCCTCATCTGAAGAACAAAAATTACCCCCCTCCTGGCTTCTTAACTTTGTTGGACAAACTTTAAAGCCATGGCTGAACACCAAGCAAAGTACTGAGCGCAATACTGCACTGCAATGGGTTTGGTGTAGTTCAAAGTCAACATTCCTGGGTTCATTTCCCAACTCTACCGTGGCCTTTTCTTCCTCTTTTTGGATTAAACCATCAGTCAGTGAGTCATGTGATGACTGCCTGCAAGATGGTCCCATCCTGAATGACACCAGAAGGTGCAGAAGTTCAGATGAGCAAATTTCTTCCCATCTTTCTTGCATATAAAGCCACATAAATGAATGATAGAATTAGTACCTTCTTCCTGAAGAGAGCATGACTTTCAAGGTTAAACACTGCCCATTTGGAGAACGTTCTCACAAAAGCCAACTTGGGTCATCTACAGCAAAATCTCCCTTTTGTCCCTACCTCCATCCCTGCACCTCTGCTGCTCACAGCTCGCATGGCTGGGGATGGGATACAGAGAGGATGGGTAAATTGCTGCTGCCTAGAGCAAAGGTTCAAGCTGCAATCCTTCTGCTTCTCACCCACAAGGAGGAGGAAAGTGCCTCTCTGGTGCCTCTCCCAGAGCAGGGAGGCTGCCAGCAAGGAGGTGCTGCAAGCGAGAGGATGCTCACTAGGTCTGATCCCCAGCTGGGAAATGCATTATGCATCCAGCACCTTGGGGAATCTGTTGGGAAGGCTGAGTGAAGCTGGCAGTGGGTAGCTATTAAATATATTGCAGCTATTATTGCTGTTACTGTTGAGAAGGCAGGCACTGGGATATCATTGAGGGAGGCTGAGGAGAAGAAATATAAGCAAAACACAGGCAGCACATAGGAAATTAAACCATCTTCAGAAATGCAGAAGCAGAGTAAAACTAGCTGGAGCAGGCTCTTTTTCTGCAAACGTTTCCTCATTCAGCCCATCACTCGCTCCTCAGCCACACTCAGAGCCCCATTTTGCACTGGGATGAGGTGCTATTATTCATTGGAAATGCCATGGTAGGACGTGTTTCTGTTAACACCACAGCCCTCTCCACCCATAAATATCCTCCCAGCTTTCAGACACCCCCCAGCACTTTCTGCTGCTGTCCTATACCTGTGGCTGCTCTAAGAAAAACATACGCCTTATTATTCCTACTAGTACAGGCTGCCACACGAAAGTAGATGACCTAAACACTGTACACATCTGCCCTGGGACGTGGAGGTATATGCAGACAAAGCCTTTTCCATGCTTCTTTTCTTTGTCAGCACTCTATTTCCCAGGGAGTATCAAAATGAAAGGTCTTTTATCGCAAGTCAGACTGGAAGTTTCCAAATGGAAATGACATTGATGCTGGAAGAAATGCCAGGCTCTGTGCAGCCCAGGAATCTGGCAGTAACTCTGCTCAGACTGAGCACAGCAGCTTCTGCTTCATGCAGGACGTCACACTGACAACCTCATATCTGCTGCCTGCTAACATCTACTGGGTTAGCACACTGCAGCCCTCTGCACAGGATAGCAAAGCAGGGTGCAGCTTCCAGCTCTCAGATGCTCTCCATCTCCAAACTGCAAACACTTTCATCCAAATAAGGGCAGACTGGGGGCCTTCACACAGCACTTCTGCACCCTCCTCACTGCAATCCCTGTGTGCATTTGGTCGCCACGGTCTTGGCAGTGCTGGCGATGAAGGGCCCGGTGAGTTCCCCCATGGTGCAGATGTCTGTGCTCCCACATCTTTCCCAGCACATCCCTTCAGAACCCACTCCACACGCTCACCAACATGAAATGAACTTTAACCATCCTCATCTGGCCCAGGGTTTGGTTTGTGGGCAGGTGAGGGCTGGTGAGAAACAGGGCCCATGTGCCTGCAGGTGATGCAGCGCTGCCCTGCGGCTTGTTGGAGCAGGCAGAGATTGCTCCTCCCCTCCCGCTTCCTTGGCAAAAGCCAGCCCTGAGGTTTCTCCTTCCCAAGCTCATTCACATAAGGAAATAGTGGGTGAGCACCAGAGGTGGACAGGTTTCCTGTATGGAGCTTTATGGATCTACCTCATCTGCACAGTGTCCTTCTCTCTGTGGCGCAGGGCGGAGCGATGTTCCACTTGGTCAAATGCTCTTCCCCTTTTATCTTTTAATTTCCAGCCCTGCAAACACGTACATCTGCCAGACTGTATGTAAACAGAATAATGGGTTCTCTGGCCAGCAGGAAGGTATGACTCATTAATTGCTTTACTCCACAGTATAGAAAGCCGTCGGTGTCCACAAAGGCCAATCCCCTCCTAGAGAAGGTGTATTTGGATTGTATTTTTCAAAAGAAAACTCTGTATGCTCTGCCACTGTTTGCTATGCAAATTTTGGTGTTAATTGCACCAAAATGAGAAGCATATTACTTAAATCAGTGCACTCTTCAGATGGGCATCAGTGCATGTGTGTGATATTCTGCCAGATGTTATTTTATTACTGCAGTTTAATACCTAACCATCTGCTTCCTTCTTATTTTGTCATGGTTTGTATTCTCCCTGGGACCTCTTTTCTGTTACACTGGCTTTTATCATCTGCATTATGTATTAGGATGGTCAAGGCTAAAGGCTGACAGCATCCTGAGCATGATATTTGCCCAGCAAAGCAGATGAGCAGCAGATTATTAAAGTAAGAGCATGGAACGGATACCCCAGTTGGAGCGAGGAATCAAGTTGACAAGACAAAAAGATGGAAGCAGAGCTGGACATTTTTATCAAACAGGGCCCTGTTTCACTGTTTGTGATGTCAGATCTGAATGTCTTCTTGAGACATCTTAGCAGAGCCTCGGTGGTTCTCCCACACACAGCTGGGGATGAGAACAGGTCGAGCCAAGAACTCACAGGGACGCGAAAGTGAAAGCAGCAATCAGTAAGGAAGGAAGAGCATTTCCTTCCTATTTCTCTTACTGTTTAAAAGAGACCTAGATAGTGTTTTTCAGATCAGTTTCACAGGGATGCTTTCAAGGGTTTGGTGGTTTATGAGAAGCCAGGAGCCCCAGTTGGCAGCATAAATGCTGGCATTGCCCGAGTGTGGGTCTCAGAGGCACCTCAGTGTCGGTGCTCCCATGTGGGAGAGAGGTTGTTCAGATAATTCATTTTGCCAACACATACAGCAATATTTTCAATAATTCTGTCTAGTCTGTTGCAATTTTATTGTCTAGTAAGAGATAATGGATAAAAACAACCTGACCTTTTGTTAGTAAACTTCCACCAGGCTACACATAATATTACTTAGCACTTCATATCCTGCACAAATAGTAAGTAATGGATCCACACAGTAATTGTCCTGCACAATAAAGAGCAAAGAGAACAGCATTTACAGCAAGCACTGGGAGCACAGGGTGCAGGGCCCATCCACAACACAAATCTCTCTGATTTTGGAGGACACATAACACCAGCATTGGGTCCTTGTTGTGTTATAACAGGTCTAGAAAAACAGACCTGCAAGGGCCAAAAACCAAAACCAGCTGCATAACAGTAACCTGCTTCTGGCTTTCTTTTAGTTAAGAATGAAATTAACTTTTAATTGATTAGGAATTAAAAGCATAACAGGGAATATAGCCCAAATGGACCAAAGAAGAGGCAACAGACCTGCATAGAATACACTCTTCCTTCCAACCTTTAAAGCTATTAACCCTGGCATGAATTTTTATTTACTGTTAATTAGGGGACTGGCAGCAAGAATCAATTAATTAATTACATCTCAGATCCACTGAAAAGTATAATGGAAATCAAAGAGAGCTTGATTATCCTGCATCCACAGAGAAAAGGCTGCAAAGCAACTCTGGATAATGGCACTGCCTCTCACTTCAGTGTGAAGAAATCAGGGCTTAAACAAAATGAATGAATAAACAAGCAAACAAATAAATATTGAAGTCTGGTGAGCAAGATTGTATCTCATGTCAGAAATGATGAACCCTCCCTTGACTTGGGTCACCCTATGGCACAGTACCCATCCCTGGCTTCCGCTCCCATGTTCAACTCCAGAGCATTCTCTTCCTGGGGCTTTCCCCTCTCAGTCCTGCAGAGTTCTCCCTTCCCCTCATCACCTGCAAAGCACCCCTCAGGTGCAGGTGATGGGAGTGCTGGGGAAGGTCCAGAATGTCTCCAGGGAGGTGTTCCTGCAGGACACAAAGAGGGACGGCGGCGCACATCCACGTCCTCTGGGGAACGTGCACATTTTGCTATGACATCTATTTGGGTAAAATTATGGACTGGGTTTGGTTTTGCTTTGTTTTTCACTGCTCAAGGTACAATTAGCTAAATGGCGTCATAGACAATGATCAGCAGGTGCTAATTAGAACAGGATTTCTGTCAAGTTACACATTGCGTAAGTATGGCCTGACAAGGCAGCTCTGTTTTTACAGAAGGAGCATGTGCTGCTGTGAGCATCCTATGGGCGAGGCAGGACTGGGCACGGTGCTCAGCTGAGGCATCTGCCCTCTTCCGTGTTGGTTTGGGCAGGAAACTTCCACCAGGGGATTTCTATCAGTGCAAGATAACAACATTTGGGCTTTCTGATGATGGCTCATGGGGCCACGGGATCAGGGAGCGCGCTGCATGCTCAGCCCATCCATCACTCATCAGTGTCACAGCAGAGGATAAATATTTACAAATGGATTGTCAGTTCTGCTGTGACAAATTATCCCAGCCATCGCTGAGATGGTTTGAGATGTGTTGGGCCAGACCAAAATGCGTGGTTAAGAAATGTATGAGAGGGGAAGCAGAGGGAGAGAGAGGAAAGCCGCCTGTGCCTGAAGGCCTTGCAGTGAAGGACAAAGCATAGAATCATAGCATTGTTAGTACTGGAAAAGCCCTCTAGGATCATCTACTCCAACCACGGACCAACGTGGAGCAGCTGCCTTTGCACTGCATTCTTGCCCCTGGTTTGGGATGTGTAAGTAACCTGCTGAAGTACATTAAAACTCTCTTGACTAACCCCAGTTTATTGTAAATATTACAGCAAATCCATTGTAAACAGCAGCAAGAGGCTTTTGGGAACCCATTAATCAAAATAAACTGCTCTGGAAAATGCCTCTGCTCAGCTTGTTTAACTAGTGCTGCAGCTCCATGCTGCAGAGCTGATTTCCAAATATACAATTTATTGCCACGGATGTCTTTGCTCAGAGCTGGGTCTAAATTCCTCTGGGTACTTTAACATACAGTTAATCAAAGCACAATGCCACCCCTATCATATTTACAATCTGGCAGGCAATTAGTCAATAATAAATAAAATGCATTGGAAAGACAAATGATATTACTGTGTATGTATCAATGGGCTTATAGGCTCAAAAGATTTATCAGTACCACTGGAGAGAATAAATATTTATAAATGGATGTGTCACTCATAAAGTGATAAACTATCTCCAGTCATCACATGAAGAATGCATATTTTCAAGTTGACATACTTTATTATCCACCTAATCATTTTTCTAAAGGTGTTTTTCAACTTTATTAGCCATACTTAGCAACGGGAGGAACTTCTTATTGCCACTGCGGGGTGGAGGAAGGACAGCACAGCCGCGCTCAGGATGCGAGCTGCGCGGTGGAGAAGAATAGATTTTCTTTCTCCTTTGTTATCCTTTGGCCGCAAACGTGTACTTAAAAGTCCTGCAAACTCTATTTCTGGGAGTGGAACAACTTGAAAGAGAAATCAATGAGCAACCTCTGCTGAATAAAAATCTCAGCAGTCGGAACGCTTACATCCCAAACGCCATTGATAGGCAGATATCCGAAACCCATCAGGACTGGGAACGCTTTGCTCCGTTCCACCGCAGCTCAATACTGCGAGGGAGCTTCTGAGCCTTGGCACAAGCACATCTTTGCTGCCATTCTCCGTCCCAGCCCTGCTGCTCTCAACGAGGGGCTCGCTCTGTCAGAACTAAGGATGTGTTTTAAAACCTACCCATTTTTTTTGGATAAATATTTAAATAGGAGCGCTTTTTAGCAAAGTAGCTTGTGTTAGCAAAAGTGTGGCTGAAGTTATATTTGTATTAAATGTTTACACGATAGCTGTATTTGTGGAGAAGATTTAAACTAATATTACTGCACCCACACTTAGAAACGTCCACTGAAATAGCACAGAAAAGAGTAATTCTTTCCTGCTTACATCCCCACCAGCAGTTCATTAGCTACTGATTAACTCAACCACATTATTTATAGAAGCTCGGCTTTCATTTTGTACTATTATATTTTATTTCATTGACCAAAGAGCTAAAGCTATATACTCATAAATAACAAGCACTTTAAGCCCACGTATAAGGCAATAGCTAAGCGTTGGCACTGAGGACCAAACTGGGAGCTGGGCTATGAACCAGCAGTCCCATGGTGTGCTGGGACCTGTGTGCTGGGGAAGCCACACTGCTGGGGATTGCAGCCCCGAGGGATGGAGCTGTGAGCAAGCAGGGGAAACTGTATATCTTCCACATCTGCAGATCTGCCACGCCAGTTAGACCTGATGAAATTTTAAATGCTCCCTTGAAGGAAGTTTTTTTAAATGCTGCTGTTGTCATCCCACTCGTTTTACATGGGAGTTTGGCAGGAGATGCCATTAGTGAACGTTCAGTGTCAACAGTGTCACGATGCTGCTCTTAGAGATGTGTCAAACACCGCAGAGCGATCCTATTGCACTCAGCACTGAGTGCAGCAGTGAGGCAATGCCAGCTCCCACCCATACAGGCTGCAGCCAGGAGCTGCCAGGTGGGCAGGGAGTACTGGGGGAGCCAACAGGCAGCAAACCCAGCTCTGTCCTGACGCTGCTTTTTACTTTGTGCCACATCTTGTGCAAATAGGAATAGGCCTCTCCTGTGCTCCTGTTGTTCTGAAGATTCACTTTGCAAGAGAAACCAGAGAGAGTGGCTGGTCAATGGCGCATCCCCTGGGAACCCTGTGTGACAGCCATGTGCAGCTTCTGCTTCGTTATCCTCAAACAAACTAACTTTGGAGGCGGGACAGGACACCACGTACTTTTAGGAAAAAATAAAAGCCTCTTTTAGAAGCGTGCTGCCCAGGTGCTTGTGAGCACAGCTCTGTTCCAATGCACCTCTTTTCCTGACACATTCAAAGTTTTCCTCTGCAAATCATTTCTCGGCGTAAATCTTCAGTTTCTTGGAAACCACATGACTGATGGTCCTCAAAACACGAGCTGCAGATAATCTATTGCACTTAGCACGGAGCTGCCCACTCAGCATTACGCACCGCTCTTTTGCACCGCGTGCTTTATGAGGTGGAACACAGCTCTTATATCCTTCTGAGCTGATGCTCTGATGGTTTTTTTCCTCTATGATTCAGATGGGGGGAAAAAAAGAAATGCATTCAGCCAATTGAGAAATGTTGGTGTTAAGCTGTTTTCACCTTGCTTGTTCACCTGAAGATGGAACAGATTTAGGATAGAAACCCTGAAGGGTGAGCAGAAGTGTGGGTTCACCCATAACTTGGCTTTTTCTTGGGCAAAAGCAGCAGGAAGAGCACTCAGGGATCAGACCCACTCTGTGCTCCTGCCGTGCTGCACAGACACACACAGGCCATGCTCCTAAGGAAGCAGGCACACCCTGTGACACGGGAGAAGTGCTGGCACGGAGCAGACAGCAGAATTTGGTTTGCAACGAGAGGGGTTTGGAAAGAGCAGCCACCTTAAAAAAAATGTATGGAAAAAAAAACAACAACAAAACCCAACCCTGTGCTCTTGTTTCATAAGAGCGCCAGAGACCATTTCTTCTTAATAACACCTCTTACACAACCTGGGCACCATTACATCATCGACTGGAAAAACTGCCAGAGCAGGGAGCAGGGTCACCACGGCCCAGCCCAGCACGGGGCAGCGGCAGGGAGGGGTTCAGTGCTGAGCTTTGTAGCGAGGAGAGCACAAATGGAGCACACAGCCCAGAGCTGCGTGAGCAACACACAGGATCTCTGAGCTCAGTGGGTGACCTGAAGTCGCCTCTCTGAAAGCACCAACCTCTCATCCAATTTTGTTGCACCAAAGCATTTCCAAGAGTCACACCCAGTGAACTGCAACAAGTCACCCAGGTGCCACCTGGGCACTCATTACAGCCAGGAGCAGGACTGCCTGCCCGCAGCCATGACATCCACCCTGCCCATGGGATGCAGCACTGCTGCCATTGCGAAAGGTGGTGGGTGCTCAGCAGGTTGGGGCAGGGGGAGAAGCGATCTCTGCAGGACAACCTTTGTTCTGATCTCTCTGCGGCAGTGGGACTCCATCTTATCTCTTTGTTTCCCCACAGCCCCTCTCACCAGGTGAAGCAGTGCCCCCAAACACCCCAAAGGCTGGGATCAGCTGCACTGTGCTCCTGGGGCACAGCCAACACACACAGCCCTGTGCCACCAGGAGCTGCGTGCTCCTGAGAGGTGAGTGGAAGAACTGGTTGCATTACGAGCGATGATTTGTTCAAACACTGCTGCGAGGACTCCCCAGAGGTACTGAAAGCTAGGGATAGATTTTGCAAATGTGTTCTTGCATGTGGAGGGATGAACTAATGACTGCATGGGTCAGTGTCCTACTGCAAAGGGCAGGAGAAGAAAGGCACAAGTAAAATTCTCAGCTCACTAATTGTGGCCTTAGATGAATTCCCTGCCATCAGGTAGCTCTTCTTGCTGCAGTCAGAACTTTTTGTCTGCCTTGAAATCATACAATCAATTAAGGTTGGAATTTGAGATTGTCCAGTCCAACCCCAAGCCACCCCACCATGCCCCCAACCACATCCCTCAGTGCCACATCTCCATGTCTTTTGCACACTCCACAGATGGTGAACGCACCACCTCCCTGGGCTGCCCCCCTGGGCATTACCATTCTTTCTGAGAAGAAATTTTTCCTAATACCCAACCTGAAGCTCGTTTGTATCCTTGCTGCCCCTTCCCTCATTGCCTTCACTAGGAACGCACGCACCCACAGTGCCACACGCAGCCAGCCCCATCCTGCAGACAGACCTGGGTTCACGTTCTGCCCATCCTCCCCAGAATCTGCATTGGCACTGGGCAGCACCTTGTCCTGCAGCACCCTCACTGTGCTGAGCCATCACGAGCTGCCAGATGGAATCAAACCAAGCCAAGGTGATGCCAGTCTCTACAGCAAAGGGCAGGGGGACGTGGACACACAGCTGCTGGGAGCAGGGGACACAGCACTGCATTTTAATACATAAATTTAATTCATTACGAGAACCACATCCCTGCATCATGAACACCATACGGTATTTTACAGCTGGGGTCATAACTCAGCTCCATCAGAAGCCTGTGGTGGCCAGGAACAAGCTGTAGAAATGGCACATCGCTTTCTGAAAGACTATGACACAGCATATTGCTGCGGCCAGTACATGCAAAATCAAGAGAAAAATCAGAATTGCCGTTAAGCATAATGGCAGTTTTCACCTATCTGCCAGAAGCAGAGGTTCTTTTGACAGACAAAATAACACATATGCAATAATTAGTAATTACAAGCCCTAAAAGTACCAGGTCCATACTATTCATACATGTACAGGTGTGTGTCACATCAACAACACTTCTCAGATCATTTCAGTTTGGATACTAGGAAAAAATTCTGCTCAGAAAGAGCAGTAATACATTGGCACCAGCGAGGTGGTGGAGTCACTGTCCCAGGAGATGCTCAGGGAAAGGGCAGCTGTGGCATTGAGGGATGTGGTGGGGATGGGTTGGTGGTTGGACTGGGTGATCTCAGTGTGTTGGTTTTGTTTTTTTTTTTAACCTTAATGATTCTGCCATTCGATTCCAAGGACACCACAGAGCCATCCTGCATCCAGTCCCTGCAACCCTGCTCTTCGCAGGCAATGATTTGGGGACGTGGAGGCTGTGCCCCTGCTTGCAGGGATGGGGGAACTTTAGGATGCAATTACAGTTCCTTTAATTTCAGACAGGACAAATCTGGTGGTCTGGCAGTGTTTAGATGTGAAGCTTTAGACTGAGATGCTCTAAAGACTGAGAAAAGGAAATTTCCCAGAATGGGTGTCACGAAAATAAATAAATAAATCTAATCAGTGCAATTTGGTAACCAATTTGTTTCAGGCATGCTCTCGCCCTTCCTTTTGAAATGAATGTTCTTTGGAGACAAGTGTCACAGCACAGGGCTGGAGTGTGAAATCCATCACAAGCACAGCCACCGGATGCATTTGGCTTCATGAGCTTCAGATTTCCTGAACTTCTCCACAAGAAGCGCGTGCCTCTGCAACTTCAGACTGGGGGCAGTGAATTCGGCAGCCAGCAATCAAGCCATAGTTATTTCTCAAGGAGTTTCAGCAGATGAGGTTATGTGTAGTGGATTACATGCCCAATTCAAGCTGTTTGAAATTTTCCAGCAATTATTTGGTTCTCAGACTCGCTGCCTGGATACAAAATAATCTCATATAGTTACTGGGTATAGGTATCAACGCTTAGCGGTGAGCCAACACTCAGTTTTTGCCAGAGGCTGCTGGACAAGCCTGTGAGACACACACAGCCTCTAGAAACACACATTTCTGGTGTAAACTGGGAAGGGATCTGTTTGAGGCAAACCCTGAATCCCTAAGCCAAAAGTGCACCTGTTTGATTTGAGTGGCTGTAGAGCTCCTGTAGGAAGCGTGCCACCTTCGACTTATGAAGAACACTGCAAAGCAGCAGCCCACGTCATTTGTGAATTCAGCATGCGAGAGAGCAAGTGTTATCATCTTCTAGCGTCCCTGAGAAGCTGCTGCTAACATGGCTGCGCCAAGCACTATTGCACAGGTTGCCTTATTCATAGGACTCGCTGCTGTTTCTGTTGTACTGAGGTTTAAAAATCAGGACTTGCCCTCCCACCACCCCTGGCCATAGCACACTGCTGGGGCTCCAGCGGGAGGGCAGGCAGAAGCCCCGGTGGGCAGAGGCACACCGACACAGCCCAGAGGGACCACAGCTTCCCCAGTCCGAGCTCAGTGCCGTGTTTGCAAATCTCATCTATTTGCTACAAGCCTGCATTTTGACAGAACAAAAATCTGCACGTTTCAGACACCTTGTGCTCAACTCACACTGCTGGCATCCAGAGAAACGCACTGAACCACCCAGCCATGGCTCTGCAGCCCAGCTCCTCATGGCTGGGAGTGAGGTTCACAGCGAGCCCTCATTTCCCACCCCCAAAATCAAGAGAAGCACAGACGATGCTGTTTCCTTTACAGCTTATCCCAGAGTGCAGCACAAAGGCAGGTCACGAATTTATGAAGCAACTTCAGTGTAAATTGATGACCAGGCAATAAACCTGTCTTTAGATAAGTAGAACAGTTTGCATATGCTTTTGTGCATGCACCTGCCTGTTCAGCGAGTCATCACTCATTTCACAGCTCATTTCGCTGACTGTGGTCTACAGGTTTTATCTTTTTAATTGGGCAAACAATACACACCTTGTCTTTGCACATAAAGTCCAGTGCTAACGTGCATGACTCCTACATTTTTTTATTATTTATATATATATATATATATTTTTTTTTTTATATACCATAGGCTCTTAGTAATGAAGCACATGCTGTGCTTTTAAGGTGAACGTGTCCCCTTTTTTGCCAGTTCCCTATCTGCAGTGCAAATACTCTGATTTCTGCAAACACGTTGATTCTGCCCATAGCCAATCTTCTAGAATCTGTGTCTGTGTCCCTCAGCACCCAGGGGAACACTCCCTTCGATTTGGCTTTGGGACATGCCCAACACCGCTACAAATCACAGAACATCCCAAGTAAGAGGGGACCCATAAGCATCACAGAGTACAACTCCTGGCTCCACACAGAACCTCCCAGAGCTCAGACCACGTGCCTGAGAGCTTTGTCCAGATGCTCTTGAACTCCAGCAAGCTCAGTGCTGTGACCACCGCCCTGGGTCACAGATGGACAGAAATAGATGGCCAAATGAAGTATAAACTACTAAACACACCACCGGAATGTTTAAGAGCAGATGAAGAGCAGCAGCAATGCAGCAGCCATCCTGCTTCACATGGTTTCCCTGGGAGATGATTTGGGGGTTGGAGGCAGGGCCAGAGGGGTGGGATGGAAGGGCTGAGGCCACGCGCACGCCCCGCACGCACTGTGCAGCTTGATGAGCTGCAGGCAAAGGCACACTGAGTGATGGGGGGGAAAGTGCCGCCTTTGTTCTGCGATGCAAATGAGCATTTTTTTTAGAAGCTGAGAAAGAGCCCCAACTAACAAAAATTGCGCACTGACTGAAATAAGCCAGGCTGCTTTTCAGATGTAGACTTCAGACGGAAAATGAAACATATCAAAGTGTCTGATTTGACGTGGCTTGCAGCTGCAAGGCAAAGCGACTGTCCCATTTTTTTCCCCCCGAGGCGAACACTCAAGATTTTCTTGATCTTATCGTTGTCTTTCTATAAGTCTTTGAAAACCATCTGTAGAGATTCATAAAGGGTATTTGTGTTTTAAGTAAACTGCAGAAGTGATCTATACCGAACAGATGGAAACAAATCAAAAAGCTTCACAGGATGCAGGAAAAAAACAGCAACACTCAGAGAAATGCTGGATGTGACTGAGAAGGCAGGCTGCCTCCCATTTTGCGTGCTATTCCCCCTGCTCCTCCAATGCAGCCAACACGGACTGCTCTCACCACTCTCCTGCCCCCACAGGGGCTGCCAGAAGCTCCCTGGCTGTGCTCACCCTTCTGCATCACTATGCCTTGGTTGGGTCCCATGCATTCGATGCCATCCCGAGGCTGGCTCTGCAGGGAGCACAGTGCCTCAGCCCCACTCTGCCTGCTATCTGCTTGCTCAGGGCAACATTGCTCTGCTATGCCATTTCAAGGAAGCATCAGCCTGTTTCCTCAGTAACATCCTTTCGTAGAAGACACACTGAGGTGCAAAACGTGTTCCTGGAGTGAGTGGGAGTTAATGGGACTTCCTGAGCGTACTAACAAAACTGTCAGAGGAAAGAGAAAGCTTTATGAGTTCTGCCGTGTTTTAGCCCTCTCCCTCGCTGCCAGCACAGCCCTGTGCCTTCTCCTTGCTCCTCTGTCAATATCCACCCAATTTCAGATCGGTCATTGTAACCCTGAGTAAAATCTGCTCTTTGCCACACCTTCACCACACAGAGTTTTGCATTGGCACAGCTCTGCTGACCCACACCAGGACGCAGGAAGGGCCCACAGAGCCCAGTCCCAGCCAGCAGAAGTAACATCTGCCACCATCACAGAGCCACACAGCTCCACACACACCCCCAGGCACAGTGACCCACACCACCTCTGTGTGACAACAACTCTTGCTTTATTCCCAGCTTACATTCACCAGTGGCCAGCTTGCACCTTTTCTCTCCTCCAAAGGCTACATAATTCCCAATTGTAAGACCCGGGCTGGCTGGAGCTACATCAAAGCACTCCTTCTGCTTTGTTTCTGTAGGATGTTACATGACAGAAGTTCAAGATAAATGTGTGTTTCTATTGAGCTCCTTAATTTGTTATGAAGTGAAGACACGGGTTCTGCCTCAAGCGTCTCAGGAGGAGGGTGGTCCTGAAGTCCCTTTACGCCCCCAGGAGGGACACCATGCACAGCCTTCTGACTGGGACCACGCTTCGGTTGGGTGCCAAGGGGTGACACAAAGGACACGAGGAGGGATTGCGAATGAAGAGAAGGGTATGCTCTGAGCCCACACCATGCTGAGTGGGGCCATCTCCCTCTGCCTTGACCTGCAGCTGCCTCTGGGTGCTCCCAACAGGCAGCCCACGCTGCGGCCCCACTGGACCTTTGGTATTTGGATGAGTGCAAGTGAAGATTCACAGTTCTCTCCACCTACCAGCCCAGGGAGCCTTGTGCTCAAAAATAGAGGCAACACTGTGACCGATATTTTTAGAAAGGGAAT
Source organism: Tetrao urogallus (assembly GCF_951394365.1). Taxonomy (NCBI): domain Eukaryota; kingdom Metazoa; phylum Chordata; class Aves; order Galliformes; family Phasianidae; genus Tetrao; species Tetrao urogallus. The sequence continues at coordinate 2,024,986 of NC_136830.1, read as the reverse complement.
GCATATGCAAATTATCCCCCTGAAAATGTCTCTGTGCGTCACTCTCCCCTGATTCAGAGAACATCCCTTCTCCCTTTTCCTCAAGTACACGCTGCGCACAGCACAGCCAAACATCTCAGGAGCCTGCCAGCAGGAAAGGTTGCCGCAGGAGTGATTCATCCCCACATCTCACACAGCCTCGCTGAGAGGGGCACAATTCTCTGCCTCCAGCCTGGGCTGCCTGTCCCCCATTCACATCCCCATGATGGGGGTGAGGACAACCAGCAGCGCTGCTCCCTCACCTCCACACCTCAACCTCGAGCTGCTGCACCCAGACATCCCGCAGGAGGTGCAGCATCTCGAGGAAGCAAACAGCCCCGTCCCCAGCACTTCTCTCCATCACCAGCCACAAGCAATGAGGAAGCTAATGAAAATGAATAGATCACTTAAGCATTCAGAGTTTATGTCACATTAATTCTACAGGGCAAGATACAGAGAAAGACAAGGGCTGAAGAAAAGGCCAAGGGCAGTACAGCAGTGCTCCACAGTGTGTTTTTCACCCTTTCCTTGTAATGCAAAAGATAATCCTGTCTCCTGGCTTATCTAGATACATTTGTAAAGATTAAAACACATGCTGCTTTTCCATTGGAAATGATGATTACCCGAGGTACCATTAAGAAGGGCTCCCTGCCAGCCTTTAGGCTCTGATTCAAACCATAAGGATGGGGATACTGGGAGCAAAACTGCAACTGCCTGCATGGGAACGCCAGGGCCCTGCCGCCCCATCCTCATGGGTGAGCAGCTGCAGTGCAGATGCCTGCCTCTGGCTGCAGGGGTGATGCTGCTTTATTACTGCAGAGCCCCACTCTTCACACCTCTTTTTAAAGTGGGATTTACTGGCGCCACTACACTTTGTATCTCTTCCTGAAAATAGCTGTGGGTCACAAAATCTCAGCGGCAGGCAGCCAGCCGAAACACACGGATGTTGGTATGCTGAAAGCCTGTGGTCGTTGTCCTATGTCTCGGAGCTCTTTGGCTTAAGAAAACCTAACAAGGAAATGCATTGCTCTGTCACATCCCAGTCCAATACAAATTAATGTATTGGTATTAAAAGACCATGAAAAATGGGGTTAATTACAGAAATGGTGACCCTTACATATAGCAGCTCAACCACGGGCAGCTAGCATACATCATGACCTTAGGGAGAGCCACTTACTGGTACACAACAGCAAATAAATAATAAATAATAAATCCATCAGCCTAAACTGAACCTTACATAAAGTCATCCTGACATAGCAGCCATTAATTTGGCTAGCCCATCATTTGTTAATCCTTCATCCCAAGCAACATGCAAATGCTACAGCAGCAACATTTGAGCTACTCACACCACACAGTGACACCAGCATGTCACCCTGGAGACCATTAAATCAGTTTCCTGTGGTTTACAAATAGTGCCAAGATACAGCCAGCATTACAGGACTCCACACATCAAGGCTGGATTACACACAGGGTGAGCACAGCTCTGCTCTGGGATTAAGCAGGTCACAGCAGAACTGCCCCTCCTGGATGCCCAATGTGTTTGGCCATGCAAACCCAGCACTCACTGCTGCCAAGGGGAGCATCCCACCTTCTGAGGCCACAAAGCTAATGATTAGGGGTTTGTATCATCAGTAAGAAAATTCCACTAGACCGAGCATACTGTTTGTAATAAATGCCATATTCAGTGATAAAGGGAACAAGTAATCCATACTAGTAGATTTATGCAGTGAAGTTCACTGTATAAAAGCTGGCATATTCTAACATAGCCCTTGATAAGGGGAGTGAGTTAAAAGAATTTTTAGGTTCTAAACGTATTCTACCCTGGGGCTGTTTGGGGTTTTAGAGCTGTAAGAGTGGTTCAGCACAGCAGAGCTGGGTGGAGAAAACACAGCAGAGGCAAATGTACCCACCTTGGGGAAAGCTTTGCAGAAGATTCTCAAGTTATTGAAGAAATGCAGCAATTCTTCCACCGCTCACATGGAGTGACAAGCCCTGCAGCAGCAGCAGCAGCACCTAAAACACCTGCTTATTAGAGCCATTATTAGACACCAGAAGCATGTCTACTCCCACACGAGAGCTGGAAACCTATGCCTAATTTTAAAGTGAAAGCCAAGAAGCAAACAATGGAAACAATATTTTCCCTCCCAAAACAGATTACTCTAAAGTTGCTTCTCACTGCTATTGTCAACTCTAATTATTGTGTTCCTTGCAGCACCTTTTGCTCTAATTGTCAAGCGACACACAAGTGATACATGTGATGGTTCCAAAAGTGCCTCGGAGCTGCAGCCCTCCTGCACCCACTGAAGCCCTCACACCACTCATGGCAGAGCAGTGGGATAGCACATCTCTGGGCAGCAACAGTCACATTGTCATCCAGACACCAACCATAGAAATCCTCATCTGTTTTCTCCACTTACCCCTTCACTCAAGAGAGCCAGACCAAATAACAAACCATCACACTTGAGTGTTATATATGATGATCGCTATATAAATGTCATCACATTTAAATCACAATCTGGCATAACACAGAGGTCAGCCCTGCTTTGAGCAGGAGGTGGACTCCCTGACCTCCAGAGGTTCATCATAGCCTAAATTATTGTGTGATTTGGTGATAGAAATTTTCCATCACAATCCTCCAACAGAAGTTACTGCAAACCATGCGGTAACAAAATTGATAAAAGGTACCTGCTGCTTTGAATTCGAAGCATTAAGGGAAGTAAATACATTTAAGAGGAATTGCAGCCCTTAAGGTAGCACATGGAGCAATTCTGTAGCATTCAGCGCAGCGCCGGTACCCGGTTCCAGCGCAGGCAAGACTACTCCCATATCCATTGCTACTGGGTTTTACAGGGGCATCCAATTACCTTTTGTTGCATGGAGGATGGACTTTAAGGTGCAGTTACACCCATTCCTCCTGCACCCAGCCCTACTCTCCCTGGGGCAACCATATGGCCCCACCAGCACTGGAGGTAGGAGGCTGCCCTTGCATACAGCATGTGATAATCCCATATCAACAAAACCACGGGGCCAGGGCATCACTGTTGCAGTGGTGGACTCTCAAATCCACGTTTATTTTGCTAAAATCACAGGGATAGAAGTGGCACCACAGCCTCACATCATGAAACCAGCCTGGCTGCAGTAAGGATCAAGCTGTGCTTGTGTCAGGCTTTGGTGTTCCCAGGTGGAAGGAATGCGAGCGGCACGGTGAAGTGTTGTTTTTACACAAGATTTATCAGTACGGTTAACACAGCACCACAGAGCTGCTACTGCAGCATGCCCTGAATGCTAATAGGTGCACAGAACGAAGAACACTGCTGCAGGTATGAGAGGAAGGAATAGAGGCACAGGGTCACGGATGTGCTCGTGAGAACAAGGCTTCAAAAGCCATGGAAGCACCCTATTACCATCATATGGGATTTACATGTTGCACTGCCCAGGGGACCTCACACTAAAGCATTTGGGACTTTTGCTGGGTGAGGATGCGTCTCATTCTGAGTGGTGTGCTCTCTCAGTGTTTAATGGGATGAGCGGTCTGTAGAGGTTCCCATGCAGAAGCTTTGTCAGGTGTCAGAGACATGTCAATGAATCTCCACTGATGTCCTATGGAAATCAAACAGGAGCCTAGGAAAATACAGCAGAAAGCATCCAAGAATCTCTAGGGAAAATGCTAGCAAAGTATCATAGGAAAAAGAAAGCTCGATGGGCTATCAAGAGGTCACCCAGTCCAGTGTTTCTCAGCATTTGGAGATCATTCCAACACTTTCTTTCAGAAGTTACAGACTTTCATGCATCATTGGCATAACCAGCCTATTTGCAAACCTTTCCAGTGTTTGGATTAATGCTAATAATATATATTATTTACTCTTTTTTTTCCTTTTTTCTTTTTTTACTCTTTATCAGTATGGTAAACACAGCACCACAGAGCTGCTACTGCAGCATGCCCCGAATGCTAATAGGTGCACAGAAGGCAGAATGCTGCTGCAGGTACGAAAGGCAGTGATAGAGGCACAGGGTCATGGATAGCCCTGATGTTATTTACACTTTATTATATACACACATTTCTCTCATTTTTTCAATCTCCTGAATGATTTACTTTTTCCTGGTTTTCTTATGGGCCACTCTGTGTTTTGAAGACTCCTGGGCCAGTTCCCCAGCTCCTTAGCAAGGCTTCACCTTCCAAAACCATGAGCTACACGCAAGCCATCTGCATCCAACCATCACAAAATGCCTTCAGCAATATCTCCTTCACCTCCCTGCAGCCCCATGGGGATGTGGCCCACATGCCCGCCTCAGTGGTTGTCCTCAGGCACCCTCTGACGCAGCCTGGTTACACGCTGTTAAAAGCAGAGCATCACTCAACGTATCCCTTGTTAAAGTATTCCCACATCCACCCCAGCAAACAAAAGCAAATGAGTCATAGAGTCACAGAATCACCAAGATCGGAAAAGACTGCTAATAAGATGGGGGGGAAAGACTTATCCCCACCAGAGGAGGAGCCACCCACCCGAGCAACCCCTGCACGCCAGGGTCCTCCTGACCTCCCCCCACGCCCCAGACCTGCTTGTAGGCTCCGGACCCCATGCTCAGCAGAGGGGTATTTCCATATCCAGGCAGGCATGCAGAGTATTCCCACACCTTTCTCACGCCTCCTCCCCAGAGCACACCCAGCCCATCCAACTTCTTTCTAAACCATGGGAGCAACAATTCTCTGTGGCTTGTGCACATAACTAATGCATTGAGGTCTGTTTTTTGTTTAAATAGCTGTGAAAAGCACTGTGTGTGTTTTACCCAGAGATATATTACACTTGATTAGGCGGTGCGCTGGAGCGCAAATGGTACAACAGGAGACGGACGTGCTTAACTAGCGGTTTCAGCCCGCGCTCCGGTATTGGGAGGTCAAGGGAAAGATTAACTATATCTGACTGCCATGTCAAAACACTCAATTGGAGCATTTATAAACCCGCAGAACTAGTTGCCTCAGTTGGCGGAGCAGATTTATTTCCCTCTGCAGCTGCCTCAGAGCAAACGAGGGCACTTGCCCGGCTTTTTTTTGCTTTCAGCCCCATCCAAAGGGCAGGCAGAGCTGAGATGCTCCAGTAGAGCCACACACTTCCCAACAGCTGGCTGCTGTCTTCAGCCAAGATGTAAACACAGCAGGGAAAGCCTGCGATTCCAGTTGCCTCTGCCTATGGGTGCTTTGTGCTTCAAATCCAAGAACACTTTCTCAGCACTCAGACTCAACCTTACCCAACTTGTCACCCCCCTCTGCCATGCCAAACTCAGCAGTTACTGTGTGATGTGCAATGACAGCTTATTCCTCCTATTTCCTCTGTGGCTTCAGCATCAAGGTCAAGACTAGAGATGTTGCTATCATCCATCACACTGGAAGATAAAGGATGCCAAACATTCAGGGTCAGCCTATGTGGAGAGTGCCTACGTTCTGCATCAAACACACTGCAAATACAGTAAGGAACCACGATGCCCAGGCTCTGCTAAAGCAGCACTTTTAAGGATTTCAAAGAACAGAAGGAGCTACTGTGGGTCCAGGGATAAGACCAGCACATTCAGTGTCCCATTGCACAGCATAGACATGCCCACGTTACCTTCCAGAAGGCAGCAGATGGGACTTGTCCACTCCAGTCACAGAAATATCTCTAGGCTGAGACTGCCTGGATAAGCCAGGCACTCCATCACTCCAAGCAGTGCTGCAGGGGTGCAATTTTGTTTTTAAACTACACTTAGCAGCGTTCTGACTTGCAAGTTTCACTTTTTAAATAGTAAACACCTCTTGTAGGTGCCAGGGAGAATTTCAAAGCAGTTCAGTGGAGTCCTTTTACCTTCACAGCCCAGGGGCATATACACTGAAACAACAGCTGAAATCCAATTACTAAGGAATATTCTCAAGTACATTTCCATAGGTAATTTGTTAGTCTGTTGGAACATGCAAAGTGATCTCTCCCTACTTCTTGATGTTGTACCTCAGGCTCTTTGGTTGAAGACTTGTATCCAAATTGCATAGTAACACTACCACTGAAAAGGAGCCCACACAGCCACCCTCCTCTCAAGGGGAAGCTGCAGTCTGGAGCACACCCAGCATTGCCCAGGCCCAGCCCTTACCCATGACTTGACAAAATCCAGCAGCCAGCCATGCTCCAAGCCGTACTACCATCCGAGCTGCTCCCTGCCCAATCAGTTTGATACATAAAGACATAAGAAGCCTAAAAGTATTTTTCTTTCAGCATCCTGTTTATTGATTTAGCAGAGAGCTGACACAGACGTACAGTTCTCGAGACAAGCTGTAATGGAATCCCTTCATCTGCTGTCACTCACGATCGCACAAGCCGGCTGCTGCCATAATGTGGGGAGGGGCTGCCCTGCTCATTTGGGGGCTGTCACACAGCACAGCTGCTCACATTGCCCTCATTAGATTAGGGAGATGCCCCAGACTTGCATCACACCCACGCTGCGCATGCCGTTACAACACATCTAGCACCATGCCCAGAAAACCACCGTGTGCTGGGCACACGCAAAGCCTGCAGTGATGTACTTTGGTCCTCCTTGCAGGACCTTTGCCTCTGCTGTCTTTGCCCTGCTTGAGTTAACCTCACCCCACTGTGCCTTCATCCAAGTCAGCAGCACGCTGCAGGGATAAAGCAAGGGTTGGGTGCCAAGGGAGAAAGCTGGAGAGCCCATTGTCCGCCCTGTTCACGAGTCAGAATCATTATCACTGTTGAGGTGTCGTTGGAAATTAGTCTGTTTTCAGTGGGGGACGGAATTAAATAGGCAAAGTTCAGGTCAGAGTGACAAGGATAATCAGAAAAGAGCATAGATGAAATGCAATGAGTCCTACAGATAATTCAGGGCAAATTAAAGCATCTGAAATCCTACTGAGAGCCACTGATTTGGAATTATGAAGTTAACTTACAGCAATCATTTTCTATATGAAAGCAATTATGGATGGGTTAAAAGCTTCTGTTATTATGGATTGTGTATGAACCTTCTGTGGCAGCCAATCTCCCTGGATGAAATTTTAGCCCTCATGAAAAGCTACTACATCCTGTATGCCAAATCTTGTTCACCCATCAGAAAGTCATTGAACATTATCCATTTTATTAACCAATGCAAATGCAGACAGCCAGGGAGAGGTAGATAGGGAACATCCTGCTCACCAATAAAACACATACACACAAATCACCATGGTTCACTTCCCAAAATAATCACATGAGCTCAAACGCACAGCTGTGATGAATGGCAAATTTCCAAGTCTTAATGCATCAGAAAGCAGAAACATTGTTTGAAGTGGTCATCTCTTGAAAGGAAGAGAAAAGTCAAGGGAAAGCATGCAAGAAATCTGTTAGCACAGAGCTGTCCCCAGGAGCAGCTTGGCAGAAGGCCACCCAATGGGCACTGGGCACACAGGAGCTGAGCTCAGCATCCATCCCCAGCCTATGCCAGAAGGCAGCCCATCGTGGTTCAGCAGCAGGTGAAAGGGCCAGCTGGGGTCTGGTGGCTTGGCTGCACCTGGGAGGTGATCCTCATGTTCTCCACCACCCCAGAGCCAGCACCCAAGCCAGCAAGTTCACACAGCAAGAGCTCACGAGCAGAGCTGACAAAACCACTTACCCAAACAATCCATTATCCTGAGCTTCTTCCTTTTCTCTGTTCTTAATTGGGCTTTATTTCTTGTTTGGTGTTTTCTATGCAGTTAAATGAATTGACAGACTTACTGTTTCTGGAATGAAAATGAGGTTTTGGCTGAGACGTGCATGGTGATGAGCTGATGTGAGGGTACCTCCATTGCACGTCTTCAGAAGAAGAGTCAGAAAGGGGAACACCCACCAGAGACCTGCTGGAAGCCAAACATTCTCATACAGCCTGACTGCCAGCAGCGCTGCAAGCAGTTGCACTGCTCCTGCTGCAATGGCACATAGAGGCACGCAGAGCAGCCTGGCCCTGGGGCAGGGAACAGCCCTGTGGCCAGCAGGCAGTGCAAGGCTGATGGGGCAAGGCTGCAAGGGAATCAATACAAAGCTCTGATATCAGTGTTGATCCATGTTTAATGTTAGCTGCTATGATAAATAACATTTAGTAGCTAAACTCAGTTATAGTAACAGGGCACTGAACAACACGTTGGAAAGACAATGAGAAAGCAGAACTTGCTGCATAATGCATGAGAAGGAAAACCACGGTGCTGACAGTAAAAGCCAGTTACAGAAAGGTTGGAGGCAAAAATCCTCATTGGATTCAACAGCACTCGGACTGAGTCCTAACAAGGACACCAAGCTGGTTCTCGTTACAGCAACTCTCTACTCCCTGTTTCCTGATATGACTCAAGGTCCCACTTCTCTCGCTCAACACAGAGGTCATGTGGTAGAAGGGCTTTAAGCTTGCACCCAGGGACTCCTCAGAGGCAGTTCTGTGCCCTCCTCCATCTCACCCATACAAGAAAGCCTCTAAGCATATCAGTATTGCCAGAGCATCCAGGTAAGTGAGGCTAAGCACCCAGGGCCAGCCAGAAGGGCTACGGCCAAGCCAGCTCTTGCCGCCCTCCACAGCCAATGCAGTCCTTCCTGCAGCTTTGCCCTCTGGGCTGCTCTTCGTGCTTGTTCCCTGCACCAGCAGCAGGTGTAAAGGTAGTAAGTGAAACAGTCACATTCCTAAAAGTCCTGCATTAAAGTGGATTTGGATTTAGGATTCCTCTGTTGTCATGTAATTTCGATTCAAAGATGTCTTTCGGGGAAGAATTCCACGGCTGAACACAGAAATGGTGAAATCTCACTGGGAAGCAACAGTAGAACAAATCATTTTCCCCTTGAGCTCGTCTTCTCTATGAAGTTTCACATGGCAAACCTAAGGCAAGAATTGCACCTATTTAGCACTATTGATCCATCTTACTTCAGTAACAAACCACATTAAGTTAAAATCAATACCAGCCACTCTTAAACTGATTTAGGAGTGTTCACACAAAGGGGCTCACGCCAATTTAAACAGATCTTTTTTGAAACCAATTTAGTTAAAACATGCGATCTAGGGGCTGAGCTGTGCTCTGAATGGCTTAAAGGCATTAATTCAAGTTCCATCAATAGCTCCCAAAGGACAGGACACCAAAGGTTAAGTGTCACCAACCAATGTCTATCTTTCTTGGCAAAACATAAGGTCTCCATAGCTTCAAAAGCCAAAGAGCTGAGGAGAGAGCCAAGACCTTGGGTTTAAGGTACTCATGTGGCACAAACTTGGCTTTAAAAAAAAATAAAGTAAGATAGAAGATGCTTGAGCCAAGCAGATCTAAAAGCTGCATTTTACTCCTCTCCCCAGAATATTTACTCAGGGGGACTCACAAATCACAGATAGCTTTACTCACTATAAATCCACTGGTGCAGCACTTCATGGTTCATTCTGCCGCGGAATTGAAGTGGCTGAGGTTAGGAAACGTAACGTGAGGAAGTGTTTCTGAGCACCGTATATCACAGCAGCTTGGTTGTGCTTTGACATCTTCTGTTGGTTTAATATCCAAGGGTCTGCATGCCTGTGCATGCCTGGGAAAGAGGCTTGAGGTGCTTCACTCCTTGGTGCTCACAAGTCTTGCCTTACACCACAACTTCATGGAGTCACAAGCTGCCCTTAGAGCTGGACTGTAAATCTCCTTGACAAGAAGTAGGAATAAGGACTCTGACTTGAAATGAGATGAGGCTTTAATGTTTAATCAAGTGAAAGCTCAGGGGTCTCCATCAGACACCAGCCACAACTGCTTGGGAATAGATAGACCCACGCTGGGTCTAAAATCTCTCTGAGAGGCAGAAAACACCACACTTGGTTGCTGCTCATCCACCTACAAAATAAGCACGTTTAGGCATCTCTTCTCCTAAGCTGTTTTTTAAATCTGCCATTCTGAAGTGGTTTGGGGTTTCAGGCTCAGGCTGTAAATCTGAAGAGCTCTGTGATATTCCAGATACCCTGGAAAGGTTTTGAAATCCTTTTCTCTGTTGTTACTAGGTAATAATTGGTTTCAGTGAAGGATTCAAGACTTCTGCTTCAGCTGCTGAATTAAACACTGGACTGTTCTGGAAACAGAATCAAACCTTTTTCCCCTTCCTCCTTTAGAGCCAAGGAAATCCCACACGGGACCTGCAGAGCTGCCCCAGTGCTGGGGGGGAGCAGGGCAATACCCAGGGACAGGACCAGGAAGGTTACACTGGTGTGGAATAGAAGCAAGGGCAGCTTGTGTTCCTCACACATCATCTAATCTAAGCAAAAAGACCAACAATAAACCTACATCCTCAGCTACACCATGTCCTCTGTGAAGGGTATCTTCCCTGCCAAGTGCCAAAGGCACACAGCCATCCTGTGCCTGCACTGACGGTACAGACAGGGAGGCAGTCACTCAGCTCTCTTCTGCTTGAGTGCAGAGTGTCTTCCTGCAGTGCCAAATGCACTTTGCAACAGGAAGATTTAAAACCCAGTTGCAAAATAAACTGCACGCAGTGATAAGTTAGTTCTGGAAAAAATGCTACAGGCCAAGTCATTTCTGCATGATCCCAGCAAAAGTAACAACAAAAAGAAATTGGAATTTGTGGTTACAAAAGCAGTGCTTAAGTGCCTGTCAGCCTCATCCTCACAATCCTTTCTTCTGTATTGAACTTCAGTTGGAGACCGACATTTGAACCATCCCGCAGTCCCCTCGTAGCGAGGCCTTACCCGAAGCACACAGAGCATTCTGAGTCCCAAGCAGAGAGAGAAGAGGTGCTCCATGTGTCAGGCTAAAGTGTGTGTGTGGGGATCCCTTTTTGCCATGGCTCAGGGTGGTGGTACAGAAGATGCTGCAGAAGAGGTATTGGCTGTGTCCCTCGTCCCACAGCCCCCCTGCCCTTGTTGCAGGCATCCCAAAGGGCCATAAACACCCACAAACACCCTGACTGTGAGTCAGCAGCCCAGCAAAGGGGAGCATGCAGCTTGAGGGCACCTGCTTCTCTCTGCAGCCATTGATTCAGCACGAGAGATTAAGCAGCTTTACCACATCCTGGCAATATGGTGATTAAAATAAAAACAAAATACCACCACAACACCGCGTTTGTTTAATCAGGATTTGCACAGCACCAAGATGCTCAGGCACCAGCAAGCACAGAACAGCATCATCACACGCTGACTGCCATGTGTCCAAATGCACTGCGATGCCCAGAGATCCCGGGAGGAACTGGGCTGCTCCAGAGCCCCCAGCTCACCACCACTGGTTCCTGGCACTCGAGGTACTGGGGATGCAGAGCTACTCCAGCCACCCTGTCTCGGGGGTAAGCTGCAGCACCCTTCCCCCTTACCTGCTAAGCAATAAGCACGAGGGAGAGGACTTATTGCTTTTTAACAAGTGCCACAGCACATTCATTTCATTAATTTACACAGGAGGCGTGGGGGGGCTGACTGCTCAATAAATTCTCCCAGCCTATTGCTTTGGAACAAACAACTTTGTGCATTCAGGCTGTGGATGTCACAGCAGAGGCTTTTATCCAAATGAGCTCTGCGTTTGCCATGGAATGACTAAAATACTTCTCCAAAAAAAAAAAATAAAAAATAAAAAAAGAGGGTGGGGAGGGAAGCCACTCTACAGAAGGTGACGTATCACTGACACATTGTTTGAACTCCCAGTGGCGTATTAAAAAATAAAAATAAACCCCTCTGAACCACAGCTGCATCCTCAGTGTGTTATTTTAGCTCCAAGGGAAAGCAGGTCATGACTTTTTCTCCTCTTCCCCCCGCCCTAAGAGGAAAGCACTGGTTTTCCTGGTGCCCGATGCGGCCATAGGGTGAGGAAAGGCAGTGGGGTGGCAACTCAGGGGGAACATGGGGCATCCCCAGCACAGCAGGGCTTCTGCCCTCCCCGAAGGGAAGCTGCCTACCAGCAGGGCTGTAGCAAAGCCAGAGAGAGGTATTTTACCTTCCACTCCACCTTTCCATTTCATATCACTTCTACAGAAAGCAAACCAGAGACAATTACCAGCATGCATACACACCCTTCCCCTGCCAGCCAGAGGAACATCTCAGACAAAGCCAACAGGAATGTTCCTGCAAAGCTCCCTGAGCACCAAATCCACATTTTAACCATGCTCTGTTCTCCATATGCCTCTTGGTAACAAATCCTGTTCTCTCCAGCCCAGCTGCACAGTTTGCACTTCACTGCTAGAAAATGAGCTGCAACCTCAATCTGCACATGAGGGAATTGTCATTCCCATTCAGGCCCTGTGCCTCTTCCCCAGGTCTTCATGGCTGGTGGGCACCACAGCTGTTGTCCTCTGCAACCTCCAAAGGCAAATATTGGAGGTAGAGCTCGCAGGTGTTTGTTTAAACTATTGGCAAACACATGGAGCTTATCAGAAAGTGTTTGTTCTGATCTGTTTTGCCATCAGATACAGAGTGAAAGAGAAGGGTTTTGTTAAAAAGCATAGAAAAATACAAGGTTGTTACCAATAATCTGCTTTAAAATTCTCTTACTATAAAGAGACAGAGGAATTTTCTTATTTATGAAGAAATATTTTCCAATATTTTTCCACAAGTCTTTTTCCCCCCCCTACATTTCCCATAAATATCAACACTTCCACTGCCTCCAATTACCACGGTGCTCATCACCACCACCTCTAAGCACCTCACAAATCTCAATTAACCCTAATCATCCAGGGAGCAGATTAATGACTGCCTTGGACCCAGGCAGAGCAGCACAAGCATTGCCAGCACCCCACACTGACCCCAGCACTGGAGGAGAGGGGCTGACTGCCCAGCCTGCTGGCAGAGCTCCTTCAGCTGGAACAGGAAGGCTAATGGCACTTCATTATCCTCACTTATGTCTTTCTGCTCAACAACATACAATGCTAAGCCACTCCACCAGACTTTTTCAGGGATATTACAGAGTCTGAACCCAAAAATCTAGGTTTCACACCCAAATTAAATCCTATTAACTTCTCCTCTCCCCTGACGTCCCCTGTGCAGTGGATCTCTCATCAGCACTACCTCATAACTCTTTCTGGGCTGATCTACACAGGAGCTAACCTACAACAAACTGCTGTTATTCTGCTCACACAGGTGAGGGCAGGAGCCCAGACAAAGCACTGCAGTTGGCTGCTGTCACAGGGACAAGAGGACTCCTCAGACCCACTCAGCTGCCATGCATCTTCTGCAGGAGACCCTCAGTGATGCGACCTTACAGCCATGGAGCAGAGACAGGGCATGCTAATGCTGCCTTCAGAGCAAACGTTACAGGCTGCTTGCTACATCACACACATATAATGCTAACAAGCATTTAAAAGGTGCACTTACAAAAAAAGGTAATATGAGATTAGGACTACCTGCATTTTGCCCTACAGCAGCCCTGCCACACGACTTAAAATCAGAAAGATTAACATGGTGAAAGGGCGATACAGGAATGTAACAGCAAAGGGACTACTGCAGACAGAACGGTGTTACAAAGGAAAAGCGCTCACCCATCTCCAAACATCCAGGCTTACAGGAAAGACTCCACAAGAGAGAGATCTCCAAACACACATCCTTCCCCACTGGCACTCAGCCCTTAAATGAGGTCTGAAAGAGGTGCAGCCAGCCTCCACCCCTTCTGGTCACACAGCTGAATTGCCTTCACCTGTGCTCCCAGGGCTGACCCGGCCCTTTCCCCAGGTGTTCAATCAGTGCTTCAGGCCACGACTCAAGCAGTCACCACACAGGGCTTCAGGCTGAGAATTGCAGGCATTCTGCTTTATTCCCCCATGACCCTCTCAAAAGAGAATACCCTTGCTTATTACCCCCCCTACAACGCAACACCCATTACCTTACCCTGTCCTGCCATGAGTACAACAGCAGGCAGTGGCTGCAGCCTCATCCACCAGCAAAGACCCCCCTGTGGACACACACCCAGCTTAGCCATCACCTTGCAGCAGCACAAAGCCCATCCCCTGCTGTGGCCTTAAATAGGAAATTCAGATCCTCTACTGCTAACTATGGCCACCCATCCTTCCTCCCTCGTTCATCAAAAACGAGATGCAGCCCAATCAATTAGCTAATGATTAAATCTAAGTTCCAGGGCTGGGAGCCTTCCAGTCCCCCATTTGCCATACTGGGATGAAGCCCCTTCCTAACAGCACTGTGAGTGCTGATGGGACTGCCCTGCCGTTCCCCTCACCTGCTCACCCCCAAGCTGCAAGCCTCCTGCTTGCTGAGCTCAGAGATTACTCTGCCAGCCAGGAAACCATGTGAGAGTGGTTGTGAGACCTGAAGTGAAAACAAAACTCGAGACAAAAGCATTCAAAGAGGCTGTGAAACGGCTCCGATTAGCAGCAGGCGACAAAGCGGCTTTCAGCCATGGCACACACCGCCCTCCCTTAGCTGCCGCTGCAGAATGGATTTGCTGAACTCGAGTGCCAAGGGAAAAATATAGAATTTGATCCAAAGAGCAAATCCTACCTACAGGAGGCTCAGCCCCGCTCCTATCCTCCAGCTGACCCCAGGGATGCTCACTTTTATTTCTCCACTTGGAAAGGCGCACGGTGACATCACTTCATTGCCTATGGGAACAAATCAGTGCTTCCCTACTACTCGGCCCGGTGGCAGCGAGCTGTGGGGCAGCGCGACGCGACGTGACAGCCCCCAGCAAAAAGCAGAGATGTTAACGAGAGATGTCCCTCTGAGTCACAACACTGCAGGGACCCGCAGTGTACGGTCAGGGCTATCCGCCAGCTTTGCTTGGGGACTTCCTTAAGGTCAAGCCCTGCACTTAGAACTGCCCATCTGTGAGCAGAACAAACACTTGGCCACGTTTGTGCGCTCAAGCTGGAGATGATTCACTCGTAATGACTTTCAGAGGGAAAATTATGTGAGTAATACTTTGAGAAAGAAGGTATGAAAAACACAGGGAGGGAAATTTGTGATGTATTTAATAATTATGAGTGCTCACAGCATCATGATACTCATACAGATCCGCTTCCAGCGTTCCCAATTATTGCACTGTGCCGCTCTGGAGCATGCTAACCCTAAAATGCTCAGCAAATACATTTGTGTCACTCAGTCCTATCAGTGTTTAGAGAATGTCTTGGAGCACACATTAAACACTTCAGCTGCTAAAGCGAGTGTCAGCGCTGTCCCAGGAGCCTCTGAAGTAAATGATGTCGTTAACCACATCATGGGAATACTCGTATTAATCTCCTGGCTCTGTGCAAACCTGCTTTGCAGAGCAGAGCCACAGGTGCTGCAGCTCTTACACTTGGATTTACAGCACGCTGGGACACGGAGCAGGGCTGGGCAGAGGTGGCCCCATGGGTATGTGCCTGGGGACAGCAGTGGGATGCTGTGCTCCCAGCCTCCAGCTGCTCCTCACTCCTTGCCCTGTGTGCCAGACCTTGCTAGCACCGCATGGCACCAGGGCTCCTGACACGGCCGTAATGTAATTTCACATGTGTTAATTTCATTTCTTGGCTTTGCTTAGTATCAGTTATTATTCTGTTGAGACTGTAAGCAGGAATGGGTGAAGCTGGTTCAGAGAAAACAGCCAAGCCCATGCCTTTCATTTCCCCTCTCTTTCCAGCTGCCGTGACCTTTGCCCACCATTACAACCAAAATTGAAATCAGCCTGCTCTTGCCAAGCCTCTGAAATACTCAGCTCTGAGTCAAATATATGAAAGAAGGGAACTGATTCAGACCACCACAAGCTGTTGTTTCAGTTCCACCATAGAGCAGTTCCAGCACCACCAGCTCCTTCCCTTCCGTTGCAAGCAGTAGAAAGAAACCATGGAGCAGCCCAGTTGGATGCTATTGGCATCGAGAACCCCGCAGCCCCACAGTCAGTGCTTCCATCCCCAACTGACCCTCTTTGTCCCAACAGGGCTGGTCCCTGTCCATCCCTGCCCAGTTGGGACCCCAGCACCACCCTGCAGCTGAGCCAGGCACAGTCCCTTGGCTCATAGCAGCCAGCTGGAGCTTCGTCCCTTGGAGAAGGACAGAAGTCCTACTTGAAGGGCTGCAGCATTCAGTCTCGCTTCAGTTTAGCTCGCATCCACCGCAACAAAGCGCTTGCACACCATCGCAGCTCTGGATGGGGACAGATTGCGCTGGTGTAAGTGCTTTCTCCAATCTCACCATGCTTCAGGAACAGGGGCTTTTGACTGCACTGGTGTGGCTACACCCATGCAGACTTCTCCAGAGCCGAGCCCCCAGGAGAAAGGCTGTTATTTGTGCTCTGAGTCACGGAGTGCCTTGTCCAGTTCTTAAGCCTGATACTGATCCATATTTTTGTTAAGAGCATAAACGTAGCAGCTGAGCAAGTTGCTGGGAAGGCAAGTTTAGGGCTTTTTCCTCAAAGGTGATTTTAAAATATTTTCCAGCTCTGTCTTCTTTACTGTAAATACACCACACCGGGTTCCAGGGGCCTTTGGGGTAAGGCGCCTGGTGTTGTAAGGAAGCATCTCCTCTGCCAGATCTGACATTTGAGAAGCTCCTACTTGCAGAACAACACAGGCACCTGTTGTTTGTTTTGGCAATCCCGAAATCGCGGTGTTCCCAGCACGCAGACACGGGCTCAGGGAGAGCTTGAGCGCTCAATACTGAAAGATATCATGCTATTTAAATAAAAAAATCCTCTATGGTTCAGCAAAGATCGCATGGAAATACTACTTTGCAACTATCAAATAGCTGAGATTCAGGCCCAAAGGTGAAGGAAATTGTCTGTTCTTATCTCCGTAGGGAGGAAGGCCTGCTTGCCAGGTCTGTGCTGAACAGAGCTGCTGGGAACACAGGCGGTTCTGGGTCAGGAGAGCTGGGATTTGCTCTGGAGCACCCTTCCCCACCCAGTCTCATGGAACCCAACCACGTAACAGTGCCCCTACCCACTAGCAGGGACTTATCTCTTCTGCTGGGATCTGAGTCAAAACATCATGACAGCTAGGCTGGAACATCATCTATGCCAACGCTTTTTGCACTCTTCCAGAAAAGCAGCAGACCCAGGGATGCTAACTGCAGAGCTGTGCAGGAAATACCAGCCTGCTGCCTTCGCTCTTGGCTTCTCACCTGAAACACCTTTGTTTTGTACAGCCTTTATGCAGAAAATTTTTCCAGACACCCACGACAGTTGTGATTACTCACCTTAATGTTCAGCATTTATCCATATCTATCTCACAGTAGTTAACATACACAAGTCAGCCAGGCTTGGCAAATCTTTGCCCTTTCCTACATTATCGACCTGACATTTCCTCTGGAGTATTTCAACTGAGAATTAAATTAACGCCGTATCTACGGACGTTACCTGGTTCAGACAGACCAGCTGCTCAGACTGGCACAACTTCTGCTTAGTCAGCCACAATCTTCCCTTTATTAATCCACAAATTCTTGTTGTTTTCCAAAGCGGAAGATGCCACTATTGGAAAGCACGAGACCCATCACTCCTGCCCCTCTCCAGCTCACCCCAAAGGAGCTCTGCTCCCTTCTTTGCTTCTCCTGTTGTCAGGTTAAACGTTAGTTAAACACGGTTTTCATTGTTAAACATTCCATTTTCCCATTTGCTTTCATGTCATGGCAATGCCATTGAGGGATCAGCAGGAAGAACCAGGGGCTTCCAGAAAGGCTGCTTAGCCTGGGGAAGAGGTGTCCTCCACATGGACTGCACCGCCTTCCCGGATTTATAGGGCTTTCTTTGGTATTTAATAAAGATGGCTGTTCTGACAATAAAGAGAAACATCTGCTGCCCTGTAAGAGCCTGGCCTGCTCCAGCAGCCTCCGTGCTTCCTTCTTCAGAGAGCAGTTTGGATTGATTAAGACTTAAGCAAATACCTTACGCTTCTATACATCCCTGCCTTTATTGAAATCGTACCTGAAATCTCAGAAAACCCACCAAAACAAAATGCTACATTAAATGAAAGTCTGGAGGACACGTGAAGGCCCGAAACATCAAAGAAGTGCTTTCAAGGACAAAGACTCCATCCAAAGGCTTTTAAATTGCTCCAGATGCAAAGGAGGCCTTCAGATGGGGTCTGCAATGGTGCTGTGCACAGGACAGGGCTTTGCTCGTGACTGAGGGCAGTCCCAGTTCATACACACACAAATGCAGGCTAACCAGGGCAAGACCCCCAGGGTTTGACTTGTGTTCTATGCCCAACCTGAGGGTGAGAGGGGCTGCGTGCTGCCAGAAAGCTCAGAGATGGCACAGGATGCCATAGCATCACAGAACCAAGCTTGGTGCTGGAACAAGATGGGTATTCCATTTATTTGCAGGAACAATAGTAAATACAAAAAAAAAAAAACCAAACAAACACCAAACAACAAAACACAAACCTGCACTGATGGCTTTTATCACTTCTAAGGCTCTGAATAGGAATCAGCACAGACTTGTTGGCTCCAAGCACAAAACACCTCTAGGTAAATAAAAATGCCACATAACAGGAGTTGGAACTAGATGACATTAAAAGTCCCTTCCAACTCAAACCAGTCTACGATTCTACGTATTGCCAAGGTTATTCCTCCGTGGAATACCTAAAAAGTAGTTTTTGCTGTAAGATACCACTTGCTTCCTTTAAAGTCCTCTGGTCTTGCATTTGTAAGTAGAAAAGCTGTGATAGAAGCTGATAAGTGTTAATGTTGATAAGTGCACTGTGTTCAGTAAAGCTGTGGGGCACCCAGGCAGATGACTGCTCTTGGCAGAAGCATCTCAACCTGCAGATGAAGCCCAGCCAAGCTGAGGCTTGGGGCTGGTGTGTGCCCTGCTGGGCACAGCTGTGGGGCAGCAGCTGGAGCACAGTGCCTGCAGAGCATGGGCAGCTGCTCAGCCCTAGCATTAACAGCTCTAAACCACCACCTGAATAGCCCCATATAGCAAAACAATCTTCTTTGTTGCACAGAGAAGGAAACGATGCGCTACACTCCCTCGTGCAGCTTAGCTGACGTTTAGAAATAATCCGCCTTACTTCTGCTATCAAATGGAAAAAAAAAAAGCCTTGCCTCCACTCACCCAAATCTTCCAGTTGTGTCAAACCATGTGGTGCATGGCAAACCTTCATGGTGCAGGCAAAATGCACATAAGGGATTAGGTCAGGAGCATCCTCACCCTCCATGTTTTATTTCTCAGTGTCTACCTGGTGTGAGCATGAACATTTGAGTCATCCCCCTCCTGTAGTTTAATTGGCGAAATTGCATTACAGGACTGGAGGAGGACACAAAGCACACAAATCAACCCCCAGAAGCATCACAACATTCCTCCCCCTCCCCCTGTGATCCACTTCTCTTTGTAGAGAGGAAATCACCCCAGATCAGCTTCTGCACAGCCACTCATTCAGCCAAGACAAGAGAACTGCTGGAACAAATAATTGAAGAGTAATATGATAAAAACACAACATAAGTGGTAACAGCCTTTACAGATCGGCTCCTGAAGGAGATGCACTCAGTACTGCACATTCCCCACTTACAGTCATTTTCTTGCTACAAAGAGATTTGCTGAAGATTTGAGCCCTAATCAGCGTAGTGTAACAGTACCTACATTTGTATCTGTATGCTCCTCTGGTTAGATGCAGGCTTTGGATCTCAGGGAATCCACAGCACAGTTCGATCATCCCTGTTCCAAGTTAAGTCTGTGCTAGTTTGTTACACAGAGAACCTTCGGTTTTCTTTTTAATATCAAGGACAAGTAGGCAGGGGCTTGTTGGTGCCCAAGCTGGTGCCCTCCCTTAGCTTCAGAGCCACTTTGCACAGAACACACGAGCAGCCACGTGTAGAAATGCAGCACCTATCAACTCGTGCTGCTGCTTCCAACGTACTCAAGGTGAAATCATCAAAGTCAGGAGCCTGAAAGGGAAGAGCACCTGCTCCTCCTACAGCCACCATCTCCCTTTTCCTTCATCTTGGGCTTCTGACTCTTTAATCTGTTGTGGAATGTCATTTAATTAAGCATTTCCAGGGTTCACTCTAGGCCATGGGATTATGCAGTAAGCAGGCAGCTCCGGCCTGAAGCTGCGATAATTAAGGCCACAAAGGACAGCTTGGCACTTTGTCTAATCGGGGAGCCAAAAGAAATATGCCAGAGCTGGTACTAAATATTACCACAGTAGAAGCATCCTCTCAGATATCTCCTAATCATACAAGGAACAAACTGATCCAAAAGTGCGTTTTTCAATCCAAAGTAGACCTCGACCCTGGATGTGCAGGCAGCTCCACGATGCCAACCCCTCCTGCTACCAGCAATTAGTGCAGCTGTGCTGACACGGGCAAGTTCTTGATCCCTGCTGGTGGAGCCATCGTGCCACCAGGACAGCTGTGCCCATCCCTGTGCACCACAGAGCCTGACCTTGATGTTGCTTTGCTAAAGCCAAGTGCAGGTCAGGGCTCCAGCTGGTGAGCTGGCACATTTCCACCAGCTCCAGAACTGCCAGCAGCAGGCACGGGCTGAGCAGAGCAGTGGGCAGCTGGGTTCCTGCAGCACATGCTGAGCAAGCTGGGGAAAGGAAGAGAAGAAGTGGGCTCCATTCAGCACTGGCTGATAGAAGTTTTTCTTCTCTAACATTCACATTAGCAGTGGTATTGTTACTTTTACTCAAGTGCTTTGATTTCAGCCACAGGAGATGTCACAAATTAGTGTTTACAGAACTTAACATGAGGGGCTGTCAGTACTTGCTCGGAGATGAGGATTCAGCAGCTGAGACCCCAGTCTGGAGGCAGGAGGAGGGCAGACTTGCAGAAGAGGTGGAACTAAGTGAGCTCAGATTGCAGCAGGGAGGCACACTGCACCGCTCCTATGTCTCCATGCCAAAAGGAACAAAGAGAATGGTGCAGAAGGGGCAAGGCTGGTCAGATGCAGCTTCTTCTGTGATCCGAGGGCTCAACAGCATTGCTTGTTGGCTGGGACAGCAGTTCCTAGTGGTTTCCTGCCCAGCTGGAAAAAAGCCATTTTTCACTTGGGCTAGTTAAAAAGACAATCTGCAGAAGAAATGCAAATCTGACAGTAGCATGACATTAAAAATCCTTCAGTCAGCAAAGAAATACAGTCCACGTGAATGCACAGAAGATGCAGAATATCCATGAGAAGTGGGCTCTCCTATGGGGCACTGCAGCACAACCAACTGCCCCCACGCACCATCACCGAGCAAACACACATCACTACAGCAACCTAGCAGTCGTCCTGGCTGTCTTGTTTTGTTTTTAAACCAGCACAGACTTGTCTGTGCTGTGAATGCCATCTCAGAGCCATGGGTGCAGTGCATGGTCCCCATCAGAAACCCCCTCCAGCCTTTCAACATGAGCGCAAGTTTTGAGCTCCACAACTGCGTTATCACTGCAGCTCTTTTTAATCAATTCAAGGTACTGATGCTTGAGTATCTCCTGCACTAAAGAGCAACTGCTGTTTAGATATTTTTTCTGTAAGAAATCATTATAACATTCTCATAATTACTTATCTTTCAGAGGAAGATAAGACAGACAGCTGCTATTTCAAAGGACACTTTGTGCACATTGCTCGAGCAGTCACGTGTGAAGCAGAGCAGATTCTCTCGAGTTCAGGAACCTCCTTCTCTCCAGCCCTGCATGGCAGCACTGTGCCCAACTCCCACGGCTCTCCCAAGTGGGTCCTTCCCATCTCCGCACCCTATGGTGAAGTTACCAGGAAGCAGCAGCACACCAGAATCCAGGCAGGTATTAACCAACACTTTGTGTTTCAGAATGGTTAATTAGACATTTACATGAGCTTTGAGTCTCATCTCTCACTCCCCTCTGCAAAACATGACCTGCCAGTGATCCCCTGCTATTTCCTCAGAGCCAAAGCTCTTCTCACAACCAATGGAAGTTCAGCCACAATGGAGAAGAGCAAATGAATAAAAAGAGAAGAAAAGTGGAGGGTGGAGAGGGACCCAGGATCTCACCTGATTGCAATTGTTGTCCCCAACACAGCACAGTGATTTCCCACCACTTACAATTTAAAGAAACTCCTAATGCAATTCCAGTGCTAAAGCTGGTACTTAATAACACAAAGACTCCCTGATGCCGTTAGCACAGCTGGACTGCCAGTTCTGAAATGTCAGCTTTCTTCCCTGTGCTGCAGAAGCTCTACTGTTAATTTTGACATCTGTTTTTTAGTGAGATGTATTTCTTGCAGAGCAAATGCACACTGACAAATCCGGGGCCCTCTGTGTATTTTGGTAAATTGCAATCCATTATGAATATATATCTTCCTATAATGAAATGTTAGCTTTGCTGCTGTAATGCAAGCTGTCCAACTATCTGGTGGGAACATTTAACAACAATAATAATATTTTTACTGAGGATAACACCACTACCTCATTTAGGCAGCCCTGGTGCATTCTGCTGAAGCAGTTTCCCCTGATATATTAACAGTTCAACAGCACACAGGTGAAAGCAGCTAGGTGATAGTTACATAAAACACCGCCCTGGCAGCTCAGAGCCTCCCTGCAGAGGAGGCAGAACAGCACACGTCTGCTGTAGTTCTCCCTGGGACCTTGCTGATAGCCAACATTGTGCATCACAGCCATCCTAAAAAGGCACAGATTTGTTGCTGCGCTGCTCACCTCTGGATGCATTTTGAGGGCTTGGGAGGGCAGTGATAGGTATGGTGAGATACCCTTCCTGCAGGAAAAGGACAAAACGCTCTGTGCTGTGCTCAGACCTGACTTCACCCAAGGTCTGTTTGTTTCAATGGCTCTGCTCAAGTTGAGCTCAGATGGGTATCCCCGTGAACCACCTCCTGGCAACAGGACAACCTTCCGCAGGCTCTCATGGCAGCACGGTCACCCTTGTTCCCCACACTGGCACTGAGATTTCCCAGCATCTCCCACCAGCCCTGGTACCAGGCAAGGAGGAACCTCCCCAGCAGTCCACATGCAGAATGCACCCAGTCACATTCAGCTTTATGTGGCTGCCTCAGACATATTGCAGGCCCTCATTTCCTCCAAATCACTCACCACACTTCGCACTAGCACAGTCTGGAGTGACATCCAGCTTGTCTCAGTACTCCAAGCATTGAAATCTAGGGATAGTCAGGACCTGGCTTATTAATCTCATTCATCTACTAAAGCAGTACTCAAAAATCCTACTTAAAAATCCGTCTATGTCATCTATGTAACAATCAGAAAGAACAATAGGTGGACACAGGAGCTGCAATGACAATGGGACTAACACGATGGAAAGGGACTACAAAGAAAAACAGAAGTGCTCACCCAGCTCTGAACAGCCAGGCTTACAGGGAAAACTCCACAAGAGAGGGATCTCCAAACACACATCCTTCCCCACTGGCACTCAGCCCTTCAGTGAGGTCTAAGAGAGGTGCAGCCAGCCTCCACCCCTTCTGGTCACACAGCTGAATTGCCTTCACCTGTGCTCCCAGGGCTGACCCGGTCCTTTCCCCAGGTGTTCAATCAGTGCTTCAGGCTGTCCCTCAGCAGTTACCACACGGTGTTATCACGGAGGGATTCATCATTACACTATTGCACTGCACAATGCCTTTCTACGTGGTTGTGCTGCGTGCTTAAGGGCTTCTTCTTCGAGATGCAAAGCTCACAGCTGAACGCCTTCATTGGCGCTGAGGATCTGGATCAGATGCAGAGAGCAGAAGAGAATATTGGTTCCTAACTCTCCTATTTGAGTGTGACGTGCCCCCAGGCTTGCTGCTTGTCTTAGCAGAAGCATTATCTCCTGTTTAGGCATGACAACATTTGTCAAGTGTAATGCTCATTAGTCTGCTGTGTGGTCAGGCTCGCAGTGTATAAACACTCCCAAAGATCAGGTGGGGACTAAAGGTCTGCTTTTTGTAGTCAATTATAGCCATCAACCTTAATGATGCCACCACGGAGAGCCACGCAGGAAGAGAAGTGCTTCTCGGAGGTGAGGCTTGACAGCATACCTGGGCTGCGAGGAGCTGGCGATGAAAACATAGCGTGCACCTCCAGCCTTCCTCTCACCCTCTCAGTGATTCATTTCAAGAACAGTCTAGTGGCTTTTTAAAAAAAAAAAAAAACAACACGGTGAATAAAAGACAAGCTTTCTAACCTCAAGTGCATTTCATGTATTCTTCAGAATCCGCGCTGTTGATGATACTTCAACCTGGTATTTAATCAAAAAGAGAAAAAGCAGCACAGAGGCTGAAAGTTTCCCATCTCTGCCTCTGACGGTACGTTTTCCCAGCAAAACCTGAGATTTCCCAGCACAGCCGAGTTTTTTAATGGCATTTGCTTGGAGACAGCGCTTGTCCCATTTACTGCTGGGAAAAACAGGAAGCTTTTTACCCTTGGAGAATTTCGTCACTATTTTAATTATTTTAAAATGATTTTCAAAGTGCAGCTATGCTTTTCCAAATTTCTTTCACAAAGAAAACGGTAACAAAATTTAAAAAAATCAAATCACTTGAATTCTCAGAGAAGCAGGAAGACTTGGGGTTACTCAAAAACTGGTTCTCAAGGTGAAGGAAATCCCTGCTGCAAAACTGACCATATGAAAGTCACCCACGTAGCATCATCCCACATGCTGCCAAAGGAGGAGAGGAGGAGCTCCCCTATGCTCCGTCCCAGCGAAGGGCAAACTTCAGGAAAAGCCTCATCGTGAAAGAAAGAGAAATAGCACGCAGTTCTAAAATCCTGGTACAGTTCTCCATCCTGCCGGACTGCTTTAAATACAACGGAGCATGAGACAACAAGAGCATGTCCTGAAATCTGGCACGTGCGTCACCGTCCCTATAAATGCCATCCACGTAGAGCCAGGTAAGGATGGATACTCCCAGACAAAAACTAAACTCCAAAATGCATTTTCCAACTCTTCTCTAAACAGGAAGTTTCTTAAGCATGTGCTTAATTTTAAGCAGAACCATGAAGAACATGTATTTCAGTTTAGGAACCGATTTACTGCTTTGCTAAGGAGGAATGCTTTGATCAGAGTCATCATTTGCTTAGCCCATGGCCATTGATTTCAATTTAATTGGCATCCATCATCTTTGCAAATGCAGCAGAACAGAGCACCAATTTTATAGGCTATGACATATTCCATTCCTTTAATTGCATTTGCTGGCCAAAACAGGACCCAACATGTAAGGTTATTTATGCACTTGTCCACAGAGCGGATTGCACAGCAAACAGCAGCATTCAATATTTGATGCATTCCCTAAAAAGAAAGCCACGTTCTCTCTAAGAGAGGTGCAGCTCAGGCAGTAATTCAAACTCTCAGCATCCATGAAATCCTGCAATCCATTTACGCCTGCTTTGTAGAAGTGATGTTTGCGTGGTGGTCTAAAGCCTTTTCTTTTTCTCTTTTCCTTTCCAGCATGTGCTCTTGTACTTACCAGGGCACTTACAGCATTATTTAGGTTGCTGCCTGCGATATTTTCAAGCTACTAGAAGACAGTTTCTTCGACATTTTCATAATGTTTTGAAATGCTGATGAGGATTTAGCATTAAAATTAATGGCAGCCAGCCGTGGTCTTTCAGATGTGAAAGACTGCACAGTATTTTCTGAGGAAAAAAGAGAGGGGGGAGAAGAATGGAGATATAAATAGCCAGTCTTGCTTTTCTCCAGGCAGGATCCTTTTAATCATGTAAAATAGATTTTAAAGATTAAAGACTCTAGGCTCTGTTCTGCCTTTGCTCATGACTCGTATCACAATTTTTTTGTATGTAATTTGAATGAAAAAGGACACACATGGTGTTTCCATTTGCATTACCCCAAACTGGAATTTCCCCCCGAAGGATGGAGCCCCTTCCTCCTCTGCAGTGAGGGGAGAGCCACACACACATCCCAAATCATCACCCCGCTTCTGAGGCCCGGACCTTCCATTTTCAGAGATTCAATTCAGAGCCACGTCTCAGATGTAGAAAAAGAGACAGAAGAATTACTGGTCCAGCAGCTCCGTCTGTATATGCATGAGCTGCAGTCCCAGTTTCCATCCAGACATCAGAGCACTGATGGAAATCCTGCGCTCACTGGGACGGGAGCGGATGGCGGCAGGCAGCGCCTGGGGCCTCCTCGGAGCTGCGGTGGGTTCTGCAAGCTGCAAGACAGCCGCTTGTTGGAGCTTCTGCTGCTCCAGAGAGCAGGCAGCCCTCCTTGTGGGACCGCTGGGAGCCAACATGGTGGGCAGGTATTCTTCCCACTAGATATTGCTTCAGAATAGCAGGGAAGCAAAGGATGCTGTCGGACGCAGATACATCTTCCAATGGCATTTGGGATTCAGCTCAAAACCTTTTTGGTCAAAGCTGAGACTGGTTTCTGGTGGGCTTCATTTCCAAGGCTTTGAGGAGCAGAGTCTGCCGTTCACATGAGAATATATAAGAAAACATAAGAGCAGAAAAGCAGTTTTCAGATATGAGGAACTGTCTCGGTTCTTAGCATCAACCTTTCAGGGACAGCACGGCCTGAATGAAAATAAATACGTGCAACCTTCCTACAGGAAAATAAAATGCTTCTGTAATTGCAACAGTTCTGCCTTGGCAGCCCTGGAAATGCAGCTGATGAAGTACAGTGTGGGCAGTGTCAGAGCATCCCTCCCACATGTGCCTGCAGCCCTGAACATAAGCAGGGCTAAGGGCAGTTTGCTCCCCCCTGCCCTGGGCTGGCAGACCGCCGTGCCCTCAGTCAGTTCCCTCTGCTGGGAACCCATCCATGAGGAGCTGACCCAGAACCGCTCTCCTTGCTGTGCAGATTGCACACATCTCTGCTCCCTCACAGACTCAGATCTGTTTCAAGGTCCTGACCCGAGTTTTTAAAGCCCTTAATAGGCGACAGCCTAATGAACCTTGGAGACAGCCTTTTAGTCTGCAATCCAAAGCAACAGCTGGGAGTGCTCAGGGCAAGCAGGATTGGCTGGGCTCGGGGCAAAGCCCTCCTCGCTCTCTGAACCCAACCCTCTTACTGCCCATGTCCCAGTTCTGCCTTTTACCATCTGTGACACAGTCCAGACTGGCACCTCAGAACTGCCATGGCCTTCTTTACTATTGCTGCTGCGAGAGATTGGTTAAGTGTTGGCACAAGGCAAGGACATGTGGAATTTTAGGAATAAACAATTCTCCAGACTTTTGCAGAAAGCAGTCGTGGAGACACCGTGCTTCCAGGAGTAAGGAGAGAAGGGCTCTGTTCAAGCTGTATGAAGGCAGGGTTGGGAGAGACCTTGCTAGGCAAGTGGATCATCCCTGCTGGCAACAGCAAACAGAGTACAGGCACCAGAGCTCTGAAGGAAAAGCCCTGGAGTTGCTGGGACCCACACAGCCTGTTTTCAGGAGTCCTCACAGTGTGACCCTTCCGAGCAAGGACTGGCTGAGGCCATGGCAGCTGGAAGCAGAGGCAGCGCCAGTGCTTCATCCTTGCTTAGGAGCAGCACAACATGCAGCTGTAAGAAGACATTCCCCATCACAGATGCATTAATGCTTGCTAATTTGCTTATCAGCTTCTTCTCACTCCTCCACATGCAGCCTATGCTCTTCTACCATGCAGCTACGAATAGAACCGCAGAATTAGCCTGCACCATAACTCCGGCTTGAAAACTCACCCGCATCTCCATCCTCCTTGCCACACACCATTTAATACTCCAGTATCAACTTTTAAATAGCTCAGAGGCTGAGGAGCTGACAGCAGCAGCTCATTACTCCCACAGCTCTAGCACCCCCTTCCCGCAGCCTTCCTCCTCCTCGGCAGCCATCCTCTCTGCCCCCATCCCCACCCCGGATGCTCCCTGCCACATGCACAGCCACAGCAGGGTGCACATCCCCAGCTCCCACCCCAGCTTCAGAGAGCTGAAGCCCTCATTCTGCTGAGCAGCTCCTCCCGCTGCTCATCGCCCTCCACCTTCAGTTGGTCACTGTGTGCATTCAGACATGTTCACTGGCTTTCACATCCTGCTCTTCTGTAAGCACGCGTACCTTCAAAGAATGAGCAGCAATGACTGCAGCCACACCTATACTGGAAATGCCTGTGCAGCGAACTGTAGGTAGGTTCACAAAGAAAACCAAAGCTGCAAAGAAGTGAGTATCCATTCGCTTTGAACTTTGCTATCAGGTTCTTCTCTGGACCTGATGCTTTGAAGCACTGAGCTGCCACAGCCCCCAAGGGACCTGAGCTTCTCCTCACACACAAACAGAAATCACGAGTCGCTCTATTGTAGGGAAGTGAATTATGCAGGTGTAACCTCGACGTGACAGAGGGCTCATGGATGCCAGCAGAGACTGGAACAGGTGCCCTTTCATTTTTCACATGGTGATTTTTCATTTTCAGCCACTTGGTTTGCACAACTACATGAGCACATGCAGCTGTGATGCAATAGGAGAGGAAGGCTGATATTGAGGGGAAATCACACGCTTAGATCAATGCACGCTGCAGGTATTCAGCTGGAACCAAATGTGTTGGAAGCCATGTAAACCCCAGGGGGCTTGTTCACTAATCAATAAACACAAGGAATGTACGCCACTGAGTTATTGCTGGAGTGTTAATTGCAGCCATACAAGATGTCTCTTTTGCATTGCTAAAGACAGACAACATCGCAAACTTTGTTTTCACAAAATGGATATGGTAGGAAAAATGTATTTATATTCCCTTTCTCCAGTATGTTTTTAACTTTAGGAAAATATATAAACTGATTAGAAGCTCTCAGTGATGTCTCATGAAGGAAACAAAGGAGTTCACAGTGGTTCCAGTCCCCTGGTTTACCACTAGTGACATTTAAGCAGTCACCTGGGGAAAAATCCCAATGGGAGCACTGACAATGTTTACCATTTGAAAAAGGTCAGGCCTTCTAGTCTTGCTTTGAATAGATGGTGCTGACCTTAAAAACCTTTCTGCCTCAATCTCCTTCCCTGTCAGCGGGAGGAGCTGATGACAAGAGGCCGCCATGGCACACCTACCTGGGAAAGGCATGGGGCACAGAGTTCTTTCTGCTCCTTTCCCTCTGGACCAATTGCAGGCAGCTCAGCTCAGCTGCAGGTGCTGGGCAGCACCAGGCAGGGCACTGCTGCTTCCCAGGATGACTGTGTTGAAAACAAATGGTGAAAATTGCAATAGCAACCCAACCCAGGGTGGGCAGAGCACTCTGTGCAGTGGTGAACAGAACTTCCATCCTGAGGAATCCTCACTCATCACCTCAGCCTGCAGGACTGAGTGTTACCATCATCCAAAATTTGGGAAGAGAAACTCCGAACCCCAATGGGGTGTCAGAAAGCCAACATTCCTTTATTCCTCATGATAAGTACCATGAACGTGCCCTCAGAGTTCAAGTTTTAACAGGTAAGACATACATATGCAATACATTTGTATACATACTCATTATTTTCCAATAACTCAATATATGCTAATGTCCTTCTGGGCATGTGTGGTATGGACCTCTGATGGTTGTAGACCACTTACTTCCTCCCTATTTTTCCATCATCAGCTTCATCATGGTGCCTTTTGGCTCACCTTTGGTTATTTTCCCCAGTTTGGCAAATTTCCATTTCTTGTTATGCCATAATGAGCAACTCTCTATCTTAGTGCACTATAATCCAAAACAACGTATGTGAAATGCAAGGAAAAGGTCCTTGCACCTGGTGGGTGCAGAGATAAAAGTCGTTTGTTGTGACTCCAGTGCTCCTGTGAAGCAGGATAGTTGAGAAAGCCAAGGCTGTTCACACACCAAGCAAAGCTCAATTGGAAAGTTCAGAACTAGCACTCATCGATTCCTTTTGCTAAACTAATGTACCGGTCCTTAAGCTAATTGTACTGATCTTTATTGCTAAAGCAGCTCATATCACCATGCATACACCTGGCAGCTGCCAGCCCAATACAGCAGGATGCAGCCCTCAGGCCGGTCCCACAGCACAGCCTTTAGAGCAGCACAGCCTTTAGAGCAGCACATATCCACCCCACAGCTGAGACAGACAGCCCACAGCAGCAATCCCAAGCACTGCCTCATGCTGGGGAATCGGTCCCTAACCACTGCAGTCACGAAAATGCAATAAACATACCCTAGGATTCCATTTTTAGTCGCTTTTTGATGCGGCACTGCAGTTTGTAAGCCTTTCTTGTCCCAGCTGGAACAGATAAATTGCTGATGCTTTTTAGGACCATTGGCATATGAGCACAATAGAAACATCACTCAGATATTGATGACTCACGCACACGAAACACTTCCAAAAACTGCGTTGCCATCGCAGCTAAACAAAGTGAACTAAATTAACATTTGCATGGAAGGAAAGGAGTTCATTTCCACATATTCAGCACTTAACCCAGCCTATGGCACCCCTGCAAAACTCGGCTGAAACAGAAACTGCCTGTGCTTCTCCTGAAAGTTTCATAGACCTCCACAGGCCGAACTCAGGTTTCAGGCTGGCAGCAAAGGCTGGAGCATCTCACAGGGTATGGGATTTCAGGACAGAAATTTCACACAGCTCTCACAGCTACTGGGACAGCTTCCCTGTGTCACACCCCTACCGACCGCCAGATAACGGTCTGACTTTGGCTTACATCGCCCCGGTACGAAAGCAACAGACCTCGTATTGTTTGTAAGTTGCAGCCCAACATATTGCAAAGCTCACAGATGTCTCTTACCATTCCCAATGGATTTGATCGGCTCCTTCGTGGGAGACCTCCTCGCCAGCTCTCCCTCCAGGAGGGGAAGCAGTCTGCTGGAGCACGGCGTGAACCCGGCTAGCCTACAGAGGTAGAAATCCTCACCATGGCTGGAAATGCCACTGCCACAGAGTCAAAAGCACAGAAAAAAATGACCTCATTTAGCCAGCAAGAAAACAACAACCAGCACATCTAACAGTAAGGCTGCGCTGACACACTGACTAATAACAAAAGGAAGAGCCCTCTGTCTGGAGAGGGATTAAGCAGATGACTCATGAAGTGGATCTGCTGCTGTCATCTCTGACTCAACATGATGCTGAAGCCCAGATACGATGCGATCTGAGTGTGTTGGCTGTGGGAGTTACGGCAGCAGGGGGATCAGACCCCCAGCCCCTTCCCAGCACCGCAGCCATGGCCAGAGCCCAGCACCAGGGATCCTTCCATCGCAGCACCACAGCAATCCTCTTCCTGCCTCGCACTCTTCAGCTTCCTGCCATGCAATGACAAACCTGAAAACCCCTAAGCAGAACAGACTTCTTCAGGTCCCCTGTTACTCCGATACACTAGCCTGCGTGTTTTGTGCCTGAAATAAGTCAGCATTTCCTGCTGCATAACCACTTTGTGAGGATTAACATTTACTGCACTTACAAACTGTCTGAAATATTATTTTTTCCCTCAAAAAAACCCTACTCCCCTAAGTTATAGCTCTTTCTTCAGCTTCGGAGGAGATGTCTGCACCTCTGGCTGTGTTTAATGGCATCATACACCAGCACCTGAGAGCACCTGAGAGCACCTTTTGGTGCCAGGAGCTCCAGCACAAATACCTCTCCCTCTTCAAACAGGAACACCCCTTTGTGCTCCTGCCCATTGCAACAGCTGAAACCCAGGCAGGCTGTGTGTATTTTAGAGCCCACCCTGACACACTGCACGAGAGCGCTTTTCCAACAGGCAGATCTTGCTCACAGAACCAGAGAGGGGGAGAACAGGATGTGTTCTTGAAACCCGGAGAAGAATAGAACGCTTATAGACATCTGATGGATTTCTGTTTCATTAGATCAGGAGCCGTGCCTTTAACATAACTAACATGTGGCAACCACAGGGTTACCACAGTGAGTAAATCTGTCCTGCAGGAGGAAGCAGAAATGCAGCAGGGTTTGCTTCAGCTGTGAGGAAAGCATGCAGCAGTCGTCAGCACCGGTGGCAGCTGGGGGTGGTGGGGAGGAGAACTGAGAGTACGGAGCTGAGAACAGAAGCGTCACAGCGGTGGTGGGTGGGGAACCCAGCCAGCCCCCACTGCCACCACTGCTTTCCTGCTGAGCACAGCAGAGCAATGGAGCTGATAGTCCTTGCTCTCCTGGGAAAGGCTTGAGGTGGTCTTAAACAAGATAAATATATATAAAGGCAGTTAATAACAACGTGACAGGGTATGCATTTAAATTTGCATGGAAAAAGCATGCAAAAGAGAGGGGCTGCAGTAAAGCTGGGTGTCTCTCACATTGCCCTGCTGTGGGGAGACTGCAATCACAGAAACATAGAGCAGCTTGGATTGGAAGGGACCTCAAGGATCATCAAGTTCCAGCCCCAGATATTCCCACTAGCAATGCAGCTCCCTCGCTTCGTTCCCTAAACAGCTTAGATGTTACCAGATGTCCAAAATAAATCACCATCTTCCCATCGGTTTGGGGACTAGAAGCTATACGAAAGAAAAATAAAAAATCATGGCCTAATAGAGCATGGCAATTAAAGAACACTGGCACACTCCGGCCATTTCCAAAGAAGCCGGGGTACCTTTCAGTTCGCTGCACACCAGTTTGTGTTTCAAATCAAAGGGCTGTATGTCATTGACATTCCCCTGAGCAATCTAAGTGACAGGGCTCTCCAAGGTGCAGTAATAGGATGTAAGTGAAGAAGTGGATATTATTTTACTCGTGCTGTGATAATCAGAATGCACCACTGCCCAGCATCATAAACAGCAAAGCGAGAGGTATTAGCAGCATTTCAAACCCTGTGCACTGGGGGACAGCCTAAAGGGGGTCCGAGGGGAGCAGAAAGAAGGAGAAATTGGATCCCCAGCAGTAATGTAAACATCTAAATATAAACATTCAAAGCTAAAGCGGAGAGAACATGACAGCGCTTAAAATCTAAAGACTAGAGGAAAACTGAGTTTGCTTTTCACCTTTCCAAGAAGGCAGCAGTAGTGCCACGAATTGCAAGCAGAGTGCTCTTCTTAATAATCATCGCATTTTAAAGGCAATCTTGGAGGTTTGCACAGAGACACTCTAATTAAGAGAAGAAATCAAGGCTTACTGGTCACCACCTGTCTGCAGCAGAGAGGGATCCCATCACATATCTTGCACAGAACAGCACACACTGCACAATGTCAGGAGAAGGAAACAAGTGCCAAAGGCACGGCATGATGCATGCACTGGTTTCCTTTTCTCCCTGGCCAGGTTTCCTGCACCCCCCCCCCCCGGTTCCACAGCCCCCCAGGCATGGGGCTGAGGTGAGGTGCTGGTGGGAGGCTGAGGCTGAGCAGGCAGTGGGGCTGGGAGCAGGAGCTGCCTGCTGTAGGGATGGCTCAGCTCAGCCCACGCTTTGCCTGAACTAAAAAGGGCAAATAGATCATTGGTAAGGCAGGAAAACAGGGAAAGGGATCATTACCTGCAATTATTTTAAAGGACTGCTTTAGAATTCCTTCCAATGTCAACCAGGTGAGCTAACACTACACAACCCGAGGAGTGCACAGAGCTTTCTCGTTCTGGCAAAGGAGATTCTCACATGGATTTCCCAGGAGTCAGCTGCACTCACTCACCTGTATGCATCCACAGGGCCCACCCAGCACCATGCAGATGCCCAAAAAGAAAGAAATCAGTGGAATTTTTACCCACTTTGAATAAATAACCTTGTAGACTGATATGTGAATTGCTCCCAAATTACTGAGGGTGATTGGATCAGTTCTGTACACCAAGCCAGTCCTCCTTTGACTCCAGATGCAAAATTACCGTTTTTCTGCTGAAAGGGTGATTTCATGCCACAACATGCATGACTAAGGTTTTCAGAGAAGACTTTTGTTTAGATAAGGGCTAGAGATGCCCCGAGGCTTGTATTGTAATGCTATATGGATATATAGATGGAGAAAAATTTTGTCAGGCTGAGGGAGTGGTGAGATGTTTATCTGCATGATTACTTACTGACAGACACTGGGAACAATGAGATCCTCCCCGACCTTTCCTCACCCCAGCCTCGTTTGGGAGGCAGCAGCAGCCTGCTCTGCAGCACGTGGTCCTGAGCAGCCACACTGCATCTGCTTCCTGCACACACCTCCATCCAGCTGGGCACCTCTGTCCCCAAAATAGAGCTGTTGTCTGCTTGAAACCCAATCTACAGCTCCAGGGAAAAAAAAGAGAACTGGAGCTGACAATGCTCCCAAAGGAAAATAGTCAAAAGAACAGTGCTGATATGTGGAACAGTTCCTGGGACTTGCCCTCTGCTCACATTGTTAAATAAGCTTGCAATTGCATCTCTTTTGCTGTACTACCAAGCTCCAGATAGAGCAATCTGCGTTGCAATGCAACCTGCACATCTCTGGGCGCAGCGGTGCTTACACAAGCAGCAGAAAGCACTGCACAAGCTGTGGTGGGTGCTGCTGCTGTGGTGGGTGCTGTCCTTTCATTAATGCACACTAATTGCAGCTTGATAGCAAGCAGTGCTGCAGGAATGTGATGAGCTCTCCAGGGCATTTCAGGATGTTGTGGAAACTTTCTTGTATCTTCGTTGAGACTGCAGATAACCTCAGTTCAGGTTCTTAGATGTAAAACTCTGTATCTCAGCCTAAAAATTGAGTTCTGAGCAATTACTGAATCCAAGAGCAGGAGACTGGATGGCTCGGACTCAGCAAGGTCTAAAATACTCACTGAAAGCTACTAGTGGTAACTATGAAACCTTTTCATCCTGAGGCATCAAAACCATTCAGGAAATGGACAGCTATTCCCATTTTATAGACAAAAAAGAACAAAGGAGGCAACTTGTTTTCAAGGAATGCCATGTAACCAAGGAAAGCTGCAGCAAGGCAACACAGAAGTGCCATGTAAAGACCCAGATCATTTTCCACTCAATAATCCTCTCCCATCATTGCTGGCGCTGGCCCATGAGCAGTGCTGTGGGATTTTGGCTATGCAGCAAATCAGCATCTGAGAGCTCTCTGGACATACAGCTCCATACCTTCCTCCTCCAGGCCCCAAATAAAACCCAAAATCAGAAGCCTTCGGCTCATCTTTTCGTCCAAGGGCCATCTCAGGCCTACCCAGCTGACAGAAACAGAAAACATTCAGCTGCTTCAGCAAACTTCACCTAGAACAAGCATAAGTGGCACGATAATTCACTCTATTGACTGTTGTGTTTTTGTGAGGCATAATTTCAGGGAATGCCTTGTTTTGCCCATCCATCCAAGCTTCAAAAGAAATTTAACTCCCTTCTGTCCAGATGAATATCAGTGAGTGCACATAAGTGTAATGCTGTAGTTTCAGTGACATCACTCAATGGCACCATTAAAGCAGACTCCTGAGAGCTGGCAAAAAATACTCTATTAATAGGTTAAAGGGGTAAGTAGGAAAAGAAATATGAAAATAAATATGCACTTAAATTGTGCTCTCTCTCTGGAAGCTTTGGAACATAAAAGAAATGTTTTCCATCAGATTTCATTGCTGACATCTGAAGAATCCCCTTTCAGCAGAAGATGACAGTTTGAAAGGTTTCTAATTTTTCGTTTGCTGCTTTTTCTTTTAAACTGCCCGTGATCCAGCACCGAGTCACAGCAGCTCAGTGTTAAGGGGATCAAAGCCTCCATTACCTCAAGCTTAAAAATTCTTCACACTTTCCTCCTTATCCTTATTCAGCTACAGGAAGGGAAATAATATCTGCCTTGGATTTTATTCCGCATTTCAAAATGCCAAAACCATCCAAACAAGAGCTGCTTGTGTACGGTGCGAGGGCTTTGTTTTGACTGGCACCCGGAGCAATTATGACATACTATCATCAAAGCGAACTCTGCAGATTATGGGGTAAGCAAAACAGGTTCTCAGTTTTCCAGCTTCTCCTGATATAAACATCTCCGCAGTCGAGCAGGTACAATATATGGGAGTTATAACCTTGGAACCGAGGCTGTCACTTGGTTAAGGAATATTAATGCCATCCACACAGAAGTTCCCCACGAAAAAGTACATGCAAGTTTATTACGTATATGTTTTAGAATAAATTCTGATCTGATGTTCATGTATATGCACAAAAGGCACTGACATCCGTGCCACAGCCACCCGTGTGCACAAACACTGTGCTGGGAGGAGGAGGAGTGCACTTCCACCTCACAGCTCTGCACAGGGACGAGCATCCCTTCCTATGGCACGGCATCGGCAACGCGACCAGGGCCAAAAGCCAACCTACAGCTATGCAGAAGGAGTTCAGGGTTTTAGCCAAAACACAAATAAGAAATCCCACATTTTCAGAAGCCTGTTTTTTATCAACTTTGACCTCGGTTGGTTTCTTGCCTGTGAAACATTTGCTTTTCCTAATGCCATTGTTCTTACAAAGCTCTCCCAAAGCCCCCTAATCGATGCGTATTTGTAAACCATACAGGTCCTTTGTTGGAGCTTCCATTCTAATCTGGGGACTTCATTTTGCGGAGCAGCCGACTCCTCAGTGGTGTGGAAGCGTCAGGATGAAGGCTCTGTGAACCCAGGGTCAGCAAGTCATGCGTTCCTTTCGACAAGGATTTGTTCTCAACAAGCAAGCAGCTCACAAATCCCTTGTGCGAGTTTAAGGCTCTGTGTAGCCTGCAGAGACAAAATTAGAATATAAACATCTACTCACTAGAGAAACAAGGGAGTTATTGTCACTGTAAAGAAGGAGACATCTAAACCATACCCCCTCTGCATTAATTCCATTCTTGTGCACAGGCAAGCTGACAGTTATACCACCGAGTAAACCGCAGTTATCTAGTCAAATGATCGTTTAATGTTCTTTATTTTACTTTTTCTAAAGAAAATTGATTTCTTGCTATTTATGTTCAGGGTATTTCATTGTGCTGTGATTATAAACTAGACTGAATGCATTTGCACTGACTCCCTGCAAAGTGTTTTACAATCCTTCCTGTTTGCACAACGCGAGATGTCTTTTTTAATTGCGAGTCTTTTTTTTATTATTATTAAATAGAATACTTGCTTATTTGTTTACTCAAAACCTCTGGAAGAGCTAGGCTGGGCTGCAGCCCCTCAGGCGAACTGCTATGAGGTAGGGGAGGAAATATCCCCGGAAAAGATGTCTGCCATTTCATAGCAAAACCATCCTCTCAAACTTCACCAAACCTCTGCAGATGTTTAACATTTAAACTGGAAGGACCATTTCTGGGGCACGGCTTTGGTTCATAACCACCACGGCTGTCACATCAGGTGCCCCCTCCCCTCTGACGCATCACGCAAGCAGGGCACAGCAGGGACACCGCAGCCAGGTGGGCAGCGAGGAGCCAGCACAGTCCAACCATCCATCCCTACTGCAGGAGCCAACATGCAGCTCAGTGGGGTTTTGTCTCGTTGTGCAGATTGCCTCATCTCTGAGGTGCTCCCTTGCTCAAGAAGCGCAAAATTCTCAGCTCTCCTCCAGGACTGCTAATGTAATCACTCCAACCACCCCCACTCTGAGAGCCTTTTAAGGGCAGACATTTAGGCACAGGTTTTGAAACACATTCAACATCCTGTGATTATTTTTTTTCCCCTTTCCTTCCCACACCTCAGTATGTAAAATGCTATTGCTGTGGAAATAAACGTGTGAAAATCAATCGGGGACCTTTGCAAGCTATTCAAAACCTACCATAGCATTACAGGTTTACCACCAGCAGCTAAAAGAGGCTCTCTGTGAAACTGTGTGGGAAATATTCCACACGACACAAGGATTTTGACTGACATACAGAGTATTTTGAATAATCCAGCTACTATTTACCTAGAAAACCACAGTCACTCGCACAAATACAAAGCTCTATAAATATTATTTTACTGCTGATGTTTTGCCATCTTTTCTTGGGAAAACTATCTCATGTAGAAACGTGTGGCTGTAGGGAGGGGTCAAACTTTGCTGCAAATACCAATTGTTAAAAGGCAAACAAAGAGAAGTGTGGGGGGTTGGTTCCCACCCACTCCTCGCTGCCTTCTTCCCTTCTCTGCTCAGTACTTCTCAGAAATGAAGCAGTGCCTTCCTCCTGCTGGCTGCTTTTCTCTCAGCTGTGCATGGCGGCGAGCCCTTGTTATGGGGGTCTCAGCTGATTCCCATGCCAAAATTACCCCTGCTCTGCTGGGCCACCCCATGGCGCACGCTTGAGCGTCCTGCACCAAAGCACCTCCTCCAGCTCCCCCCCCTGCCTCCAGCCTGCAGACTCCAGGAGACATCCATCCTGTGGGCCACTTTGGAGCTGGATGCACCAGGGACCATCCAGCAGAGACACTCTGCCCACATGGCCCCTAACATCCCCCAGACAGCCCTGGGAGAAGCAAGCAGCAAAAGAGGGATCTTGGCAGCTGTAGCCTTGGCAGAGCCCATCACAGCTACAAGAAATTGTTTTCCTGACCACCCATACAGAAAAATCATGGAATCTCCTGTGAATAGCATGGAAGGAAGTATTTCGGCAGAAGTACAAGTCTCTTTGTCAGTACAAGAGTCAGACCGTTGCCTACCGCAAACAAGGTCATCACAGCTCAAATCAACAGGGATAAATCTACACTGAAAGAAGGAAGGGGGAATAAATTCACCTTAATCCAGTCTCGCACAACCCTGCACTCATACCAGAGACATAACACTCTGGCTGTAGAGAATTATGACACCTTCACAGGCTGCATTTAACCAGCAGCATGACCTGACCTGCTCTGCAGAGAAAGCCCTTTATGTTCTGTTCCCAGCTCTGACCCGCACTGCAGCCTTGCTGGAGTGTACTGCATTGATACAGCATGGAGTGCTGCACGAGGGCTCTCAATGCTATTGCCTTTCAGATTCCAAGCTACACCTTTTCAAAAGATCCTCCCTAAAACCATGAGAGCTCCAAGCAGTTACATGCACTGCCCACAGTTCTCTAAGAATGAGGAGGGAGTGCACCACAAAAGCATGCTGAGATCCACATGAGTTTGTGCATGCACTTGTTTTGCAGACAAGTCGTGAGCACAGCTATTTTCCACTTCGATTAAAACAAAAACCTGTGAGCTGTAATGCTGATTCTCTGCTGATTTGTAGAATTGTGACAAAAGTTTCAGCTAAAGCAGGTTTACCACTGTGCTACAAGAGAACCACGCTGACACAATAGGACCTTGTCCATCTGCTGCAGAAAGCCTGCAGGACACTCTATAGCATCTCATCTGGCGACCACTAGCAGAGCTACTCCCAGAAGATGTCCTACGGCAAGTGAGAAAGCAATACTCCCAACCCCTGCTTTGTTTTGAGGAGAAACCCTCCCACCTTTCTTGGCCACAGCTCTGTTTCTCCCAGGTCTGAGAAGAAGTTCTCATTGCTGATGGCACCAAGCTCATGCAAGCGCTGGTTATTTTGGAGTCTCTCCAGAGGGAAATATTTTGACAGTCATATTCTGTTCATTACTCTTCCAAGAGAGGAAACACGCACGTCGTTATCTGCAGGAACACAGTCAGCCCACCATGCTCTTTGCCTGACTGCCTTATTTATCTTGATAAATGCCAGCTAAGATCAGGACTTAGTGCCATTAGATGTGTCTAAAACATGAAGCTGTCATTACCATGTCAGCACCAAGGACTGTTTCCAACCGTGATAATGGTGGGGCCACGTTTTGAACAAAGACAGATTTTAGTCTGCAATGGCCTACCACGCCAGCTGTTTCCCATTACAGCACTGAGACCTTTTGCTCATGATTATGAGCTACGCCACCATTATATTTTTTTTTAAATTGGAAACCAGAAATATCCTCCCCATCTATGACTCATATTGGATCTAGCAAATGGTTACCTCATGGCTGGGGGCTGGCAGAGTTGAGTCTGCAACAGTTGAGAAATCTGCCTGATACAGAGCTTGAAGAACACTCCATCAAGTAAGGAACTCCAGAGTGCATCCAGCACCACCAGCAGACCTGCAGCCAGCTCCACATGCACGCCATGCAATGCAAGGTGGATGCAAGAATGCATATTTTCCATGCCATCTTTTTGACTCTGGTCTTTCAATGCTCCTGCTAGCTCTGAGGGAAGTAATTTTGAGCTCACAGTGAGACAAATTTAGACCTGACTCAGCCCAATATTTAAGCAGAATGCTTAAGTACTTCCCATTCAGTAAAGCACTTAAGTGTGTGGTTTAATTTATAAAAGGTAAGCAGGTATTTCTGTGCTTTGGGCGGTCAAATTTGGAACTGTTGTACAAACTGCTGTCTATATATAGTTAACTCTGGATGACTTGCTAAAAATATATATAGCTGGCTTTAATCTCAGGTTTTACGGATTCTTATTGGGTTTGTAGCAATCACATTGCCCTACAATCAAGCCACATTTAGCAGAATGATTCAAACAAAACTATGCACATCACTCAAGTTGCTTTCTAGTTCTCTGAGCAAAGATCTATCCCTGCGAGGCAGCAACTCGTGCTTTATTCCCCCAGACCAGCACCTGAAGTTGTGTAGTTGTTCTGTTCCCATCAGGCTGACTGCAAAAGATTTCACATGAATATAGATTTATGACTTGCTGCTTGAAAATGTACAATGTCAAGTGTCCCACTGAGTTTTATTGAGTTGGCTCTGGCAGTATCCACTATGCAGTGCAACATGATCACTTCAGACTTTAATCCTGCCTAATCCTGTTCCACAGAAGGGTTTCATATTTTCCCCTCCTCTATGCCTGACAATTTTGGCATCCAAACTGCAAATATTATGTTACTTATACTGAAAATTAAGACTAACTGGGCATCTTAAAATTAGCTGACCAGAAGGCTTGTCCGAGACCCAGCCATATCTTCTGCTCTGCCTGCCATCTACGTCCAGTCCTGCCTGAACCATCTGGATTCAGATGCACTGAGAGCTCCTGGGTTTTGCTCAGTTTACCCTTCAGCTGGTGGCATCTCTTATTTGTGATTCACTGCAATGCAAATTGTTTGCAGCTACTAACAACACAAAGATTGCAGAAGAAGCAGAAATCACATGCCTTTTGGTTTGACTTTTTTTCCTATTGCAAAGCAACAGGAATTAATTTACTCTCTCTAAACTACAACTGGTTAGAAAAAAAATAATTTCATTCCCTAGTAGATACGTGCAGCTATAGATCTAATTTGTTGAATTGTCCCACTGGGCAACAGGTGGAAACACACTTTTTGCTGGGATGGGAAGGACCAGTTTTGGAGCAGTATGCTGGGCATCCTCTTCCCATATGGAAAAAAAAGTGCATTTTTGGTGTGCAGCCACCACAGTGGCAGAGGATTGCTGCAATTATCTAACTGCCAACTTTGACATCTGTAGATGTTTTGCTCCCATAAAGAGGGCAACTATGCCTGTATCTCCTGGAATGAGGAGATGAACCCACAGTGACTCAGGGGAGATGGAATATTACACTCTGTTAATGCCAATCCCTAGAGAAAAGACTGGTTTCTTGAAAACAGTTATGGGCACTGCAAGGTAGTAACGAATGTCAGAGACTGTGAGGGCATCATTTGAAAAGACTAGATATGTATCTTATTAATGCTGTCTTCAGGGCAAGTATAATTAAACAAACCATAGAGAAAAGACAAACAACCCCAGAGCACCATTCCTCGCTCGGAATGCGGCAGCTAACATTCCTGAATGGGCAGCAGCAAGGAGGAAAATTGCTAGTTGCTGTGCCCATTTTACTGGCAAAATGAGCCAGGGCATCTCAAGGACCAACCTGAAAGCTTCAATGGAAAGCAGCTTTGTCAGCATTTGCTAAGAGCTTCCCAAAGCACAGAGACATCCGCCCAGGGTTTTAGACTGAGGCTCTCCAGGAGCCTGAAGACAACTCACACCCGGCCTCCCCAGAGGACAGGAGCTGAGCACTTGCCTGCCTCTGGCTGTGTGAACCACCATGTTTCAAAGTCTCTTCATTAAACTCCAAACATCCAAGAGAGTCACTGCTGGTGGTTCTGGAGCACCCAGATAAAAAATCTCTTTGCTAGGCAGCACAAAGTTTTTCTCACTCCTTCCAAGATGCATTTGGAGGAGAGGAAGGAGCCCTCCACCTCTGCTGCCGGCTGGGACTGGGGAAGTCAGAGTTCACTTCCCAGTCTGTCACCAGCTCCAGCCATGCTTCCTCTTTCTGCTTTGATATCTCTTCTGTGCAGTTAGTGTGCTGATAGCCATCCTTTGCCTTCCAGGCTCCTTGCAATTAGCCACAGCGTGCCACAGAGCCCTCAAACTAGACGAGGCAAAACACATGAAGAACAGAACAGAGTGGCGGTTAACACGCTCCTATATCACCCTGCTATCATGTGTTATCACTATTCAACAACTGAAAAATATAGGTACATATTTTTATGCCTTGAACTTTCTTCTTTTGACAAAGCATTTTTTTCCTGAGAATTTCAGAAGGTTGCTACACTGCTCTTACTTTGTTCAAGCGTCCCCTGTGACAACCACATCCTGGAGCATATTAGAGTTTAAAAATACAGCAGCAAGATAAGCAGTGGCAGGAAGATAGAGGAATTCACAACTTTGAGACTCAGAAGAAAAGATATTTCTAATCTCTGCTGAAAATATAAGACAAAGTGGATAAGGCAGACAAGCACAAGGAGGCTGCTACAAACAGGAGAGGCTGGAAAGAGGGGAAGGAGGGGGCAGCTGCTCACACCAGCAAGTGAGCTTGATAGCAAGATGAGAGAGAGGTCACAGGCAGACAAGGAGAGCGAGCAGGCAAGCAGAGCTCCAGAGAGATACTGACTAG
Organism: Tetrao urogallus; assembly: GCF_951394365.1. NCBI lineage: Eukaryota > Metazoa > Chordata > Aves > Galliformes > Phasianidae > Tetrao > Tetrao urogallus. Next base: position 1,982,507 of record NC_136830.1, on the reverse strand, counting down.
AAGACAGGTCAGGGCAAGTCTATGTCTGTGTTTTGCTTTGTTCTTATTTAAGGCTTTCCACATACCTTCAAAAGGAGAGATTATCAGATAAGAATTGATGGGACACCATTAAAACAGGAGGTTTTTCCAGCTCTATTGTGTGCATGACATTCCTTCCCCTCTGGTCTCCAGAGATCTCATACGTCTGGGGATGTAATTTGCAAAGCACACACACAGCAGAACTGCACGGCAATGCTGCCCTTGGTTAGGAATTTGATCAAAGGTGCAATTTGAAGTGGGTGTTTAATAGCCTAGCTGTGTTTCTTTACCATGGGACTGTACAGCCCAGCCTGTAACAAACACTTTGTGCTATCAACAGGTGCTGGGAAGCATGCCAATGTTCCTCATCTCACAAGAAGCTTCTGCCTTCCCTGCTGGTGTCCATGTGCTCTGGGAGAAAGGAATTCTACACCTCCAGTAGCAGGAGATTTAGCCACCTCAGCTAAAGAGCAGTAATTGGGACCAGATGCTGACTTCCCGGGGGCTAATTCTACAAAAAAATAATAACAATAATAGTAAACTGGAAGCAAAAAGTCTATATCATAGCAGTGTGCTGGGAATTGAGAAGAGATGCAAACGGGAAGGCTAGATGTGACTATAGCAGTCAGATCTGCCATACTTTTAAAGGTCAGAAGAACCTACATGATCAACATGGGGAAAAAAGCCGTGTACAACAGTCAGACGAAAGGAATTAGCAACCAGAGCTCTGTATAACACTATCACCAGCAGTGCTGCCAAGGTGAAAGAGGACCTAATATACTTCATTACTGAATACGTATTTTAGTAGAAGAAATGGGGAATGAAATGAGAGGGAATCATTGCTCTGAAATTTCAACCGCTCTTTTATAGGCATTTACCCCTTCCTCCCTTTCTGGTATTTTCTTCCCTTTCACATCACAGGCTGCTCCCTTGCATTAACCAAAAAAACTGGCAAATGTGAAAATGCTGCCGAGATTACCCCAGTGGAAGAGCATGCAAGATATTGTCCAGAGCTCCATTGCTCACGCAACAGCTCTTCTTATCCTTTAATATTCAGCAGCATTTTATAGCAGCAGGACATCCCTGACTCTTCCTCTGCTTTGGAATGTAAATAGCAGCTGGCTGGGTGCTGGCTGGCACGGAGGCATGCCAGAGGCATGCTCAATGCACAGTCGGTGGGGCCTCTCAGGAGGCAGCAGGAGAAAGCCTGGCCTGCTAATCTTGACAGGGCTTAGGAAGGAGATCAGATTTGAACAGTTCAACATCAACATGACTTGGATAATTCTAGACATACAGAGAGGAGCTTTAAGTACCTAAGGAACCCTCTTGGTGGTGATACTCAGCCGCTTACTGAAGTCGGCAGGAGCGGCGAGGATTATCCTTTTGGATTTAGGAGCCTAAATTCTTCAAGTTCCTCCTTAGGCACTTACTCCTTTCTGTAAATCCAGCACTCTTAAAAATCACTGCTCCTTTTTTTTCTATCCATGAAGTAACGGTTAAAGATACCTATCAGAATAAATGCACGCATCACTCAGCCTCATCCACTTGCCATCGTTTGTCAGCTGGGTGCTGTGCAGCAGGACGATGTCCTGGAGACGTGGGCAGGGGCAAGGAACAAGCGGCTACAGTCGGAGAGCTCAAAGGCAACCCACCAAAAAATAACACTCATCTACTCCTGTCCTAGCAAAGCACATCACAACACTGCTGCTGGCCCTGGAGTTACCTCAAGGCTCCCACCAGACTGACTATGAGCGTGCAGCTGAGGTTTGAGGAGCTACTCATCATTTCTCCCCCTCTAATTGTAATTTGGCGCTGAGAACCCCTCACAGGAACCTTTTCTAATATCTTCACTCCTCCAGTAATTGAAATATGAAGATCTCCTTGCTGGGAACCTGAGGATTCCTGCAGAGCCTGCTGCAATGTAAATCTCCTTAGTAACAAAGGAAATGGAGGGGAAAAGAGGAAAAAAAAAAAAAAAAAAGGAAAAAAAAGAGGAGACTGCAAAGAACCGGAGGCTGCCTTTCTGGGGGTTTGCTGCCATGTTGCTCCAAAAAACAGTCCAGCCTCTCTTCCATCAGCTCCCCTCCTCACTTCTGAGAGGGATTGCTTCAAAGAGGAATGTTTTTCAAAGTTCTCAGTGAGGTATCCGCCGTTCTTTAAAGAGATTATGGAGGGAGCATTCCTAGTACATTGACTCCACTGTGCAGCCAGCCTTGAGATTAAATGGCTCAGAGGTGGTTTCCAAGGATAAACTGTGCCAGGGCTGACAACATTTCCTCACCAAAGAGGGGTGAATGTAATAAAGAGTAAGGAGGAAAACTGCTCCAGCTCGGCAGCTATTATTAATGTCTCAGAGCACTGTCACTGCTTCGCCTGTGCTGTCAGATGTCGCTTTGCATCAGTTCTGGGCAATGCCCGCCAGAGGAACGGCGGAACTCATGTAGCTGTGCAGTGCATGGCTCACAGCACGGCTGTGCAGAGGGCTGAGCGACCTCTTGATGCTGGTGGGAGCTTTGCTCAACAAGTTCAAGTGGGCTCTCCAGTGATGTATGCAAGCACCTTTCTCTTAGGCTGGCAATTAGTAGCAATTTATACATGCTGTCCAGCTGTTCTTGCAATGCATGACAAGTAGTTACAAACAAGCTCCGGCACTCAGTCCTACCATCCCTATACCAAACTGGCAACCCAAATAAGGGGGAAAAAGAGAACTGAGGCAAATAGATAACTGACATATAATGGATGTTTTACTTTCGGGCACAGGCTGTGCTTGGAAGCCAAGTTGAGGGCTGCAGGCACCAGACAGAACCCAGCAGCAAACCCAGCAACAGCGCACTACATCTCTACACTCACCATACTGACAGCATGCTTTCCATACTCTTTCTGCTTATTGCAGGATCATCCTTCTCACTGAAACTACTCTTTTCTAGTTTTTCAGAGAGAGCTTCCTAGGATAAGGCCAAGCAACTTTGTCTCTTAACAAAGAACTTGGCAATCAGCACATGCTGACTGTATTTTTTTCAGCTGTAAGGAAACATGCAAGGAACATCCTTTACACTTTCTCACAAAGAGCACAGATCATAACATGCTCTTTGTTACAGCACAGGAATACTGAAGAGTTGTGTTCATTTTGCTGACTGTGTGGCAGTTTACTTTGAACTGTATGTATAAGCAAAATTAATCAGAGTTGAAGTGAGATCTGCACTCATCCTACACCATTCTCATTACACACTTAGAGGCCTGCCTTAGCTCTGAACTGAAAGCCACATCCACCAAGAAAACGTAACTGGTTTTTCTTCTGATCTTAGTCACCTGCCAGCACACTGTTTGCTGTAGAACAACACAGCATTGCTAAATGGTTGGGTAAATGCAAGTTAAAATGGCAGCTTCAGAAAACAAACAAGAAAACAAAACCAGGTACTGTGATTTCAGTCCACTGCAATAAGTCCCTCCCTTAGTATCCAAGCTGCAGACAGGTCCTGCATTTTTGAGGTGAATATGGGGAAGCCAATTTAACTCCTTTCAAAACATCTATTAGCTGTTCAGCACACTGGATATGACTGGGAGTAACGTCATGCTGACAGCTGCAAGATTTCAGCCAGACTTGTAGATCAGAGCACCTGATGGATTGTACTCCTAAGTACCTGCAGAGCTCTGAAGCTCTGTCTGACTGACTGACAGTACTCTTCCTATTCTACTGAATTAGAAAGCGTGGCTTTAAGTAAAACCCTACTTGACCACAGTATCATTGTCTTGACCACAGTGATCAGATTTCAGAATATGAAGTGCCCTTCATTAAGATGGATATTTTCCCCGAGACAACAAAAAACAGCTGTGTGAGCACACATGCTGAGATGTAAAATTAGGAAAAATCAAGGACTGAAGTCATTTTTCTACATAGACACACTTAAGGCACACTTATTCACTGGGAAAAGTTACAGCACTGGCACAGATTTTCTGTGGCCATTCTACAAGTGGCAGACAGCTGTGACAGTCGCTTGATGAGACAGAGCCCACACCTCCCATTTTTCCAAAGGCCCCGTCCTCTCCACCTTTCAGGCTATAGTCCATTACAAAGGTAGTGCTGGTCCTGCTGCCTTGAGAGTTAGGAGCTGCACTAAGCATCTTTTCCCCTGCCCTAGTCAGGAACAGCCCCAGAACTGCAGTGGGAGGAAAGAAAAAAGGATTGTCAGGCACAAGCTTGTGAGCTGGTGAGTTCACTTGGGGAACTCTCGGGTTAAGAAAGAACAAGCAGGAATTTAATGATCATCCAAGGATTAAAGTGTGGAAGCGCCTGAATGCTGGAGTTAGAACTAAATTCTTTGAGAATCACTCTCCTTTGTTTCCAAGGTCTGAATTTTGACTTATCTTTTTTAGCAATAATCTATTGATAACACTCTTTCCTCTCAAGGGAAAAAAAAAAACAAAACAGAGTAGTAATGAGCAGCAATGCCTTTTTGAGCTTGTTTCCGCTTAGCTGCTGCCCGCAGGTTTTCGGAGAGACACAGAACTGTAAGCAAAATCCTCATCTTTCAGTTTAATCACAGCGAGGGAAGCTTGACCAAGAAGTGCCTCAAAGCTACCTCAGTCCCAAGTGTAATAAATAAAGAAAGAAGCAAACAAATAAATAAAACGGAGGAAATACACGAGGTGCGGATTCTGCCAGGCAGGAAGCAAATAGCTGAATTCATAGAGGAAGTCCTCAGTCACAGAACAACTGCTCAGCCAAAGCTATTTCATTAGCTTCACTCTGAAGGGTCCTACAGACTTTCTTTTTGAGGTGTAAGCAATTCAGAGTGCTGGAAGATCACTGTAATTTGGCCTGTGAAAAATGAGTAGGTGTTCACAGTTCATTTCCCAATAGAAAAGTCATGCTCATCACAGAAACCATCATCATGCACAGAACTAATAGCTGCCCTGCTTGGCAGGCACACCCATGCACATTAAAAGCTTGCAGTGCACTCGCTTGTACCAAGTAGGAACAAGAAATTTTGGTTAGCAGGGCTGTCAGGAAGGCGCTTTCTTTTCCCTAGCACTACATTCAGGTGAAAGAATATAATTATGGCATAAATAAATACACACAAACAAAACTAGACTCCTGAGAGAGCAGAATAAATTGAAAATTCTGCAGCATTCCCAAAGAAAGCCCCTGCTCTCAGGTAAGCCCAAATGAAAACACCCTGGAAGAGCCATAAACACAGAGGAAAATACTCAAGGCTACGGGGGCAGGAAGCCAGCAGCTCAGAAGGCTGATGGAACAGAATAAAACATTCTGCTGCTTATCTGGATAAGTAACATCAGCTGTGGTCAAAGGGCAGTACTGAATAGGATTTGATATTTTCCCATTTGTGCTGTGAGCAAAGCAGGGCGTGAGGCTTGGGAACAGCCGCAGCTCTTGGGATTCCAGCGGTCCACCCATGTGGAGACTCTGCCTTGAATCCACACAAAGACTTACAAAACATCAGGGCCCCTCTAGAAGACCATTTAGCATCTGACCTCTGCTTGGATATTGCCAAAATAAACTGAAGTCAAAATTAGACATGGCTGAGTCCAATTTCACCTTGATTAGTATTTACATAACGCACAGAAACGTGAGAAGGGCACATAAATAATGCACTGTTTGTGCAGCCCTCTCAGGAGGAGAGTGCTCAGATACGTTATTGATCCTCAGGCACACACAGCTCACTGTGCAAAAGGCCCCATCTTCTCTGTTAATGAGAGCAAGCTTCCAGAAGCCGAGCCATCTGCGCTGGGCTGCATTCTGGATAAGAGCCTCATATGGAAAAAAGTAACATGGGGAGTTTCCAGATCTGGTTAATTTAGAGGACATTCTGCTTCCTTAACTTCTTTCCTACTGGCAGACTCGGCATTTTTGACAGCATTCCCAGGAAACACAAATCTGTGAGAAGCTGGATGTTGGGTTTGTCCTGGTTCCGCAGCACTGCCCCCCCACCCGATCCCAATAGCAGCTGGGGCAGGGGGCAAAGCAGGGCTGGCAGTGGGATGACTCGGTGCCATCACTACTGGATGGTCACACAACACAGGATTACTCAACAGCCACACTTAGTAGCTTATTAGGTGTCCATGCCACCTGTGAGAATGAAGCGAGAATAATTTCTCTTCCCTGTTCTCCCTCTTGTTGGAGGAAGGATTCAACTTCATGCCCCATCCATGTGGGCAGAGGTTTGGGGCGTCTGGACATTTCTATCCCTTTAGCACTGTGATTCCATGAGCCTTCTGCAGAACCTCACCACAACTGAGGGGAACAGGTCCTGCAGCAGAACTGCCAGAGGGCTGCAACCTGTCATGTGCCTCTGTGCTGCATGGCCACAAAGCAAAGCAGCTGAGGATACTGCAATTGGCAAAAGGTGAATCGAGCTTCAGATCTGAAGTGCCCAATGCAGCACATGTCCTCTGATAAGACACTTGCACTGAGCCAGCAGGAGAGACAGCTGTAAGATTCAGCATTACTATTTTCCTGAAGCTCCAACATCTCAAGTCTGCAGCAAATGAATGTCACTCTCAAGCACACTGTTAGGAAAGATTGCTTAAAATTAATTAGCTTAGTAACAATGGCCTGTCATTATGCTACTAAGTCACCAGAGTGAGCACATAAGTTACAGTGACAGCTCAGGGTATAAAATAAGTGCCACTGTATTGAAATTTGCAAAGTGCCTGGCAGTCAAATGCCAATCTATTCACTTTTGGTGATATTGCACAGTTTCTTCTTAATACGCTGTTCTGAACTCCCACACAAAGATATGACTTATTTCACTACAGAGCGGTCTTTCGCTTCGTGCATTGACCGTGCCCAATTTTAGAAAGCTCTTAAAAACGTGTTCATTTGTTCAGAGTTGCTCCATGCAACTTCCAGCTGAACGTGAGATTTAGAATATGACATTAGAAAAAGCGGTAGGTAATTGAAAAAACTCTCCTGGATGCCATAAAGATGCATGATAAACCAAAGGCAAGGGCTGAGTTCTGAGGTGTGAGAGCATCAGCAGTTCCCACATTCAGCACTTTACAAGATTTCCCCAGAAGAGAAGGGAATAGTTATTGCTATAATTATTTCATAGTTCCAGTCAGCTGCATTCAGTTGTACTGTTATATTCCAATGGCAGAGAAATGGAATACAGTAAACTATAAATATCTGTCAGAATTCCTTTGAAAGGACAACAGTTAATTGCATAGCTTGATCTCCTGCAGTGCAGAGCTTGCATTTCAGGTTAGAAAGGTACAGATTGTTATTGATTTAATTCTCTTGAAACATGTGTGGTATAAAACAGTTCCAGAGACTTATAGGGGAGAAATTTGTGCTTCCAAAGGAAGGCCTATGGCACAGGATTGTGGAGGGCTACATTCTTGTAAAATGCTCTCTGCAGTGCAGTACACCCCTCTTCCAAAGGCCATCCGTATTCTCAAATCGAGGCCCTTTCCTTCCCTCACAGAAGTGAAATTAAATCAGTGAATCAGATGAAGAACAACAGATTAGCAATAGCATGAGGCACATGCAAAAAATAGCCCTCTGTGTTAAGAATAATTCAGTACTTATGACACATTCAGCCTAATGGTGACCCATTTGAATCTTCTGTTATTTAGCTTCCAAATCTACCTCTCTTTTTAAAATGATTCCAGGCAGCTAATCTAACATTTAAACTATTATATTCTCGTAGATGTCTTTGAATCCATTTCTGATTCAGCTCTTGCAAAGTCAGTCTGAGCTCCTAAAGACACCAGAACATATAACCAGGGCAATTTGTTAAGCCTTGTCCATCCTGGGAATAAATTCCCCATTATAGCTATCAACAATAGGCAGGGTGAAGCCCTGCTTAACACTTGCACAGCTCACCTACTTTCTGTGAAGGGTAACTTGACCCAATATAAATTATGTATCATCATGATTTTGACAGTCTACTTTGGGTTTTATCCTGCTGCTGCTACATGGAGAGCCCAATCCCTGGCAAAGAACAGCCCCTACTAGCAAGTTACCCAGCTGCTAATAAACTCCCTGCTCCCAAATACTGTAATTAAGATGACACATCTTCCTGATGGTCGCTTCAAAGAGACAAAACGTGAACGAAGGGAACACCACAGAAATGTTTTAGCACCTGTTTATCATTAGCGGCTGACCACGTGTTGAGTTACATTTGTGCTCCATGCCAGCCTCTTTTAGGAGATCTCTGGGACTTGGATCACCAGATATGCCCTCTCCAGGATGGTTTTAGCCAGCTTCCCCCTGGTTTTTGGGCTTAGAACACAAAAATGTGTTTAAAGCCTTAATTTTTAGGCTTCCCAGGGTTAGTATTCGGGTTGTTTATTTTTAAGGGGAAGTTTTATCTTACACTATCAATATTGTAAACGGGGAGATTAAAAAGAAATGATATTTTTAAGGAATGATATTTTAAATGATAGAAAGAGCACAACTTACAGCGCACTTGCAAAGAGAGGCGGCTTCTGTCCACGGGTTCCCAACAGCAGCAGCGATGGCTGCACTGAGCAGAGCTGATTTTAGCTTTTATTCACCAGTAAGTACATCTACACATTACATGCTGAAGAAGATGGCTATACACCGGCAGCGTTCTGAAAGGAAGTAAAAGAATCATTAAATAGATCACTGAGCCCAACAGGATCTAGGCATACCTAGTCAAGCAAAACACAGCATTTAGCTACTGCGCATCATGCTGCATGATTGTTTTTTTTCTCCCCAGACTTTACAGAACTGAAGCAAGAAGCAGTGCATTCCCTGCAATGCTCACAGCCTCCTGAAATCTGAGCCATGCATATGCAAATCCCCGGGCTGAGAGCAGCAGACTTCACAGGGCTGCAGGCAGGAGTCAAGGCCTGCCCACACGGAACGAGTTCTGCAGCCCCAACTGGGGGAGAGCAGACAGGCAAACATACAGCCAGCAGCCTTGGCAGAAGGGTGGGGAAAGCTTTACTGAGATGAAGTAGGCAGGAAAGAATCTCTGGAAGAGAAAAAAAAAAGTTATAGATGGAAGATAACAGACAGTGGGAGCAGACAGGATGCAAACGCAGAGCTCTTCCAGCAGAGCTTTACCCCGCAGGATCTGAGAGCACCATGGGTAGGTGAGAAGCGGGCTGCTCCTATGGAAGTTGCGAGAGGAATGCTGCTTCTCTGTACTTCTGCAGCCTAAAATAACGATTTAAACAATACGTTCTTCCTAAAACCATTTCAGGAGCTAAGCAGAGTGTATATGGTCGGGCAAAATTAAGCTGCTGTTATTATTGCCTTCTCTTATCCGTGACAGAAGATGAAAAAGGCTTCCTTGGAGAAGAGAAGAGCATTATACAAGCCACCATTCACTCTACTGCAACCCACAAGCACACAAAATATGAGTATCTGATTATAAAAAGACTTACACTTTTTCTTTTTTCCCTCTACATTTAAAATGTCCTTCACATCCTTTACCCATCTGGACAGCCAGAGGTAGACTGTTCCTCCCTACTGTGCTGGCTGCTGGGAAACCGAGGCTGGCTAGAGCCCACCTGTACGGGGCCCACACCAGCCGGCAGAAGGATGAGAGCACCAGGGCTGCAGCAGCTGGGCTGGGAGGGATTGCACCGCACACTTCCCCCTTTGTGCTTCCAGGCCAGCAAATTCATACGGTGTCAGCATATGGAAATGCTTAGCAGACCAGGGGAGGGTCAGACCCAGTCGTGCACACATTGATTGCAAGTGCACGCTTTTTCCCTAAGGCAAAAAAGTGTACTTGAACCTTTAAAGCAGATAGGCTGGAGCTGATTTATTGGGGTGATTTAGGTCTGTTAAAACAAATTTAATTTTGAACACAATTTTATATCAATTAACGGAGTCTCACAAGTGTAGCCATTAAGGATTCTCTTTCCAAAACCAAAGCCAAATATTCAAGATTTATGAGACTGACTTGCCATATTGGAAGTAACTAATTATTCGTAATGATTCTTTGTACTCTGACAGTGATTATGTATTTTCACTGCAAATGACCACGATGAAGCAAGTGATAAAGGCAGCCCATGTTTGCGGAAGGGATAACAAGCAGTTAAGGTCTGATCATTTTGGCAAAGTACTGGGATAGAAGGGGGAGAAACAACATAAAACAGCAAAGCCTGGTGACACAATATCCAGTTTATTTAACATCTTGAAGTATGCTCTGTCTCATGTCAGAACTGTAAAGAAATGCCCTGGTCTCCCTTTATTGCCTTAAGCAATTTTGTATTCAGTTTATTTATTCTGACCTTTTGGTTGTCCTTCCACCTTACAGTCTTTAACAGAGCAAGGCTCTGCAGAAGGAACCTGCGCTGCTGGCAGCAGATGATGGGGTGTGTTTAGGGTGATGGGGACGATGCAGGTCTGGGGCCTGATTCCCATTTGCATTGAAGTTTCTTCACCTAGCTCTGACAGCACAAGGCACTGACAATAAAGGCAAGGACCAGATGAGGGAAAAGGCTCTGGCTTATGCTGCTCTGAGTAAAGTCCCTGGGAACCAGAAAATGATAGCAGGACCGGGATGGGCTAGATTTTCACATAGCCTTGGGCTACAGAGAATGTGCTACAAAAGCACCGCCTTCCTCTTCTCTTCATAACTCCCAGTCCTGCCCCAGATACAGGAACAGAGTAATTGAGAACAAAGTCCTGTTCTAGTGAGGTGTTTTGTGCCAGCAAGGTTAACGTTCAGGGGCAGCGCATGGCAGAGCAATGCCGCACTTACTGCTGGGGAAGCTGCTCTCCGGGTGCTGTACTCACTCCAGCTACGAACAAGGGTCTGATTTCTTATCCTCAGAAAGCAAAGACAAAGCAAGTTGGTCATTGAAATCTGCAGCAGCATGCATGAGATTAAAATGTTAATGTCAATATTGTAATCAAGGTCTGACTCACAGGACAGCTGGTAAGAGACTTGATCTGTATTGCTTAGCCCCAGTCATCTGATGCAGACCAGGGTTACAAAAAGGTTGCGCCCCATCACATGGCAGGGATTGGCATGCATCGGCTTCTGCAGCTATCTGTGGGCTGGTGGCTGAAAGGGAAAAATCAGATCAAGTGCAGGAGCAATATTGATAAGTTTGGCTCTGTCTGTAAACCAGCAATGCAGAGCCCTTTTGAAAAGGTCCCTGGTATCATCGAAGCTGCAGCTCTGTTACAACAGTAATGGGATGCCTGCTGTCTTCAATGGTGCTGCTGAGAGGCTCTCCTCCTTCCTTGTCTCACTGGCCCATCTCTCTCCCTGCTTTTGGAATTTTCTGTGCTAGTTTATATTTAGCTGAGTTTTATCTCTTTGAGCCTCTGGTAAATTTTGCCTGGTGTTGACTATAGTCTGCAGAGCTTCTTTTCAGTAAATTCAGGATTAATGAAGAAGGCCCCTCTATTGTTGGAATGTCTAATACAATTATGAACTGAATGAGAGGACTCGGCAGCAGCGAAGGGCTCCCAGGTTCATGGCAGAGAATTGTCTGTTTTAACATCCATCTGTTTTCATTCCCTCTGATCCATTATCATTCACCTAGAGTTATAACATGATGAATATCATTGTGTGGAAAGCCATTTGATGCTAGGGGGGAAAAATCACTGTAGGTCTGCCTTCTATTGAAAACGTGAAATTGCCTTGGTAGAAGGAAAGGCACGATTGATTCAGAGATGCTGTTTCAAACAGAAGCATCCTTTCAGATTTGGACTGTTTGATTTTGTTAATTCCTTTGGGTGACCCTTCTGCTGTGTTTTTCAAGGAAAATATACATATATACAAGCTTGGGGTTTCCCACAGATACAGATAAATATTGATAACCACAGTGCAATAGATGTGTTCATTGTTTTTTACCTCCCACTGCTGAAACTGTGCATTTAATTGATAAAATATATATATATATCTTCACCATTTTCCCAGGAAGACGCCTTCAGTTTGCATGCAGAGTGACACTAAGCAGTTGTATGTAAGCACATAAGCAGGGTGAGAATCTTGATGACCCTGCCAACAGGAAATAAAGGAACTTTACAGGCAATTTCCGTTGTCCTCCTTGGTCAGAAAATTTGGAAGTGAATGAAAAAAGAAAAGAGAACTAGAAATGCATGTTAACGATGGAGGACTAAAGCACGATAGGATTGAAGGGAGTGCTACCCAGAGGACCTGTTATAAATTCCACCTTTTCTCTTTGTTAAGGGGTTACCATTATAATTAACTTGTGAACAATACAGAAATTATTTTGTGAGTTAAGAGATGCTCACAAATGTAAGAAAAAAGCTTACTGAAATCAGTATAAATGCTCTTTTCTAGAAAGTGACTCTTAAAATATTGGTAAAGCAAATACAGTTGTTAAGATCAATCCGTTGTTTAACTGGGTGTATCTAAGCTTTCATTAACAACCGTCTTGCAGAACTTGGTTATATCTTTAAAATACTATGTATCTGAAATATTACAGTACTGTCCTTAAAGAGACAGGAGGAGAGAAAATGCTCCACTGGAAATCTCACAGCCCAGCCAAACACAAGGCAGGTAACTGTGACCCCACTAGCCTGTAAATATCAAAGCAAGCGGTTAGACTTAGACATCTCCCTTGTTTAACTGATGTGCAAAAGATTATAGGATTTTATTAGGACATAAATGACACCAGTACAAGTGTGATTGAGGCATGCAATGCATGAATGACTATTTGCATTAAGAGGCTCTGTACCACACATGGGATTTCTACCTTTGGTTTTGAATTGCTTAAATTTAAATGACGTTTCTGTGTTACTTTTTAAGAGGGTGATATTTATTTTAGCTCTTGTTTAAGTAAGGCAGGGCAAAGCTGTTGCCAGACACCAGAAATCCTCCAAAAAGGGCCTGTCAGGGCCAGGTGGAACGAAGCTAATTTTCAGCTGCTCCATTACTACAACTGGATGAGAAATGTGATGAAAGCAAGGAAAGGCAGGCACTGCATACACAGAGCCTTTGGCAGGCTAGAAACCAGCCATCAGCCTGCCTCTGCTGGGCAGGCCACTGCTTCAAGGAAGCCATCGTCCCTGGTGGTGACTGAACAGGTGGCAAGGGCCTTTTTTGGCTTCCCTCACTTCCACAGCTCCCACTAACCCTGAATCTCCTTTATAGATATTTATCTGCTTATTTATGTAGCTTCTACTCCTCTTGCACACAGAACTTGAGGTTACCCCCCAGGGAAGGGGGAAGCTAGAGCAGGTGAGGAATGAAGCCAAGGCAGTAGAACAGAGCCAGCCAAGGAAAGGAGGACCCAGGAGCGATGCTAACATGTGGCAATATCTAACTGTATGCAATAAAAAACGATAACGGGAGGATTAGGTTGTGCTGCTGTTGTGACACACAGTGCAGCTGGTGCCCTGCGTCAGGGCCAGTGTCCATGCACCTCTCCCAGGCCCGGCCCTCCCCAGGTAGGCACAGGGACCCTGCCTGGGGCCAGGCCTAGAGGAGACCCAGGGGAGAACCCTGTAAGAGCAGGGAGCATGGAGCGAAGCGGGGCGTCATCCTGTGCGGCAGAGGTCAGATGAGGCCTTGGTGAGATGGACGGGTGCAGAGCAGGGCTTTAAGGGGAAGGATCTCCTCCATGACTCTGGCCTCCATCCTCTGCTCCCTGCGCTGCTCCAGGTGCCACCTGCAGCTCAGCGTCACCAGCCTGTCGCACAGCCTGCCCCTCTGCCCTCACTCCGCAGATCTCAGCCTGTCCCTGACCCCAATCACCCCTCAGCCTGCTCCTCACCTCTGTTCACCACATAACTCCTATCTCACCCTCTGCGCAAGTCAGTTCAACCCTCATCACGTCACTCCTAGCTCAGCTCCTCACAGAACCCCCAACTATTCCCTGAGCGTCGCTCCCAGCTCATCCCTCATTCCTCACCCACCGCAGGACCCTGCTGAAGGACAGAGTTGGACTCAGAGGTCCCTTCCAAGCCCTACGGCCCTGTGACTGCATAACCCCCAGCTCGTCCCTGTCCCCTGCTCATCCCCGGTCCCTCAGTTCTTCCCTTCGCTTCCAACTCCTTCTTCAGCCCTCGGTTCATCACTTCAACTCCCAACGGATCCCTTTTTCCCGACCCCATCCCTCAGCTCTCCCCCTGCCGCAGACCGCTTCCCCACCGTCGCCACCCTCCATTTCCCGGGCCAGAGGCAGGAGGGCGGGCGGCGGGCAGCTCCCCCCGCTAAGGGAGGAGCTCGGCCGGGGGGAAACTTTTCCGGGCGGTGGGGGTGAGGGCGGCCGGCGGGTCCCACCGCTGAGGCGAGCGCGGGGGGGTGGTGGGAGGCGGCCGCGCGCCGCCGGCTGGGCGGGAAGGAGGAGGAGGAGGAGGAGGAGGAGGAGGAGGAGGAGGAGGAGGGGGGGGGGCCGGGGGCACGGCCGGGCCTGCGCCGGGGAATGACGCGCAGCTGGCAGCCCTGCTCATGCGCGGCCGGCCGGGCGGTGCTAGCGCCGCGTCCCAGCTCGGGGAGAATGGGGCGGCATCCGGGCAGCGCCGACTGAGCGGCTTCTGGGGGCCGGGGCTGCGCCGCGCCGCGGGCGGCCGGGCTGGGGCGGGCGGGCGAGCGGCATCCGGCAGCGGGCGGCGGCGGAGGGGGCGCCGCGCCGCGCCGGAGGGGGCTGCGAGCCGCCGGCGGCGCCCGGCGAGGAGGGGTCGGCGGAGGCGGCGGGCGGCGGCGGCGGCGGCGGCGGCGGGCGGCGGCGGGGGCTGCCCAGGGATTGTCTCGCTCGCTCCGCGGCAAGAAAGTTGGGCGGCGGGCCCCCGGCCGCGGAGCGGGGCCCCGGAGCGGCGCTGCCCCCGGGGAGGGGGCGCCGCGCCTGGATTATCCCGAGCCGGGTCGGAGCCTCCTGGATCTGCCTCTCTCTTCCGCGCCGAGTGAAGCCGAGCTGTCCTCGTCCTGATCCAGATAGACCCCCCCTCCTCTCTGTTCTCCCCTCCTCTTCCCGTCTCTGCTTTTTTTTGGGGGGGTGGGGGGAGGCAGGGGGGTGGAAATTTGTCAAGGTCATTCCGTGGATTTAATATTTTTGGTGTGTGTGTGCCGCTCGCCCCGCCGCCACCCAGCCTTGCTCTGTGGATTACCATCGCCCTGGATCCGAGGCGCTGAACAGCAGGATTTTTGTTGTTGGTGGTGTTGATTTTTTTTTATTTTTTTCCTTAAATTATTATTATTGTTTTTAAAGGGCTGCGGGGTTTGGAGAGGGGAAGCGGAGAGTTGGAGGGGGGCCACTTTTAACCCCCCCCCCCGCACCCCCCACCCCCACCTCCCCGCGCCCGGCCTTCTCGTCTTTTATTTTTCCTTTTTTTTTTTTTTTTTTTTTTTTTTTTTTTTTTTTAAATATATATTTTTATTATTTTATTTTTGCTTTGCCTCCTCTTCGGAAATGGATGGGAAAATCCGGCAGAGCCGGAGGTCGAGGTCGCAGCGGGACCGCGTGCGGCGGCGGGAGGCGGCGGCCCGCGACCCCCGCAACCAGAGCCCCTCGTCGGGCTCCGAGAAGGAGCCGAGCCCCGGCAAGGAGAACGGCGCCCAGAACTGCACGGCCCCGCGCGGCCCCCCGCCCGCCGCCCGCACCGCGCGGCCCCCGCGCCGCCGCCGCCGCGAGTCCAGCTCCCAGGAAGAGGACCTGATCGATGGCTTTGCCATAGCCAGCTTCAACACGCTGGAAGCGCTGGAGGTAAGAGCCGAAAGGGCGGTGTGGGGGGGAGGGGGAGGTGGGAAGGAGTGTTTCTTCCCTTCATCTGTAGGAGGGGGTGGGAGGAAAAAAAATAATAATAAAATTTCGGAGGGGGAAAAAAAAAAAAAAAAAAAAAAAAAAAAGCATTGTGCTTTCAGAATGCTGAATGTTGTCAGTGCCCGTTTATGTGTGTTAATCCCCATGTTTGCTGGGGGGGGCAGCTTGCTGCAGGCGGTGCCCCCTGCTTGCCCTCTCTCAGGACAGGAGGGCTGTGGCGGTGCTGGGGTGGTCCCATGGCGCGGGGCCCCCCCAGCTCTCAGAGTTTGTGTTTGCCCCGTGCCAAAATGTGACTTGATCCCGAGATGGTTAGCAAATGGCCAGCGTTTGACATTTTGTGGAAAAGAGATGTTTAAATGGATAATAATCCCTCGGCTGTAATTCCCATTTTTGAAGTAATTGAACAAATTCTTCATCTCTTGTTGACTGTACATATTTTTCTGGTGTTAATAGGCTGGCAAAAAATATTGCTTGTCTAACTTATTACAAACAATATTTGCTGAGCAAATACTGCCTGCCTTGTCTGGGCTGAGTCGAGCAGAGCAGGAAATCCAATGTTTTCAGAGGGGCATTGACAAACTACAGCTTTGGCTTTTGGTTTTTGCTCTGTTTGTGTGCATCCATTGGGGCGCTTGGGGAGCCCTGGGATGTGGATCTCAAGAGCACCCCGTGTCTCCATCTGCTCCCTCTGACACACGTGAGGGAGAGCTTGGGGTGCTGCAGGTGTCCTGCTGCTGTGTTGATGAAGGTTGTTGCACGGACTGCTGGACGATCCCAACGTTGCAGTGGGAGCTGTGCTGCTTCACTTCAGGATCCCATCTGTGTGTCACCTCTGTGCTGTCCTGCATGGGAAACCTCAGCCCCAGTGTTGGGGGCAGATCCTGGGGGGCCCGCACTCCCTTCGCCCCAGTGCTGAGTGGAGCTGAGCGGTCCCTGAGCAGCACCAGGTGTGTGTGCTGTGCTGGTGGTTGGCCTTCACGTTGTCACTTGTGGGGTGTTGTCCTGGCAGGAAGGCCAGTATTTTGTCTAACATAGCTGATAACAAACTGGGGATCTGCTTGTGTGCCTAAAACATGCCACAAAACTGTATTATTATTATTATTTTTTTTCATGGATGTGCTCTTAGCCAAATCCCCAACAGCAGAGAGGTCCAATTAGAGCCCCCAGCCTCCACCGAGCTGTCAGTGCAGAAAGTAACGTTCATCTTGCAGAAATTTTCCCCCACAATGAGCACATTATCAGGAAATAGGATTCAGATGAGAGCAGTGTGGTCCCTGTAGAGCTGGAGGGAAAACTCGGTGCTTTTTCAATGGGATGCGCCCTGTTATTGCATCGACGGGGCTGGAACCTCGATAAGGGGCTGGGAGGTGACCTTAAACTTTGTTCACCCCTGTGGACAGCTGTCTGTGGGAGCACTTTGTTGTTTTGTCCTTCAGTAAAATGATATACAGATCTTTTTGAGTGGTCCTCTCTGAAATGTTATACGCTAGCAGCTGAAATAAATGGATTCCTATTATTCCCTTGCATGCAGGGGTGCGTGCATGCTCCAGCACCTCAGGGTAGCGGGTTCCTCTGGAGGAGTGTTTCCTGCAGGTATGGGGCCAGGAGATGCTCCCAGTGCTCTGATGTCCGTGTCTGATTCATAAATGGCAGTGACACACAAAAAAGAGGAAACCGCTCAGTGTGGTGTGGATTTCAACTTGTCCATGGGTGCTGCCCAGCAGAGCAGCAGGTGAAGGGGGTTGTTGAGGCACGACTGCTGGTCGGCAGCGTGTGCCCGTGTGGTTGGCTGGTGCTGCGGGGTCACTTTGTGCTGAGGCACTGGGGCTGTGGTGTGCTTGGCTGCAACAGGTGGTTTTCTTCTGGTTTGGAGGAGATCAGCCTTTCAGTCTGTGTTCATATACGTGTTTTTTGTTGGAGTACTTAAAATCTGCTCTGATGAGATTTTGAAAATAAGTGAGAATTGAAACCCTCCGTGTCGGTGGAGAGGGAGAAAGGATATAAGTGAGTGCATGGATCGAGGGCCATACTGGAGTACCAAAGTCTGCTTTGTTTGATTTCTAATCCTAAACAGAACCTTTGTTGTGTCTGTGATAGCGTGTTGCGGTCCCTCTTTGCGTTCTTCCTCTAGGTGTGTTTGTCACTAGATGGTGAGGTGACCTGTGCTAGCACGGCTTTGGGTTTCCCCCTGGAAATTAAATCTGAGTGCTTAGGCAGAATTTTATGACAGAAGTGTTGGGAAGACGTAAGGGTTTTTTTGTTTGTTTTTATCTCAAAATGCTGTGAATTCCCCTTGCCCACTTCAGAAAATCCTCAGCAGTGGTGTTCCTGTAAGCACAGGGTGCTCTGTGGCTCCTGCGCACTGACCTGGTGATGGGGGCAGTTAGCATGAGTGCTTTGTGAAGCCTCTTGTAGCTCTTTGGTGTGAATACCAGGCATCTGGGGCATCTCATTTAACCGGTGCGGCAGTTTTCATCTGAAAATATCGCATCTTGCTTCTGTGATACCCACCTGTGGTTCGACCTACATCTCCCTGGCTTTAACCCCATCAGGTAAAGACAGATTTGACATTTATTTATTTATTTGAAGGAAAAACAAGCAGAGCCCATGGACAGAGCCCAGGAAGAGGAGGCTTCTCTTTTCACTTCCTTCCCCTGAACCTTCTGTGATAAATGTGACTCCCTTTCAGGCTGTGCCTCACTGGTACGTGTGCAGAGTGCTCATCTCCCTTGGGCACGGCGCTGGGGCTAAAAGCCAGGAGATTGGGTTTGCCCAGTGCTGGTCATCACAGCGAGCTGCAGCCCAGGAGATGGATGGGGGATTTTTGGGCACCTCCCGAAATGAATGGGACGGAGGGGAGCGAGTGTGGCTTGTTATGTTCAGATGAAGCTGCTCATTATTTGTGGAGGTGATTGGTGAATCAGAGTGAGAGAAGTGAAATGAGTGAGTGGTGGCTGAGGGCTCTCTGATCATCGCTGTTCCTTTCAAGTACAAAAAACAGCCCTAAAAGGGAACTTCATCAGCATGTTAATGAATGCGATCTTGGAGAGCAATTGTTCTCCCAAAGTAGTCATAAAGATGAGGGGTTGTGTTTTCCTTTTGGCTTTTGTTTATCAATTTTACAAATTCCAGCAAGGCTTTGGAACACTGTGTGGAAATTTTAACTTTCTGGGTGTGTGTGTGTGTAAGAGCTGTGCGTATTTCTTGTTTTAAAGGAATGTTTAACCTATTTATAGCATCTCCTGGAGGACCCACGTGCAGGCAGGCATTGGGCAGCAGCAGGTCCCTGACTTGAGCAGGCAGACATTGACCCTGTGCCCACCGTGGGGTGCTGGTTCCCTCTGGCTCCTGACTCCAGGGGCTGAGCACGGCGACTCCCCCCCAGTGACTGCTCTGCTGTTGGTGTCACAGGGTTCAGGGAACCCACGTGGTGCCAGCAGGTTCTAGACAGCGTCCTTGGGTTCTTCAGCTGCTGTTTTGATAAGGCTGCTCTTGTGTGTGCTGGTGCTCTGATCTCCCACTGATAAGAAAAGCAGTGCATGTAACTGCAGCTTCCTGCTCCAGCGGTCTGTGCTGGCTCTGCTGGCCTGGCTGTGCAGCTTCTGGTTCATTGGATCTCCCTGTATTTTGCAGTGTAGCTTTTCCATGGCTAACCTGAAGTTTGAAACAAGCTCCTAGGCTTAAGCATTTATTTTCCTTCTACTTAATTGCCAATTGCTCTCATCGCTGTTGGTTTTCAGTGTGAAGCAGGTACTCTTGGTGTGTTTTTGTCGCTATCAAGGTGTGAGAGGTCCTGAGTACAGAGCTTGGGGGCTGGAATGAGATGATCTTTGAGGTCCCTTCTGACTCAACCCATTCTATGGTTCTAAAACAGGATGGCTCTGGGATGCCAGGGTGCCTGCTTAGCCCTGAGCAGAGATGTCTGGGTGCCTGCACTGTGCTGCGAGGTGATGCGGTGCTGGGTGGGGGTCTGGCTCTCGTTGGAGTGCTTTGCCCCACTAGTGAGCCTTGCTGGGTATGGTAGCGTGCAGGTTGGGTCAGCTGGTGGCACTGTCATCTGGTGTGGGGTCACTTGCACAGGAGCTGTGAGCTCAGCCCCTGCCAAGGCCAGTGCCTGCTCGCCCAGCTCTCCAGCGTGCCATCAGCAGCAGCAGTGCCATTGAGCATAGCTGCAGTGTTGTGGGGAGGAAGTGGTGTGCTCAGCCCAGGCCGGGCTGTGGGATGCTCAGGCCTTTCAAAGCTCAGCCTTTCTTCAGTGGGCTGAAAGCTGGGGTGAAAGGTGGGATGGAGCTTGCTGCAGTGTCTCATTATCCTTAATAATAATAACATGTAAAAAACCAGGGTATTATATATTACACAGGCAGGATTTTTGGATAAAAGGGCCCTAGTGTAGCTAGTGTTCCACTTAATCCAAATAGTAGATGGTACTGGACCCAAGTTAGTGTTTGTGTGTAGCAATGTGCTTGGCTGCTTGTCTAATGGAAAGCGAGATCTTCTTTGTCCTCCCAGTATGTCAAGGACGTGCACTTTTTATGTTTTGCCTCAATTATTTCCCAGAATGGGGCTGAGTATTACAATGTTTCTTTCTGGGAAAATAACAGTGCAAGGGAGCTGGGAGGGATGGGGCGAGCTGGGCGCTGCACTGTGTCTCTCAGATTCCTGCTTGCTTGGCTGATGGATCGCTCTACTGTAGCTCTTTAAAAATGCACCGAGTGATGGAGATGCAGTGCCTGGGCTGCAGAGCCACACTCACACAGGCGGTACCCACGGTGCTCGCACTGCTTCCTGCGACTGTGAGCTTTGGGGTGGTGGTTTCATTCTGATATCCTCCTGCTCTCTTGTTTCCTGGTTGTGCAGAGCTGAGCTGTCTGGCACTGCAGGCTGCTTCCCTTCACCTGTACGGATCCTAACTGGGTGAAGAAGGTCTGCAGGTCACTCTGTGCCTGCAGCACTGCAGGAAGCTCTGGAAGCAAACAGCATCTCAAAGCAGCCCGTCCTGCCCCATGCAGTAATTTTTTTTTTTCTTTTAAAATAAAGTTTTGAAATACAGTGTGGAGGACTTGCACCTCAGTATCAGTTGTATGTGAACATCCTGCTGTAAGTGAGAACAATTTCCAATTCACTGCACTTTAATGCCTCCAGTTTATCACCGTAAAGGTATAAAAGAGTTTTATGTAGGTGAAGTGGCTCTTGCCATTTAAATATCTCCTGGCTTTGCTGTGTTCCAGCACCATGGGAGCTTTGCTCCAGTCACGTTCCTTGCAAGCTCTGAATGCAATTTTACGAGCTCTGTTCCCTCTCTTTGAAAACCGGCCTCCTCCAAAGCTAATGAAATTTTAAGAATGCTGTTGAGATGCTGAAAGGAGAGCCAATCTTTGTGTTATTGACCCGATAGGTGTGAAACAGAGGAGAGGGGTGAGCACTTTAGAGCCACCAGATGGGGAGTGCCCTGCCACGAGGACAGCCTGCCTCAGTCTGTAACTTTGCTGTTCTGGATCTAAAGTTCAGACATATCAGGTGAAAGCTGGCATTGAGGCAGCTCTGTGTATAGCACTTGGTGCTCCAGGATGAACAGAGAGCATTTCCTTTGTAGCACTGTCTTGCTTCGAGCCAAAAAGAGACTAAACTTGAACAAAAGTTGCATCTGCAAGGTCAGTGGTTGGCATGGATAAGGGGATTGAAGGGATCAAAATGATTTCCCTGCGCTGCTGGCTGCAAAACATGGGCTTATGGCACCGTTCCTCTTTCTCCTTTGTGCTCAGAGCAAAGCTTTTTTAATCTTGTGCTGCCTATGTATAGCTGTGCCACATGGATGTGGCAGTTGGAAGTGAAATGCTCTATTGCAGGGGCTCTTGGGCTCTGTCACTGGGCCTGGGGAACTGCTGACGGAGCAGGATGGTGTTGGTGCTCTCTTCTGGGTGTGCTATGAGAAGTGCACGTTTGTGAATGTCTCTGTGCTGCACTTTTGCCTATCATCCAAATGCAGTGCTTGTGGTGTTTGCTGTTGAGTATCATTGTATTATTTTCGCTTACACCAGATGTTCGTTCTAGGTCTGTAACAACACCTGTAGTTGTTCGGTGTTTTCTTTCTTGTTTCGCACTTCAATGTAGATTGATTTGCTCTGCAGCCAGTTGCCTGGTCTGGGCTCTGCTTGGTGAGGATGTGCTTGGGCTGGAGGAAGCATACAGCACAGCTGGGGTTTGAGGCTGCTGGCTGGAACGCTGCTGGACACCCAGGTCACATCTGGAACGCTGCTGGACACCCAGGTCACATCCTGACCCCCTCCTGTTGGACAGTGAGACTGTAGTTTGCTCACTGGTAACTCTACTGAAGAGCTAAAAAAAAAAAAAAAAAAAAAAAAAAAGAATTTTAGGGCAAGCAATGTCTTGTTGGACCTTACAATGTTGCCAAGTGCATCAGCTAATAAATATACTGTTGCTGTTGATGTTTTTGGGCTCATAAATGTCTTGTGTGCTGCTGTCTGAGGACGTGCAGCCGCTTTATTCCCTCCAGCCCAGTACATGCTGCACATAGGGGGAGCAGGAATCAGGGTTCTGTGCAGCTAGGAGATGTTTATGGAATCAGCCAAACTTATATAAAATGATTATGGTGTTTTGACAGCTTGTTAATAACTTGCAACCAATGGAAGAAATGGAATTGCAGCATTCTTGGTATTTGGAACCTTGGCATTTCTTTCAGATTGTAAAATTAAAGAAAAAAATATGAAAGCCATTAAAATAGTTGGACGTAGTGCCTGGGAAAAATGATGGGCCACTTAATTGAAAAAATGCTTCTTTCCAGTTGGAGTTCATTGCAGTTTATTTCTATCTGGCTGCCCGGGTCCGTTGTGGAGAGGGAAGAGACCCCAAAACCCATCTGAGACTGGTGGCTGTCGCTCAGTGCTTCGTTCTCGTCTGAACGGAGTGGAAGGAAATTCGAGCGAGCATTAGACAGGGAGAAGTCTTGTCACCTGTAATGACTAAAATCCCCTGAAGTGTTGCCAGCATGTACTTTAGGAATCATATAATTATATGATTATTGTAAGAGACATAAAAGACCTCATGGCAAAAACCTTAGACAGGGGGAGGGAGGGAATCCATATGCAAATGAAGATACACAGAATTTGCTGTCTTTTTTTTTTTTTTCTGGTTATTTTTCAGAGCAAAGCTCGGTAATTGCTTTTATGGGGATTACTTAATAAAACTGGGGCATGGAAAGGAGGGAGATGTTGTTTATGCTGTGTCACAGGACTGGCTTGCATTCCTATGGAGTCAGAGTATAAATGAATGTTAAAAGTAAAACTACAGAGTGGGTTTTCTGCTAACAGAAAATAGCTATTTGCTGTAACGTTATCCTACAATAAAAGTGTTCTGTGGTCTGGCGGTTAGCAGAGGGGACTGGAAGGCGAGATAATGGGGTTTTCTTTCTGACTCGACCACGGGCTTCCTGTTGGAGTTTGGGCAGGTCCTGCCCCTGAGGTGCTCAGAGCCATGGCTGTGCTGTCCCCTGCCCTGGGCAGCCCTTGGCTCACCTTCAGCCCCTGGTGCGTGGAAACTCAGCGCTAGATTTTCCCGAGCTTCAGTTACCCCTGAAGCACAGGTCTGGAGTTGAAGAGCCGAAGCTCTCCCAGCCTTCAGCTTTTCCTTACCGGTGCCCTGGATTTGTAGACTTGCTTCTCACAGAAGCACTCGCTCATGTGGTTACAAGGGAACTCTCCTGATGCAGAACAGACCCATATCTCAAGAGAAGTTTTCTTGCAAGATAGGCAAAAATCTCCTTCCTTTTTTTCCTCAGAAGCACCAAAGCATTTGGTGCATTAAAAAGGGGAAAAAAATCATGCTGCTATTAATGTTGCATTACTGAATATTTTGCAAGATTCTCTACAGGAAAAAGAATAGCATTTGCTCTGGGAATCCAGTCTGAAGCTAAATAGCACGAAGTTGTGATGTAAGTTTGCTAATGTGATTTTTAGCTGAAAATGACAATGGTTTTCCAACCAGATGGATTCTATAACGTGCCTGCTATCAGCTCGTCCATCACACTGCACAGATGTCTGTACATTCATTATAATGGGTGTGTGGTAATGCTGCTGATTACATCGAACGTGCTGATAAACCCACTCCAGCCTGATTACCATTGCCCTGGTGGGTGCTGACCCTGAGGGCACAAGCAGGGCCCTGAGGTCCTTGTCACTGGGTCAGTTTGTTGGGAAGGTGATCTTTTCAGCAGCTGCTGGAGATGAGGTTTTCTAAAGCCTTATGTTAGCACCAGACCTTCAGTTCTAAGAAACGAGCCTGTGTTTTGGCAGGTATAGAATGTGCCATTTCCAAAGGAGAGGTTGTGATCTGGTGCAACAAGGGCCTATGTGTAAAGTAAGTTCCCAGATCATGAGCTCAGATTAAACATCTACGGGTAGTTTGTTTTCATGAATGCTTCCCAGGAATTATTTCTGAAGTTGCAGGGGGAGGGAAAGCAGCTGTTTTCAGAGAATACATCTTAGGGTTCTTAGCCTCACCCACGCAGTGCCCAGAGGAGCGCAGCGATGGTGCTGGCGTGGCTGAGCATGGATTCCCACCTGGGAGGGGGGGCTGAGGGCTGGCACCTCTGTGCGCAGGGCTGCAGGTGCTGGGCTCCATGCTGCAGCCCTCCGGCTGCCTCCCCTGTGCTGTGGGCTCTAAGGGCTTCCTTGGAGTTGTTTGTTTTGAGCACTGTGTTGCTCTGGTGTCAGGGCTAGTGAGTGAGCAGCTTCTCCTGGAACGCATCTTGCAAGCAAATGTACCTTTCCAGCATTGTCTTTTTTTTATTTGCACTTTGATTTTTATGTAATTCTGATTTTCTGCTCGTTACAGCAAGTGAATTTTCACTGTTTCAGTGCACTTGCCTGGGAGAAAGGGAACAAGTGCTGAGATGGAGGAATAGATTTTTGTCTCAAGCGATACATGAATTCTTTTTGTTCTTTTACATCTCCCTCCCTCTGTGCATGTGTATGTTAAAATTCCCGTTCCCTGTTTATAAATGTTTAGCAGCTGAAGTCACTGGTGTTTTTCAAAGTAGTACCTTTGCGAGGTTGAGAACATAAGCAAAATGTGATTCTTCACTCGGTCTCAGCTGAATACTGTAGGAATAATGAGTCTGTGCCTACAGCACAAACCGAGACACAAAAAGCATGCCAATAAGAATACAAGCCTGGGGGAAGAGATAGCGTGGTGTGTTTTAGCAGCTGTACTGGAGCATCTCTGCCTGTATTTTGGGGCTGGGAAGGGTCAGCTGTGGTGTGAGGCTGCTCTGCTGATGGCAGCCTGGCTGGCACTGCCCCTGGGCTGGGCATGCAGCTGGCTGTGTCTTCCTGGTGATGGAGGCATGTCGAAAAGAGCCAGTGCAGCTGTCTTGCAACATGGTCATGAGCTGGTGAAGGGAAAAGAAATGGTCGGACATCTTCCTGATCAGCGAATTGACGTCTTATAGCTCATGCTTCCCAGGTGGCTGCCAGCTAGCAACAACCATATCTTCTGGGGGATACAGGTACCTCCCAGGCCAGTTTGGGTTACAGCTGAATTGTAAGGTAAAGTGCAGTGATGTACAGATATATTTTTTTTTTAGACTATCTAGTTCCTCTGATAATGTGTTGTCAAGTTTTAAAGCTGAATGAACTTCAAATATTATCTGTGTTTAACAGTGTTTATTCGTTGTTTTCTGTTTTATTTAGCCTGAATAAAGACAGTATTGTATTCCCTTTAGATCATGGCCACGGAAATGGTTTGTCTCTCATTAATTAAAGAATGAGATGGAGTGCCCGGTTACTTAGTGCTGCTCCTCTTAATGTTGAATGTTCATCCTTTGCCCCCACTTTTTGATGTAGATTTTTGTCTAAAATGTTATGAAAATGTGTTTCTAAAAGACCTAATTAGGGTTGATATTTCCGTATCTGGGTTTGTAATGCAGCTTTTAAAACAGGACACCAGGGCATCAGCACTAAATACAAAGAAAATTGAACCTATACCCAAAGTGATGCATGTGATTTTGAATAAAAACAAACACTTTACAAGTTCAGGCTGTTACCTGTTGGTGCAGCGCTTATCCCGGGTTCACTGTGCCCTTTGGAGCGAAGGGGAAAATGGCATCTGACTAATGCTGAAGTAATTAGTCACTTTGCTTTATGGTTTGAGAAAAATCTGCCTAGGCAAACATGTCCCAGCTGGGCAGATAGCTGTGTGGCTGATTCTGTTTTAGGGCCGATAAAGCATTGTTCACACCTGCTTGGAATGTAATGGGGGAATAAATGGGAAACCCGAGCTCCTCGGTGCTGTGTGTTGTGCAGACAGGCCGTGCTCCAGTACAGGGATTTATTTCATGCACGGTGGCCTAGACATGAAACAAATGTGCAGAAAAAGGAATTATGTAAAATTGAAAGTGACAATTATGCAAACATTCCGGCTGAGGAAGAAGTAAATTCTTCTCATTTTCCATGTGCTCGACTTCAGCGCTAACGAGCAGCCTGTTGGGGTTTTCACGTCTGCGTCTGTATCTGTCATCTCTCTCATCTCGGCTGCTTCTCATTTTGTGTTTTCTTTTTTGTTGTTGCTTTGACCTTATTTTCCCTTTCGTTCCGTGGCTCCGTCCCTGTGCTGTTGGCAGGTAGCCTTGTGCAGAGCTGCCCTGTTGGGTGTCTGTGCTGCCTGGGAATTCCCACTGCGCAGTGGCAGGGAGGCACAGCAGTGGCTGTGATCTGACATTGCTGTCTGCCTTTGCTGCAGGGGACGGTCCTCTCCTGCCTGGTCCTGTTGCCTCCTGTGTGCCAGCACCAGTATTTAGGCTGGCACAGGGGGAGAGGATGAAAGAAATCACTCTGCTGTTCTGGCTTGAGCCTCTGCAGTGGGGCTGTGGCCAGGTTCACCCCACGGTTTGGGTCACCTGGGTGGTGACACGGACAGGGATGGGCAGTGTAGAATGGTGACGATGCTGCGCCAGTGCTTTCTGTGCTGCTCTCAGTTCAGCCTGTGGAGTTGGGTTGAGGTGACCAAATGTGGGTTGGGATGGGACACTCCAATGGGAGTGGGTTACTAGGAAGAAAGAAAGTTCAGAGCAATTCAATTGCTCTGAAAATCTGGTTTCCTTCCACCTTGCTTTTAGTGATTAATTTCAATATGGTGGGGAGAAAGAGTCTCTTGTTTGTGCTTTGCCAGGTGCTTCAAGTGAAAGAGGTCTCTAACCCTGTTGATGGCAGAAGGTTAAAACTAGTTCAGTCTGTGCATGGCTTTTGCAGCTCAGTTTACACAAGAATTCTTTCTCTTCAGCCTTCTTTTCTTCTCCTTTCTTTCTTCCTCAACTTGTTTCTGGTGCTTGTGCTATATGAAGAAGTGCATTCTGAATATTAAATCCAGAGAGTGGGGGAAGAAGCAGCTCTCCTCATCAGTGTCACTTTTCCTTGCTGTAATCCCACAGAGGGATTGAAGAAAGTGTTGGGAGGATAAGATCAGTGTTTGAGCCCAGCCAAAAGATGACTCTGCTGCAGAAAATGGTTTTAATGGAGGCTGGTTGTGTGGGGAGGGTGAGAAAATTGCACAGGAATTGTGCAAATTTCTAAATAAAAAGCATTTAATTGCATTAACAGAAAGGGAGGAACCCTCTTGTGTGCACATCGGAAACTTCAGTGAGCACATGTAACCTCTGTGGCACAGTAGTCATTGACCTTGTCAAATCATGGCACTGGAGGTCATATGTGGCATAGTGAGTTGCCACAGGGGATTAGCACATGTGGGCAGAGGGGTTTTAAATCAGAGCACACATGCCAAATCTCATCTTCAGCGGCGCATACAGATTCATCAGAAAGCCCAAGGAAAGGAGATCAGAAGGCACCTGGCGTGGGAGAGAGCTGCTGGGCCGGGCTGCAGCCCACATGCAGGGGATGGCTGGCCTGGGCCCCAGCTCACTGGTGGGACGTGCTTGGAGCTTGGGTGCAGGGAGCTGTGAGCTGTCCTTGGCAGTCTCAGGTTTTGGTGGTGTGGGCTCACCGCTGCCTTTTTGCCTCTGTTAAGGAGAGCAGCAAGAATGTGAAACCAGCGGGTTGAATACAAATGGTCTAGATATAAATGAAGATACAGATGGGAATGCCTGAAGCATAGGGAAGCAATTCACTGCTAGCAACTGATCCGTTTTCTCTGTGCCTAGAAAGGAAAACATTGAAGGCTTGAACTTTGCTGCGTTGTTGAAGTGTTTAATAGAAAGCTTGTTGGCATGGCATCCTTGAAGCCTCAGCAGCCGAGTGTGAGGCTCTGTACAGCCCTGCTCTGCGGTGCCCTGGGCGGGTAGGCAGGCCCACAGCACGGCTTTCTGTTTATTGGCTGACAGGCAATAGCTTACGGCTCAATCAGGAATGCAAGTGCTGCCTGTGTGCTTAAAGCAGATTCTGTGCAGGATGGAAAATCGTGTTCTCTGTTATAGCTGCACGTGTAATGTGTAATCAGAGCTGCCAAGACCGTGCTTTGGTGTTAGACCTGTGACCTCCTGCCCCAAGCAGAGTTACCCTGATAGCAGAGCATGGCTGTGTGATGGCTCATTGCTGTTCATACAGGTAAGCCTGATGCCATGAGGGAACTGAGTTAGATTTCTTTCTGTTCTACAGAACCAATGAATAGAGTTGTCTGTTTCTATTAAAGACTCAGATTATGTTGTGTGAATTGTTTCTCTTCATATTATTCTTCTATTCTTCTAAAAGTCTGCCTCAGTTGATTTAATTTCACATCTCACAAAGAAAGTATTAAAAATTGAGTCCTTCTGGCAGTGAAATGCCTGGAGCTGAGTTAAAGCTGAAGCTGGCTAGTCTTTGTGCTTGCTAGTAAGGGAATCATTTGTCCTCTGTGTCTGTTGTCTCACAGTGAGGAAAGATAAGTAATGCTTTGCTCCCACCTCAGTCATAAGGACCTGGAATGAAACTGGTTGGAGCAATGAGAACGCTGGATCAGGGTTCCTGGAGAGCTGTGGTTCTACAGAATGTTTGTGCCAAACTTCTGGTAGGCAAGAAAACATTGAAGTTCTGCAGAGTTATGATTTTTAGAAGTCAGTGTTTGTAAGGAAATCATTGGCAATGTGATGCTGAGAGTCGGGTGAGAAAGATGCTCTGTGTGAGGGGTAGCTGTGTTTCCAAGGGGAGGTGGTGGCACAAACAGCAGTAGGAAGACCAGAGCTGGGCTTCTCAGAGCTGATGGCTTTCTGCACTTTTCAGAGGATCTGTCATTTTGGACCAAGATGTGTTTGAAACCACTGGGAAAATGGGCTGATGTTCTGTAGCACTGTTAGGATGCAGGCAGAGTGGCTGTGCTCGTGCTCTGTGGCTGTGGGGCTCTGAGCAGAGCCTGGCTGCTTCTGCTTCGTTAGGGCATTCGCTGCTCCAGATCGCATCCCAAATATTAGGCTGGACTTGGGGAATTAAGTGGTGCAATTATGAAGCGGAGGGAAAAACACTTATGTGGTGGCTGTGATAGATTAGTCATTTTGTACCTCCAAATAGCCAATTATTCCTCTGACTGGCTTTTATCTGACCAATTTGCATGTGCAGTCATGGTAACTGGTTTGCAGATTAGGCACAGCGTTTCGTGTAGATCTGATGTCGAGTTTCGGTCTGGTCTGCTTGGGAGCAGGAAGCGAAATAAATGGATGAGAGATTCATCATTAAAGATTACGATGAGCTGCTTGGTATTTTTCACTCTCAAAGCCTTTTCACTCTTGCAGGGGACAAGATGGCTCACTTTATTGTAGTCTTTTCTCCTTCTTTTTGTAAATGTGTGACAGAGCTGTGTAAAGTGGTCCCAGCTCTGTGGAGCCCACAACACAGATTCCATTTGTATCGCAGTTCTCTGCTGCATAGCCGGAGAACATGCTGTTCGAGGGCTGGGAACTCGCCGGAGCGTCAGTGCGTTTCATAAGAGATAGGAAGGGAAAAAGAGCTGGAGGAAAGAAGGGAAAATAAACCGAAGCAGCGTGGAGTGACCGAGGGTGAAGCCCTGCCTCCTTGAAGTCGTGTCATAACTCTGCCTTCGCTGGCGCCGAGTTTCCCTGTCCTGCCTGATTTTGATCTTGGCTACATGGGTGTGCTGCAAATTAACAAGATGGTTATTTGATTTAATACCGTACACCTAGAGAGCTAAGTGAAATCTTAATTTGAACAATATTAATAATTCAGATAGCTGTATTTTGCTATTAGGTTAAATATAAGCTCTGTTTCTGTCTGGGATTTGTGTCAATTTAGCATGCTGTGGACTTTGCAGAATCTCTGATGTGAACATGCTTTGAAGTGGAGAAATGGTCTAAAATATTTTCCAACAGCCAGCTAGCTTTTTAAAGCTCCATTTGCTTCAAATCAGCAAGCCTTTTTAAAAACAAACAAATAAAAAGCAGTTTGCAAGTGCAAGAATAACAAGATACTCTTTAAAAAACCCATTTTTTTCATATGGGCTCCAGCTACTCAGCTGTAGTTACCTCGGTCTCCAGTGCTGCCAAAGACAAATTAAGCTAATAAAACAGTATCTTGCAACATTGTAGCAAATAAATTATTTAATGTGTATGCAAGTAGTTTGCTATGCCAAATTTAAACTCTTTAAGCCTTTGCTCTTTGGATGAGAAGAAGAGGCTGTTAGAAACGTAACCCCATTAAGGATCTGCAAAACAATGCCTCGTCCAGCCTGCAGCAGCCTTCTGGAGTGTTCGGGGAATACAGATGATAAGTTGAGATGCACTTCGAAGGAAATCATATCTTTGTTTTCCTATAAGTGGCAACATGATCATAGACTGATAATAAAGTCGTGCGTTAGAAGGCAGGTTCTGAGGAGGCTGCTGTATCCACCTGTCTGCATGGCGTGACCAACCTTGGCAGGGAGCTGAAGGCGTTCCTTGGTTTGCATCATATTCTGGCTGTAATAGTGCGTGCACGTACCTGCCTCAGCATATGTATTTCTTCTCTGCCATGGACAGAAAACAACTGGACCTGTCTTAGATTATTATGATTATTTTTTTGCAAACTCCTGTTTGTTCCCTCGCCTGTTCTTTTGGGACTGGCCCCTGGTCACACCATATGGTTTTCAAACAGAGCACCTGTGCAGGCTCCCAGTTTTGTGTAAAACATACTGTAAGAACAATTGCAGGTGCACAAGCACCTCACTTTAAGTTATCCGAGCTGTTTTAACTTGGGAGGCTTTTTACATTTCAAATGCTGGAATCAGCATGTGAGGAGTTTTAATAAAACTGGCTGTCAAGCTTCATTCCAACAGATTTTTCTTCCAGTAACTGCTGAGGAGCCCCTCCAAAGCAGTGTCAGCGCAGCTTGGGGTACTGGAAAAATCAGAGTTGAAAATGGGGCAGGTCACGCTTTTTCCACCCTCCTCCCCTCCTTCTCTAGATAAGTTACATAATCTCTATTCCTCTGTTTCTTCTGTAAAACAAGGATAACTTATCTCACGGCACTTCTACTGCTGAGTAGTTGTAAGCCCTGCATGCAGGATCTTTTTTGATAGGAAGTACATTAAGATTAAAGTACATGGTGTTTTGTTCTGAAGAGTTTGAGGATGAAATTTATAGGCAACCGTAAGCTGTGTGTTTGTTTATGATAAAATTGGGAGATGAAGTATAAAGGAACAGACACTGGTACTGGCCGTGTAACTTGCAGCTTTACATTACAAACAGGCTCTTGTTTGTGGCGATAAAGGCAAGAAATCCAGTGTATTCTGCTAGCTGCAAATAGCTACAAGGGGTAGAGCTTTTCACTCCTTCAGAATGAGCTTTTTCTCCTTCTCAAATCAATCTCTCAGCTGTTCCTTTTCAGAGGGTCTTCTCTCCACCTGTTTAGTAACTGAATTTTTGTTGCTGTAAGAGTAAACAAGCATCTTTTGCTGCTAAACATCAATGCTGTCATCGTTCTCTCCTCCCCCACTTTCTTTTATATTCTCAGGATTTAGTTAGCAAAATTCCTTCCTCCTTGCTCTCCCCAGTCCTTTAGCTGAATCAGTATGACAGCTCAGACAGCAGGCAATAGGTTGCTCATGATTACAGCTTTCCCTGCTAACCCTTTCTTTCTTCTCCTTGATTCTGTAAAATGCTGTTGAATTCCTCCAGCCTACCTGGCTTGGGCACTGCTGCAGCATTGGGAATCCCCGCAGTGTGAGAGCTGTGCCCAGAGCAGATTCCTATCAGTGTGTGCTGCCCTTGGGATTTCTGCATCTCGTGTGCCGGAGGGCTGCCAAGTAACACTGCTCTGCAGGCACAGGAGTTTTCTTCTCTGCCCCGCAGCTCTTCTGGTTGTTTGTGTAAATACTGGAGAGTTTGAGGGGATGAGTTTTGTGTGGATGCTGAAGAATTTTGGAGGCAAAAGGTGGCTTGGTGGCCTTGGAGTGTGGTTTTGTAACTATTGGAGGTGTTTCCTCCCTAATGGGTCTGCTGCCTTAAAGCTTCTGGTGACAAGATGCAGAATTTGTTTTTAATCTTGAGAAGAAAAATGGAATACTGAAGGCAGCTCCTCTTCCAGGCTGTGTTCTTGAGTATTTCTGGAGATGTGTTTACAGTCTGCGTGTCTCTGCAGCCCCTGCAGCCCCTGTCACAGAAGCAGCTCATCAGCTTTATGCTATGAGTCGTTCCCTCCTGGTTTTGAGTCAGTACATCTCCGAGGCTTTGGGACAGCATAATGAATGCTGGGCTGCTGGGAACCTGCAGGCCTCTCAGGTCTCAAACGAGTGGGGAAAGTGCAGGTGTAGTACAGTGCTGTTCTCTTTCTCATGGGCTGTGTAACCTCTGGTACCTGCAGACCGGTCTTGGTCACTGCTGAAAGGGAATCCTGCCTTGGGAAAAATGCTCTATCGGGGCTTTATTCCTGCTGTTTAGCCTGAGCCTTTTCAATAAGCATCCATGCTAAGCAGGTGGGTGCACAGCGTGGGGGTGGGAGGCAGTGGTGGGTAGCATGGTCAGCGCGCACAGCGTTTGTTGTGCTGCTGGTTTGCTTCGTCTGCCTCGTCACGTTCTGTCTGCGTTCCCCGTGCATCGTAGCTGGGGGAATGGCAGGGAGCTGCACAAAGCCGCCTTTCTTGTCATATCTGCTCAAATCTCACGTGACAGCTGGACAGAAGCTGTTTTCACTGCTTACAGTGAGGGGGAGGTGGAATGGGTGGTGGATTTAAAGAAAACTATATATACTTTTTTCCTATATGCAGGCGGCTTGTGTTTGTGGTGGTGGTGTGGGCAAGGAAGCACCTTGTTATGCAATCTGTGTCGGCTCTGTAGTGGAGAGAGCTTCCTCCCAAGTACGGGTTTACGCCCTGGTTCTGCAAGCTGGGGTGCCTGGCAACTCTTGCATACACACACCTAAATGTCTGATAAAAAGGCAGTGAAGCTGTACTGATGTTCTTCATTGCCATGGCTTCATTGGGCTGGGGAGGAAATGAGACCATGACAGAGGTAAATCGGAGCGATGACCTTGTGGAGCCTTGGGGAAAAAATAATTCGTCAAAGAGTGTGCAGTTACTTATTAGAATTAATGTCACCCTCCGATCTTTCTCTTCATTCTTTTTCCTGTTGCCTTTGCATCCATCAGTGAATTCTTCTTTTTTTTTGCTGGCTGTAGACATGTGATGCTTTCTCATCCATTCACTCCCAATCTAGTTCTCCCTGCTGGTCATTCAAAACCTTCCTTTGCAGGAAGGAGCACTGAGTAGTAGATGTGCAGGCATATGTGAGTGAGATGGGATTTGTGTATTGCTGTGTTTTGAAAAATGGTGATCTTTCACCTGATGAATTGCTCTCTCAAACTTGAATCTGGCAATCCCCCTAAATTGGACTTGGCTTTCTCTGGGAACTATAAAAGCAGCAAATTTCTAAAACCTTCTGCTAATGGATTACTGAGTGAAGATCAATAGAGATGCTGAGAGAGGAGCCAGACCTGGAAAAAGAACATAGAACGCAAGCTGCCTGATTAATTTGCTCTAGAGAATAAAAGCCTTCAGAGATGGGAACAGGGTATAAAACAAGCAGCTATAGACCTCCTGTCTGTTGAGCAGAAAATGTTAACTTCTCAGGTCTGGTAAAGATTTCCAGCGTTGGTTTTGTAATGCTATGCTGTGTGTGGTGTAAGGGAGAGTGTTCAGTGCCTGCCTGGCAAAGGAAATTCCATGCTGGCAGGGGACATGCTGGCTCCCAAATGGGAGAATGTGTCTGCTTCTCATCTTCCAATTAGGTCCACTGAGCCTCTTGATTTCCTGTCTTTACTTGTAAATGGCAGCAGCTAGCTTGCTTTCTTCTCTTACTTCAGATGTTTGTCTGTATTTTTAAAAAAAAAAACAAAAAACAAAAAAAACAAAACTATTTCCTCAAAAGAGCTGGATAGTCATTTCTGCTCTCTGCAAGTCATGTTTAACCCTCTTTATAGGGCCTCCACCACACCTGGGATGGAACTTATGGGCTAGTGGCTTGGTCTTGAAGCTGAAGATGGATGGTGAGCAAAGGATCAAGTAGAAGCACATGCTTGCTGCTCAGATGTTCTTAATTCAGTGGACTGCTGGGTCACAGCTTGAAGCAGTGATGGAGCACCTGGTGGGAAGGCAGGGCCAACCCAGGGGAGCTCAGGTGTAGGCAATGTACCTCAGTGATTGGAAGGGGTGGAGCCAGCATCCTCCCCTTCCCAGACCTCATTTAAGGGTTGGCAGGGGAGGTGAGGGTGTCTTGCTGGAGATCCCTGCGTGCCTCAGGCCTTCCAAAGGTAAGCAGCTTCTTTCCTTTATTTCTGTTTCCATGTCTGTTGTGTTTGAGCAAACCCCTCACTTGCTGCAGGCTAGGACTGTGCTGCTCTGCGGTTATTTGCTGTATTTTCTGTTGTGTTACGCCAAGCGGCTTGTGCATTTGTGGAGTTATTTCAATTCTGTTGCTGTTTTTTGTGATGGCTTTTATTAGAGAAAAGTCAGTTTTCCAAGGCAATATGACTTCCAAGGCTGTTTTCTTGCACACTCCTCAGGCTGTTACAGATGGGGCAGGGATTTTCCCAAATGAGTTTTGGCCAGGAGACTGGTGTTAACATCTTCTCTTTGCTCAGAAAGAAATGGAGCAGAAAGAGAGAAGGCTTCATAATCAAGACTGTCCAGAACTTCCAGTTTATGTCCCAGTGGTACTTTTCCAGCAGCAAAGGTGTCTGGTAGACCCTGTGTTTCCACTGAGAAGGAAAATGTTATCCTAAAATCTTGTTTGCATGTTTGTTCTCGAGCTTCTTAACATGCATGGTTTATTTTTAGAGAAAACAATGTCAGCCAGATTTGTACTAATTGTTGGCAAGAGTATGTTAGTCCCTCAAATGCTGACAGGGAGACAATGTTTGGTGATTGCAGTCGTGCAAAGCTAAAAATGACTTTAATTAAACAATCATGAAATATACTTTGCAGTGAAGGAGCTGAACAGCAGGGTTTTTGGTTTGGAGTTTCGTTTGTATGTTTTGAGGTTTTTGACTCAGCTGATTGCAGGTGTTGTGTGACAAATTGGATATACTTGTGTTCTGCCTTGAATCATTACTGGTTTTCTAAAATAATGAAAGCAAAAGCTATCATCCTCCTTAAAAGGAGTTGGTGAGAAGTTCCTCTCCTTTCTGCTGCCCCCCATCCTAGCATTGTAGCAACTCTGTTTCAGCAGTGCTTACATTTTTTTTTTTTGTTTTTAAATTTACTGTAGTGGAGGTTTTTGTGGTGTTCTGGGGTTGCATTTTGACAGTGCTGTTTAACTGTTCTGAGGCCTCCATTTAGCCCTGCTGTGCCCTGTGGTGTGCGTCCCAGGGCTGGGGGGGAGGAGATGGGGGACTGCCTTCCTGCTGTGAGCTGGGCCTGCGGCTTCAGCAGTCCTCGTGTTATTTCTTTGCTTGTAGGAAGGAGAAAGCAAAACATGGCATTGGGATTTCCTTACAATGGGGAATCTGGGGACGGAGGTGCTTGGTGCCGGCTGCTTTGTGCAGCCCCTGGAGAGCAGTGGGTGGCTCTGTGCAGCCCTCAGCACGAGGCACAGCAGGTCGGGTTGGCTGCACGCAGGCTGCTGAGGCATTCTGAGGGTGCAGTGCAGTATGTGCGCTGCTGAGCAGTGCATCTGTGACATCAGGCTCTGCAGGCTGTGCTTGTGATGGCCTGGGGCTCCGGATCCTTGTGATGAGGAACCAGCGTCTGCAGCTCCTGCTGCGGCTGCACAGATGTGAGCAATGTGCCAGGCATGCTGCACCAGGAAGGGATCCTGCCTGTGAGTGCCACCAGCTATTTGCTCTGTTGGTCCAGAATTAAAGAGTGCAAAGCAGTTCCTGCCCAAAGTGTTTGTTTTACCTTTGTTTGCCAGGCTGACAAAAGATGACAAAGATTTAGTGTACTTGAATGGCTAGAAATGACACACTGCTCCTCATCTGCACATCTGGGATGGCTGAGCTCTCTGGATGATGGAACGGGCTGGTGGGTGTCTCTGGCTGCCCTGTCACTCAGCTGCTAGCTTACCTGGAGTGCAGCTCCCATGGGATTTTGCAGATTTTCACTGCTGTTTTCACAAGCAAGAGGACAGCTTGGGGTATGAGGGCAGCACGTGGAGTTAGTAGCAGTCCAAAGGCAAAGGGAGGGAATGAGGAGATGCCTAAATGCAGCCTGAAGTAAATTCTTTTCTTACAGAACTTGGAGAATGAATTGCTATTATCAGAGGGCATCAAGGTGCAGGTTAATCATCCTTTTGAGATTTATTTTCTGGATCTCTGCTTTTTTCCTCCAATCAGAACAG
This sequence comes from Tetrao urogallus, assembly GCF_951394365.1. Lineage (NCBI taxonomy): Eukaryota > Metazoa > Chordata > Aves > Galliformes > Phasianidae > Tetrao > Tetrao urogallus. Next base: position 1,946,044 of record NC_136830.1, on the reverse strand, counting down.
TTTCAGTGCTGATTTTTCTCTCTTCCTCTGTAGCGTGTGACCAGAGGAGCATCTTCAGTGCTGTTGGCCTAGCTCAGGAGGAGTGTGAGGGATGTTCAGCCCAACACACCTGTTTAGTTTTGTTCTGTAGGTTAATGAGGCATATGGGGATGGGTTTTTTCCAATTTTTTTTTTTTTATTTTTCTTGAGAAATCAATTCTGTATTTTATGTGATGCCAGAGTAAGCAGAGGGAGGAGCCCAGCAGCTTGCCTCTGATTCCAGTGCTGCATCTTGTCTACCTTAAATCTCTAGCTGTTGTAAAACCACTAAGAATTAATTACAGAGGCTTCAAACCTTCCCTTCTTCGGCTCCTGCCTTTAGTAGCTGCCACGGAAATGAGGACTTGGATAGAAATAAACAGTGTTGCATTTCATCCTCTGGTTTGAAGATATTTTTTTCATCTGTAGCCTTTCAAGTGGCGTTACCAATTGAAATGTGCCTATGGGTGAATGGAGTGGCAGAGCTCCACCAGGCTCTGGAGTGCCTTGCAGTGACAGTGCGGGGGGCACTAGGTGTTTCAAAGAAATGAACAAATTAAAGAGCAAAGAGAGCATATGGAAATAGCTCAGCTTTAAAGGGCCTCTGAGTGCACTGCCCAGTGGCTGGGTCAGAGCTGTACTGTTTGGCCTGGCACAACTGCTCCTTCCCCTTCTGCTTGCTTGCGTTGCAGAATAGAGGGGAAGGAAAAAAGGACATCTTATACAAGCAGGTTAACCCTAAACCTTAAATGAGTTGGTTTGTTTTTGGGTTTCCTAATTGCTCTTTCAGCACCATTAGGTCACATATTTCGTAATTCTTGCTGTGCTGCAGTGGTTATTAAATTATTTTGCTTGCGACACCTCAAAACGCCTCTGTTTCAGTGCATGCTGTGGCCATGGATGTTTCTTCCAGAAGTGAATGTATTTGTGTAACATCTTTAGAGCATCATCATCATCATGTTTAGCAGTTTGGTTCATTATTGGTGTAAGCTGTCTTTCCTTGTGAGTAATGGCTAAGATAGCCTGTTTTGCCTCCGTCTGCTGGTATCTGTATGCGACTGCTGGCACAGGAGGCTGGAGGGAGGGGGTTTAGCAGAGCATATGAGCAGAGAAGGGGAGGAAGGGATGGCAGGTGGGCTGCTGCCTGGCAGCCTGCACAGGAAGCAGGGTGATACTCTGCAATTTGCTGGGCTGGAGTCTCTTGAAGTGAGGAAGCGTGGCTGTTTGCATCTGTAGGCTGGGGGTGGTTTGAGGTTCTCCTCTGTCTGTGTGCATTGTGTAATAAATGAATTTAATTTAAAAAAACCACCCCCAACAGACCAAGTACTTGGTGCCTGATGAGTAAGGACAGCATCGGTGTTTTTGCCCTTGTTAAATAGCTGCTCCCAAAGTTGTTTGCAAGCAGGTGATTCCTAAGGAAAAAGAGGGAAGCACTGGTGGGACAATGGCAGCATCCGTGGCAGTGGAGGCGCTCATAGGGCAATGATGTTGCTGCTGTGTACCTGCTTTAATCCTCTTATCTCTCCTCTGGTTGCTCCACAGAAATGCAGAGAAGCCTGCTATGGCCTTCTTGGAACAAACAGCTTTTATGCTGATTGTGCACTGTGAGCAACTGTGAGCAACTGCTCCAGTTCTAGTGAGGCAGTGGGCAGAAACAAAGTGAGGAACCTGGTTGGAGGAAGGAGAGCATATTCCGATTAGACAGAAGAGGCAAGAAGGAAAACGCTGAGAGAAAACCCAAGCAAGCAGCCAGGAAAGCCGGCACTGTTTATTTTTGGCCGGAGCTGCTGAATGGAAGCTGCTTGTAAGTAGTGTTGTTGGTGGCAATGCACAGCCAGGGTCGGGTTACAGCGCTGATTCAGTGACCAGCAAATGGTTTTGCTTTTCCCTCTTTGCTCTTCTCCTTTTGCACAGACTATTTGGAGCACTGCTCTATTTCTCCCTGGCCCTTCCTCCTCTTCTTTGGGTGCTCTGTTCTTCCCTGGGTGTTGTGAACACTGGAGGAAGATGCTGGTATCACACAATCACTTCCAGCAAACCCAGCAGCTCTGTAGCTGTTCCACATTAGAGAGGAGTCCAGGTGTGCCGCTTGTGTGGATCCTGGCTCTGAGAGCTGCTTGTATTTCAGAGCATTGCAACCTGCAGGAGGGCTGAGCTGAGGCCAGGGGCTTTTGAGTGGCTCTGCATTGGGATGGCTGCTGAGCTCTGGGGCCACCTGGGTGCAGGATGAGCAGGTGTGAAATTGCACATGCATGGCACTGAATAGATTGTGCATTGTACTGCCAGGTTTGGGCACAGCAGTGTTCAGAAATGAACTCTCTGGTATGTAATACCACCAGGAAAGAGAAATAGGGGAGTGGTGTATGTTTTTTTAATTTTTTTTTTTTTTTTTTTTAAGAAAACAACTGGGGGTTGCCTTCAAGGTAGGAAAGCCTCGGCAAGATGAATGGGAGAAGAGCCCTTTGCCTTCCCTGCTCTGTCAGCCTCTCTGTGGGCTGGGTGCCTCCTGCTTTTTGAGGGGCAGAAGTGAAGCAGGAAAGGTGAAAGCTTGCATCGCTGGCTGGAGCAGGAGGGGCAGCCTGGGGGGCTCAGACTTCCTTCCTCTCACCAGGGTGCTTTTTCTGCACTGGGGAATGTTTTTCCCACTTGTGCAGCTGGCCTGAATGTACTGGTTTGGGGCTCTGTGCGGTTGTCTGTGTGTTAGGAATTGCACAACCTTTTAGGAATTACAGCCCCAAACGTGTGCAGGTATTGCTGATGCCAGCTGTGTTTTCACTGTGAGCATGGTCACAATGCTCAGGGAATTTCAACGTTTGTAATTTCCAAACACTGTTTTGAAATAAATGAATGTTCACAAATGACTATCAAAGGTGGTGTAACTGTGTCTTAGCAGTGGATCTCAAAGCGCTTAATGAACGAACTGTCACAGCTGTAATATGCGGAGAAGTGTTCCATTTCTTCAGGAGCAGAGCTGCGAGAGTGGAATTGAAGCAGCAAAGAGAAATTCCCCTGCAGGCTCTGCTGGAATGTATTCAGCCCTCAGTCTGCGGTGCTTACTGATACTTTTTGCTAAGTGTTGCAGTTTGTTACCAACAAGTTGGGAAGCTTTAAAGCCAGGTAACAAATACTTGCTAATTAGAGCTAATGGATAGCTTGTTGCAGCCATAATCTTTTGATTTGCTTTAGTGGCTCTAAAAGGAAATCCAGATCTCCAAGCTGCTTTTTGTGTGGCTAAACTGCTGGAAAATTGGTCATCTCCTGGAAGGGAATGCCTGAGCTGCTTTCTCTCCTCTCTGCAAATCAGTGATTATATATAAATTTTTCTACTTAGAGCTCCCTTCTTGAAAGGAGCTTGGAAATGAAGTGCAGCGTATGAGCCTCTGTAAAAGCGCAGACTTGGGCTGCATCGTGTGGTGTTGGAGAACCCTGCTGTGTTTTTCCTGCACCCCTCTTAGTGAGAAGCAACAAATTAGCTGCAGCTCAGTCATCCTGCAACATCTGTGGAAGTAACTGGAAATCATGTAACTTCTAGGCCAAAAAATAATAAAAAGCACGTATGTGTGACTGCCATGGAGGAAAACAGCTAAAGATGGGAAGGCTATTGTAGTCTTATCTCAGTGGGGAAAAAATTAAGGGTTTATTTGGCTCAAGTTATTCCCTTTGTCTGCCTAGCTGTGTCTGATGAGAATCAATAATGACTGTCTTGGTGCAGAACTGGCGCGTGATGAAATTCTCTCCATCCCTCCTTGGGCGTCTGCTTGCATTGCTGGGATGGCTGCTGCGTGCGTTGCAGTGCCGATGAAAGCCATTGGCTTTGACAAAACCCTGGAATGTGTCACTGACATTGGCGTTTTAGAAACTGCAATCCGTGCCTTTGGGTTTTGAGCAACGCAGCAGAGCCCAGGCTTGCAGGATTTGCCTGCATGGCTGTGCTGTGCTGTTGGTGTGCTGGTGCTCCTGCTCTGGATGCTCTTGTGCTTCAAAATCAGCCTGAAAGTGGCAATGGTCACATAGGTGTTTATAGAGTGAGCTGTTTAACGTGTGTTGCTGATTTAATCTGCTCAGGTTGTAAACTCAGGGAAAGAAGGACAGAGAATCAACTAATATCCTGGTATGCTGCTGGCTTTTCCTTTCAGTGCACGTACTCGGGGCAGCTGCTCACTGTGTTGATCCATTTCGTTCAAAGACATTGGCAGTGCCCCCCATAAGTGATGGGGCTGGTGGATGTCTTCAGGTTGTAAGTGCTTACACAACTGCCCTTTAATACTGGGAAAAATCCAGAGTGGTTCTCTCAAAGGGAAACGTGTGAAAGCTCTGGATGGAAATGGTTGGTGTCTGTTTCTGGAAAAAACTGTGGAGCCGTAAGCAGCTTCTTCCCATCAGTGTGCTGCTGGGAGGAGGATGTGCCTTGCTCCATTGGTGCAAGGGAACCTGGTGTTGTACCCCGCCATGTGCATGCTTGCCTGCTTGAGAGACAAGTTGGGAATTTAAAGAGCTAGTGTTGCTGTCAGTAAAAGCAGATGTGCTGCTTCCAGCTCAGTCCTGCAGAGACAACTCTGCCTGTTTACAGCTAAGGAAATGGGGAGTCCCATGGGATGCCAGTGGAAGGACTTGGAAACCTCCCACAGCTCTCTCCTGGATCGGGGCTAACGCCTTCATCTCTTTTTACCTTCCACTAATATCTTGTGAGCCAAAACAAAAAGAACAGTGCATGAAAACTGTGTGGCGGCACTTCTACTTGATTTCTTATTCACAGAGTCCTGGAGCAATTCCTAGATTTTCTGGTGAGCTGTTGAAATGACTCTGGTTTCCCTGCTGCTAATACGAACCTTGTTAGTGAGACAAAGCGAGAAGCGCCAATCTGCGTTACCCTGAGCCGGGACGAAGCAGCACCGTGCTGTGCCCTGCGTGCTCGGCCTCCTGGCACGTGTGTGCCTTGTGCTGCTGCTTGCCTCTGCCCCTTCCAGCTGGGCAGGGTCAGGAGGGCTCTGTCCTGCCCATGGCACTGCCTGAGGAGCTGCTGCGCTTGCATGGTATTTGGTTTATTTGTAAAAAAGAAAAACGAACAAACGTGTCAATTGGCTTATATATTGCATTTATCCTACGGAGAGGAATGAGCTGTGCTACGGTATTATGTCCTAGAAATGAGCTGACATCACTTCTTTGTTCCCTTCGGTGAGCGGCACCCTCTCTTTGGAGCAGATGGGTGACTGCCATGTCTCGGTGAGGGCTGGTGCTGGCCACTGCTGAAAGCGCTTCTGGGCATTTTGAAAATAGAATTAAGACCTTAAGAAATGGTGCGGGTTGTTGGCAGGAAGCACCATGACGTATTTTATTTTCTGTGAGCACCTTACCTCATTCCTGCAGCAGACTCCAGTTGGTGAGCAGTGAACCCTAATGAACACGAGCTTTCTCCAGCTCCCTGCTTGCAGGGTTGCATGCTGTAACTGTAGAGACGGAGATGTCTGACAGCTGCTCCAGGAGCAAAACACTAACTTGGTCATTGGGCATTAAATTCAAAACAGTTGTTGCACAGAAATACTGCTTTGTTTAGGCACTGCTCTGAGTCAGAAGTGGACTGACAGTGAACTTCTAGAGCGGAGATAAGTAGGAGCAGTCAGTGTTAACTTACAGGAGGTAAAGTAGATCTTCAGCAACTCTTGGTTTCTTTTTTTGTTGTTTTTTTTTGTTGGTGTTTTGGGGTGGTGTCTTTTTTGGTGGAAGCATCACATTCTGGAGAATGAAGCAGGAGCATGAATAATTGAGGAGCTTCACTAGCTTTCTTTCAACTGGGCTGTTTATAAAAGGCATCATACAAGACAAAAATCATGTGTTTTTGGAAGCAAAGGGGGTTGAAGTAATGCAGAAGAGCACTGCAGTGAGCTGATGCCAGCTGTGCTGATGGAGACGGGGGACAGCTCATCCTGCAAGGAGCCTGCGGTCCACGCAGCTGAGTGGGCTTTGGAGCCCTTACCTCCAGAAGGAGAACAGAGGGTTGGACTTATTGAAGTAACTTGTCTGTCACTGCAAGTTGAACGTGAAGCTGTCATTTCCTTGCCCAGCTATTGTGTAGGAGAATTTCCTGTGCAGCTAAAGGGGGCTTAGACTTCAAATAAGTTTTTTTCCAATTGCAGTATTTTTGCAGCAGGATATTATGGCAGAGGCTTAGTGAAGGAGGCTTGCCATGTGTGCGACTCTTTCAGACTCACATTTGGAAGACTGAGGTGGAATGCACTAAAATGCATGTCGTAGCAAGGATTCTTTCTTTCCCCCTTGCCTTTGAACGTGCTGATGGCTGAGGAAATGACAGTCTGACTTGTCTGTAAGGTCAGTGGCTTCCAAGCACTTTCTGTTAAACCTCTGTTTCTAATATTTTCTGAGGTTCTTGAATTTGGTCCAATGCTCGTTTCCTAGTTTGTCAGGAAATTGTTTTGCTGCTTTATTGAATGAACTGCAAAATAATCCTAGGGAAGGGAAAAAGTCTTAAGGAGATTCTCAGCGGTGCTTTGGCTGCTGGTGCCAGGTAGGACTGCACAGATCAAAGGTATCCGTCTGGCCTTTTTATCCTTATTGCTTTCAGCAATGATATTAAATTGATTCTTGGGCACCTGGGAAATGCTAGGTTGAAATAAATCAATAGATGCACAGCAGTCTCCCTCCATGGTACCAGCAGGACCCTGGCTGATCAAGGGGCAGCTTTAGGAGCCATCAAACTCAACGAGTGCAACAGAGGAAAAACTGCTGTGAAATTCTTCTTCCTCAGACACTTGGTAGAAAGTTTACGAGCTGATTGATGACGTTGTGCTTCAGCTTTCTAGCCAGCTTGTTTGGGTGCTGGGTTATGGCTGGCTAGATCTTCTCCTCGTTGGCCTTCTGAGACGTGTTTGTCTGGACACAGTCTGGCCTTCCACCTCTATGGCAAAGAATGACAAACAGCCTGTGAGGAATTTCGCATTTCACGTCGGCATTAATGACCTTAATGTACGCTATTACGAAAACAATCTCTCTTAGTTATCCTGTCCTTTCGTGGGTCATGCTTGGTATTTACTTTATTATGTGTTCTCTGATAGTGTCCCACCCTCTTGCTGCATAACTTGTTTTCCTGGAGGCTGGACGTGCCTCTTGTTGAAAACATTGCCAAGCAAGAACTAAATAGCTGGCTTGAATTAACTGCTAGAAAATGTTTCTGCTCGATCTGTGTAGGAGGATAGAAAGGGAGAGGCTGTATCCTGACTGTGGAATAATGCAGAAATCATAGGATAAGTAACTTCCAGTAAGCAGTAAACTTTTTCACTAAGTTCTTATTAAAGAATGTGAAAAAATGACAAAATAATGGTGCACTTTGAGTAGTGACCTCCTTCTCCGCACTGGCCGGGCTTCTGCTGTGCCTGCCAAAGCCAAGCTTCATATAATAGATGCTTTCTTAAAATAAAGCTGTATTGAAAACCAGCGAGAGGCTTTAGTGATACTAAACCCCCACCCAGATATTAAGTGCTCAAAAGGGTTTTTGTATTGTTTTTTCTTTTTTTTTTTTTTTTCCACTGATGTGGTAAAACTGCTGATGTGACTGGAGAAATTGGGGAACGGCTTGAAACTTGGTGAGTTCCAGGAAGAGCCATGGCTTGGGCATGCTGTGGCAGTGGTGGGTGCACAGACAATTGCTGCAGGGCTCTCTCTGTCCCTCCCTGCCCCCTGGTTAAATTATGTCCATTTCTGGAACGTTGCCGCAGTCCCAACGTGTGCGCAGTAGGCTTTGCATGTGGGCATTGCTCTAGGTAACAGCTCGCTCCAGGCTTATCTCTATCCCCTCTAAGCAGGGAAGTGTCAGACCTTAATTCCCTCCGGGCCGTGTCATTGAACCGCAGCATCTCGTTTTATCCCCTTATACACAGACTTAAGGAAGATGTGGCAGTTGGGTGCTGTGGTGGTGCTGGGCCTGGGCGGCTCCTGGGAGATCTGCTCTGACTGCCAGCTCACCTGACCTGGGAGTCCTGGCTGCTGCCAGCCGCTGTGCAGTGATGCTTCTCCTGTGCCCCATCCCCTGGCACCTGCTGGCTGGGACCTAGCTGTGATGCTGTGACATTGCACCCTTTTGTCACCCTAAGTGTCATGAATTTTAAATCAACCTCCAAGGAATGTTGGAGGAATTTTGAAACATTTGTTCCACAGCCCAGGAGTTGTTTGGGGAGAAGGCAGGCTCGGTCACCCTCCAGCAGAGAGGAGAGCAGCGGCCCCTGCAGCTCTGCTTCCCAGCCGGGGCTGCCTATGGAAGGCAAGCTGTGTTGCAGGAGGGAGCTGGGCTGCTTTGGTTCTAGAGCGTGGCTAGAGAACAGGGCTTCCCCTTTTTAGATGTGGTGGCTTGGGTACCTGGCTCCTATGGATCTGTTGCCGTTAGCATTTCTATTCAGAATGAATGCCCCAGGCTTCTTTGCTTGGCCTCTGTAACTGAGAAAGAAGTGCGTGTGTCACATTATTTTTGAACCCTGGGAATCCAGAGCATTAAGTCGAGAGCTGTACAGTTGAATCCTGTAGTGTAGAGAAGCTGTTGTGACTCTTCTATTCCTTTGTTCCTGCTGCGGAAAACAGTATGCTAACTGAACACAAAAATGCTCTCAGGCTGAGAAGCTAGATGGGCATGGATAAAAATGGGAATTATAAGAAGACCCTACCTGTCGAAGATCTGGCACGGTGCGAATTCCAGCTTGCTTAGCAAAGGGCATTGCACTGGGAGAGGCTTCAAAGATCAGGTCTGGTTCCAGGTGTGAGATTTACCTCTTGGGCTTTGTCTGATCTGCCAAACAGTTACCAGTGGTGGGTTTCCTTCCTGACTTGCCCTCCCTGGCTGTGTGTGGGTATGGGATGGCGCTGGCATTCAGCTGTCCCAGTGTGGAAGGAAGCAGTCCTGGGAAGCTTCACACAGCATTGGTGCGAGGCTGCTGTGCTGTCCTGGCCCTTGGCTCTTTTTTGGTGTTATCAGGAGGCTGCATGAGAAAAGGAGGACTGATATCTCCGGAGGCAGTGCCCAAAACCCAAGGGAAGGAGATGAGAGGCACACACAGATGTCACAGTTAAACACTTAATAGGATTTAGGGAGGTTTTTTTTTTTTTTTTAGATGTATTCTGTTAATTTTTCTATGGTCTCTACAGAGCTGTGCCATTCTTAGTGAAGCTAAAACCAATTAGGGCAGAAGTTCTGACTTAGACTTTGAGTTTTCGAGTTGAAACTAAGTTACAGATAGCTTTCAAGGTCAATATGTGGTTGCATGCTATGAAACTTAATTGATATTTTTCTTCCCTAAAGCATCGACATATTAGCAGGCAGCTCATCACTTGCATAGAATTCCCTTGGACATCATTAGATTTAACCTGGGATGCTTTATCTCTGAAGGACTCTTATTCACATTTGAAATGTTCTTTTTCCAGAAACGGGTGATAAATTCTGCTTAGCATTTCCAAAGTGAAGTATACAGAATGAGAAACAGAGGAGGAAGAGGGATTTAAGTGTGGGAGCACACCTGTGTAATGAACAGAAATGTTGTAAAATGAAAAAGATGGGTGACCTGAAAATAAACCTTTTAAGTGAAAAACAAAGCAGAGCATTTAAATGCACAAATGTTGCCGAGTTAGAAGTAGTTTTGTTTAACATATCGTCCTTTGAAATAGGTGTTGTCATTCCTGTGTTTTATAAATGGGTAAACTGCTGGGACTTGTCTGCCCCTTGTCCAGCCCTGAGAGCTGGACAAATGCAAGGAGAACAAGGAGTGCTTGTCCTCAGAGGAGTGTGCTTGGGGGGATCGCTAACCACGTAAATGCAGTGTGCAAGAAGTGAGTGCTCGTGGTCTTCAGAGGTTTGGACTCCTTTCAGGTTGAGAACTGAGCATCTAAGGAAGGCATTCTGGATTATTAATCACCTTATTTTCAAGTCCAAGTTTTTTTCATAGCTAATGAGACTTTTCCAGAGCGGACAGTACCTGAATAGTGCATTTAGTATAATAATATACAGTAACAGAAAAATTATCTGTGAGCCAAATGTTATGTGATTCCTATGCTGGACTCTGTCCTATTTATTCTTGGCAAGAGCTGGCGTACCATAAGGGAGCGGTGACGCTTCCAGAGATCCGTGGCACGTGACGTGTTTTTCTGCACCGAAGCACGAGGCGACGTGCCATGAGATGTCAGCTTCCCGTTTCGTAAGCGAGGCCGTGCCGTCCAAGGGTGCCGGCAGTGCTGGGAGGCGGGCAGGTGGAGCTGCTCTCAGGAGCATCCTGAGCCCCCCAGCCCCCACATGGCCGGGTTCTGCCTCTGATCAGAGCTCTGGCATTTGCATCGTGAGTCGGGGCGAGCAGCACCCAGGCCTGAGAGCAGCCAGAAACAGCAGAGGCTTTTTATTTTCTTGCGTAGTCAAGCGAAAGGAACAATCTCTCTTTTATGTTGGTAGCCAGGATTAAATTATTCTTGGACTCATTATTAAATGAAGCATATGATTAAATGTTGAACCGAAGAGTATTATCTTTCATATCTTCCTCGGAATGAAGAGGGAAAAACATATGGATGAGTCAGTTCCTGTATCCAAAACAGTGGGGGAGAAGGGAGCAGTGCTCAGACACAGAATCTGGGGTCTGGTTCCCTGCATGCAGGAGGTGCGTGGTGCGGAGCAGTGATGTGCCTGGAATGGAGCATCGTGGTGCTTCAGGAGCCTGTGCTGGTTCCCTGCAGGTGCTGAGAAGCTGAACCCCCTAAGGACCCCATTTCCAATCAGTGAGTTAAATATGTACTTTGTGAAGCATGCTCCAAGCCTATCCATGGGTGGGTAAATACAGAAATGTTTCCCTGCTGCGGCAGCTTGCTGAGATCCCGGTGAGGTCTGTGTTGCGCTGCGTGGGACTGCCCTGAGAGCTGCATCTCAAAGGTCTGTGGAGCAAAGGTGGCTGACCAAAAGGCAAGAAAAGGAAGATGCGAGAGAGAATATTAACTTCGTGCTGTGGGTGGCAGTTTGCTAAAGCAGTCTCAAAAGCTCTGAGGGAATTTGACGTGAAGAATTTGAATAATAAACTTCCAGCATTTTTGTTTTCTGGTGGTAGTGAGTGTACTTCTTCGCTTGCAATCTGTGGTAAGGAAACTAAATTGACGGAAGTGCACACATGTGAGGGATGGGGTGTTTTGAGAGCACTAAGGCTACCATAAGAAATAGAATCGTGGAGGACAAGGGCACTTACTCTGGGTTTCCCAGTAGGTTAGTCCACAAGAGAGGTGGGCTCAGGAACACGGGCTGACACTGAAAAAAGGCTTCTTATGACTGCAAAGTGATGTTTTGGCAATTAGTGTGCTAACCGAGTGGCTAATTTATGAGACAGTGGTTACCCAGCAAACAAAAGGCAAGGAGGAATGTGTTGGGTGGCCAGCTGTGCTCTGCTGCCAGTGCTTCCTGGAGGCAGTGGGCTTTCCGTGCTGTAAAGTTCCTGTATTCGTTGCTGAGATAAAGGTGTTAAAGCAGAATAACCTTTTTTCCTCTATGAAAGTAGAACTTTTAAATTGATTTTGTGGACGCGTTCATAATGCTGGAGTAGTTTGCTTTTGTAATTATTGGCTTTCTTTACGTGTTGAAGAGCTAAGAATTTGAAAAGGCAGGGGAAATCTGCATATCAGAAATAAAAGGGGAAGGAAGCCCTCATCTTGCTGCTGTGTGCTGCCGAGCAGCCCTGTCACAGACCTGTGCTGCTGTCAGGTGTTTGGCTCCTGACTAATAGTGCTTGGGATCTGAGCGGAGAGTGGGAAACTCAGTCTTGTTCCTGAAAGTCGGAGAAGCCAAGGACTCCTGAATCCAGCCATAGCAAAGCTCGTAGCCCAAAGGTTTGCTGCTTAGGAGCATCCTCAGCATTTCTTTGTGCTGATCCCAGAGGTGTGAGTGGGGCTGTGCGACAGCCCCCATTGGGGAGCTGGCGGCTCACCTCCTATCCCTTCTCCTTTGCTCTCCGCTGCCTTTCTGCAGCCTCCATACCCGTGCTCCTCCCGGGGGCAGTTAGCAGGAGCTCCCTGAGCCGTCACAGGGATGATGTCAGGAGTGACTGAGACTCAATTGCAAGGAGTGCGTGAGTTGGAAGCATAGCACTGTGTGTGCATTGCAAGGCTTCATTTTGTAGCACTGCTGTGTTGAAACACGGCTGCTTTCACACAGTGCATGCATTGCTGTTGTCTGCCTGGTAAACCTTCTCATACGGCTCTTAAAAGTATTTGCTTTATTGCTGCATTGGCAGTGCTATTAATAGTCTAACTTGGTAGGAATGAGTGGAAGTTGGTGCACGAGTACAGGCCCTACACAGGCTCCATTTTGTTATTTTTATTAGTGACAGATGTATTTTGTTGGCATGCTGTCCTGCACAGCTGAATTGCATCGAACTACTCGTGCTCTTGGAACTGTGCTTTTAAAATGAAAGAAGTTCAGACTGGAGCTGAGCTTTAGGTTGAGCCTGCTGAGTAGTTTGTGTAATTACTCAGGAGTTTATCGCGGACTCGCTGAACAGTGTTTATAAATCAGATTTCAATAAAGTTTGCAGTGTCAATAAACCTGGGGAACGACTTGGCAGTCGGCTCTTGAACCACTCACGGGCAAAGTACAGTGACAGCAATATCCCGGTGCCAGCGTGCCCGGCTCCCTGACAGCCTGCAGCCTGGGGCCATCCCCTGCCATCTCGGTTTGCATCTTCAAACGAGCCAGCCCGCTGTGTGCTGATAGCATTGATTCCAAATCGGCAAATAATGAAGCGGATCAAATACACCGGGGATGCGGCGGTTCTTCCAGAAATTAAAGCTTTTATTGTAGAAGTGTGGAAATGGGAGACTATTAATTTCGTTCTCCTGACAGTTATTAAATCCGGCTTAGTTCACGTGGTGTTGGTTCTTTTTAATTCTGATATTGCAGCGCGCTGGAGAGCGGTGTGAGAAAGCTCAGCCACTCCAGAAGTTGCTGACGGATCGGACTGCTTTGTAATGGGAGGAGCTGGGGTTGTTTCTGATATTACAGTGTCCAAGCAGAACGGCCTTGCTTGCATGCTAACGCTATTACTAAGTGGAAAACGGTGTGAAAAGGAAATCTCTTATTCAAGTCGACATGGGGGATTTCCTAAGCACGTGTAAGTGTGAGTAAGGAAGCCATGAAGCCGATGGGATCCTTCTGCTCCTGGTACTGTTCAGAGGAGGCCTCCCAAGATGCTCACAGCAAAAAGTGTGATGGATTTTTTTTCAAACCTATGCATCATTGAACTTTGTTGCTCAACTGAAAACCCAGCCAGTACTAAATCAACCTAAACTCTTTTTTTTTTTTTTTTTTTTCTTGTTTCTGCATTGCTGGTTTGATCCCTAGATATAGAAGATCAGCAGAAATCCCCCACCATTTAAAAGGATTAGAACTGGCTGGTGAGGTTTTGGCAGTGGAATTAACTTGTGGGAGCTATTCTGCAGCACTAATGCTCGGGTCAGGCACGTGGATGGGCTGCGTGTGTCTGCATTGAGCAGAAAGCGAGATGCAGTTCTTCAGTGTCTGCAGCCTTGCTGCTGGATGTATGGCTGCCCCTTTCTTTCCAGCCCTAATTCCCATCTGTTCTGCTGCTCAGCCCTGCACGTGGAACCTGCTTGTCCCACAACTGTGCTTAATGACTTCCCCAAGCATAGCTGTCTACGTTCTCCTTTCTTCCGGCACCCACGCACAAACTGGAAGGCGGAAGGGTCTGGCAGGCCTCATGACAGCAGCTCTGCACTTAGCTGCATTGCCTGCCACTGCTCTCGTATTTGCAAAACTTTGGCGTTTCTTGGAGTGATAACTGTGCTTATCTAAGTGGTGTAGTAATGTGGGAGGTGAGGGTTTACCTGGCCAAGGTGAGATGGCTTCTGCTAGCAAGGGGAGTGGAGGTAGTGGGTGCAGGGAGAAGAATGCCCCGTGCTTCTTTGCTCTTCCAAAGGACTGCTTTCCTCTTCTCGTGCTGCAGAAGGGAGGATCAAAGTCCTGCTGCCAAAACTGGAGGAATCAGACTAGTTCCTTCATCTCCGCGAGCACGCTGGGGAAGCCAGTGGAACTTTACCTGGGTGCTCCTTATCCGTTTGTGTTTGAGCTTTAGATTATTTTGTTAGAAATGGAAATGAGCCTTCTGGTTTTGATGTATTTCCTATAACATTATCTTTTTGTTCTCAGTTAGCATTCACTGTGACTTTTTGGTACCTTCAGTGGGCCTGACCGTTCCGTTGTGTTAATCCCACCTATTTTTGGCACCAGTATTAAGAGAGGATGTTTAAGGAGAGCATCAGTCAAATTGCCTTCAGGCAACCTTTGTCCTCCTGTGACTGACCGACTCTAATCTTTGCTCCGAGGAGCCCTGTGGCCATTGCGGGGGGTGATGGCTGTGTTTGTCCTGCAGCAGCTTTATCTGTAGTGTTTGTGCTGTGAGGCAGTGAGACTGCTGCTGATGAGTTCTTTGCAATACCAGGCAAAGCATTGCTGGTGATGCTCCTTCCAAGGAGGCGGCCTTCAGCCGGGAGATGTTCTCCCTTTGGAGGACTTTAATGAGCCCAGGTTTGGGGGTGGGAGGTGGTCTCTGGATCCAGCCTGTGGTCATGTGGGAAGCAAGGTGAATTGCTTGCACCTGTGCTGCCTGGGCTCCTCCCTTCGTACTCCTTCACCAGGTGCTCAGTCATCAGTTCAGCCTGTGACATAACAGCTAGATATTACAGATATGAGACCTGGGCAAAAAGCAAGCAACTTGCCTGAGGTCAGATAAGCCACGTGTGACAGTTACTGGTGTCTCTGTGTTCTTTGCTTGCCAGGCTGCTCAGAATTTCTCAGAAGCTGTTTGCTTTTATTTTTTCTACCTTTTTACAGCACATAGCAGTATGATTTTGATTTAAGCCTCAAGCTTTTGATTTAAGCATGCGGGAGCTGCTGCAACGCGGTAATTGTGAGCCCTTGGAGTCTCTCGGCGTGTAACGATCATCATTCGGACAGAAGTAGTGAAAGGATTGCAAATACTCTTAATTCCCGTTCTCGTGCTGTCTGCTGCCTTGTTAATAAATTCTCAAAGCTTATATGATTAAAAACTTGAGAACCTGGTGTGCTCTGTGCTCTAATTACATGTGGTGGAAACTCAAAGCTCCCTTTGAAGGGCTGTGAAAATTGGAAGGTGGCTTTGGGGATTGGGTCCTGGCAGCAGAGGAGTGTTGTCACCCTGTCACATCAGATGGGTTCTGATACAGGGGCAGGACATGGTTGTTCTCTACTCCTGATTTACTGCAAGTAGCAAACACAACTTGAGGTTGGCGCTTAAGCTCTTGGCTGCAAAGAGCTGTGCTGAGTGCATCTGATAAACTGTGGCTTCTAGGGCAATGAACAGGGCTCAGTAACACTGGCTGCATCATCTCCATATACCTGCAGCCTGGGGAAAGGCTCTCCTTTCAGGATCAGTTTGTTTCAGATCCCAAAGGGCAGCAGCTGTGGCAGGAAGGTGGCTCTGTGTGCACAAGCACAGGTCTCCCTTGGAGCACAACAAGCTGTGCTGAAGGGAATGTGAGAGTTAGGCTTGTGCTTGGCCCTGCCCTGGATCCCAGGGAATCAGAAAAGTACCCTGCACTGCTGGAAGCTTGCATTTATTGAAGAGTAAGCGGTGGATATGCGAGCATAATTTACTGGGTATCAGAATGTGTCTTTAAACACAGCAGTGAATTAAAAAAGAAAAACTGCTTTGCGTGGTTTTATTGTTTCTTTATGAAATACAGCTGTTGAATTTGTGTTTTCCCTTGTTAGATTCCCTGTCCCCCAGCCATTCATCATTACAGCTCTCTGGAGTCATGATTGCTCCCCAGCTCTAGTATTAAAAACTCATAAGAAGAGTCTGGTTGGGATTTTCCAAGCACGCGTGGTATCTCAGCATCACAGCTCTCATTAATTTTTGTGACATTCAGGGTTCAGATCCCACGGACAGCCTTTTGGAAAGATTTTGTTTCCACAAACGAAAAAGCAGTGAGGGATTTTTATGCCTCTAAATTTTTTTTTTAAGTGAATAGCAGCAAGCAATTGTATCCTTCTGTTAGGCCACTGGTGGAAGCTTTCCTCCTGCATATAAGGCAACGTGTGTTGGGGCTGGGAGCATGTGGAGTGCTGGAATTAAAGCTGCATCTCTGTCGGTACGTATTTAGAATTCAGATATTACTGCAAGTTGAAACAACTTTGGCTGCATGTGCAAATTACTTGGCAAAAGTGTTGATTTCCTTGTTAAACGTTGTAGCAGGAAGGGCCTTTGATCCCAACAGCCTGTTGGGAGCCCTTCCTAATTGTTATCAAACTATCCTGTAGCTTTAAACAGATAAGGCCTAATTAGTTAAAGTGGAGTTGTGTTGTTTCAGAATGGAGAGCCCTCTGGATGCTGGGCACCTGTGCTTGTGCTCCTTCAGCACAGATTGCTGCCCTGTGCTGTGGGGGGACGGTGCGAGCCCTCCTTGCCCGTGGTGGCAGGCAGCATTCTCAGCTCTCATCCTCACAACGTGCACCAGTGCTAATGGAGAAGTCTTCTTTTTGCAATCCTTGTGCTGTGAGAAAGAAGGAAAGATCACACTGGTGTAGAGTAAGGTCTGACTTCCTTGCCTTGACACTGAATCTTCTCCCCATTAAAAGACACGGTTGACTGGAGTCTCCTTTGCTGCTTTTACCTGAGGCCATTAGTGAGGCCTCCGCGGAGGAGGAAGGAGAAAGAGAGCTTGGAAACGCAATATTCTTCTGTCTCCTTCACCCATCTGCTTCCAATGGGAAAACTGAAGCATTAAGGATTTGATTCAACACCTGCTAGGTTACTCAAGGAAACACAAAGACTTTACCAGATGTTTAAGAAGAAACATATGGCAGGCGGGGAAGGAGAGCCTCTGCCAATTTGTCTGTTTAATCAATCAAACTTGTAACAATCAATGCTATTGTCCGTGCCCTTGATAAATAATTGCTCCTGTGAAATACTGCTGGATGCAGTGCAGAACTTCACTAATTGCCCCTCGCAGTGGGCAAAATGGAGGAGGTAAAAGGTTCTGCTTTCTTCCCTTGCTGATGGTACAGAGCTGTTGGATTTTTTTCCTTCCATTTTTAAGCCCCAAACAAAAAAATCAATTCTGGTAATAGATGGAAGCAGAACTCATAACCACCAGCATGGCTTTTAGAGGCCACTTGAAATTAAGCTTCGGTGAGTATCAGGGAAGGTAAAGAAAATAGGATTTTGTTTCTTAAGGTACTTTATGAACTTACTGAAGTCATAAACTTGGGTTCCTTGCTGCTTTTTATGTAAAAAACAGACAGCAACAATGCCAGGATTGCTGTCACCACAGCCTCCCACCCTCTGCTGCTGTCTTACAAATACCGTTCCTGTAACTCCAGAGCAGCACCTGTAGCAGTGTGCTATGGGAGGAAGCATGGTGCTTTTAGGTGGTTTCCTGAATAAATGCTCAACTCCGACCCCTCTCAAAGCTGCTTTTTGGCCACGCACCATCGGGGATCCAACCCTGAGCATTGCACCTGTGTCCTTGGGCTTCAGCCACCAGCAAGTGAGCAAGCCATGCAAGTGTGGAGCACACATCAGGATAAGCAGGTTGTCGTTAGAGGCAGGGCACAGCTCAGCTCCTGACGCTGTTGCACAGTAGTGCGCCTTCTGTCGCTTCGTGGTGATTAATCACAGCCTTGCACCCAGTGTTACCGGGCAGCACGCGTTTGCTTAGCAGTCAGTAACTGCTGTACAGACTCAGCTGGCTTAATCCCTGGCGACTGTTTTCTAATGCTATCAGTGCTGAACAATGGGATATCATGACAGCTTGTGATTGATGCTTTTTTTCCTTTCCCCCACCTTGTGTCAAAGAATTGGGGCTTTCCCTGTGTGAGATGCTGACTTAGTTCCCTTTTACTCTCAGTAGCTGAGCACTGCATTGGTTGCTGCCATTATCTAACAACTTCTAATTCTTCTCTGATTCAGGATTTGACCAAGTACCAAATCAGGGTATTTCCTTTCTGTCAGTTCTCTGTTTGCTTGTCAGTTGGTCAGTGGTTAGGCACTGGGGCAGGTGCTGAGGGAGGCTGAAGGCCCCTCTCTCTGAAGCCCCCACCAGCATCCTCAGGTAACAGTGCTGCAGTCTCTTCTGCATTAAAATGGAGGCGGGACCAGGTTAATTCTGACAGGAAACAGCGGTGGGTGTCACAGCGAGTGCAGTTTGTACAAGAGCAGTCAGGGTTTGTCTTCACCTCTGTTATGTGAACAGGATAGGAGAGTTTTTCTCCATAGGTGCATAGGTGCAGTGATTTGCAATGCACCCAAGTTGGCTAAGGCCTACTTTTATTAATTCCTACCTTTTTGCCAGTGTCATACAAAGCATTACAGAAAAACCTGGTTAGACCTGGACCGGCGTGACTTCAGCTGTCAAGCCCTTTGTCAACACGACAGCTATTGCTAAGTGAAGCATATGCTGATCCTGGTCTAAATATGTTTTTCTTCCATTGCCTGACACCGTGTTAATTAAAACATGCTTTTACTGGAGGAACTGCTGGTGGTGAGCATCCCACCGGGCCTCTCCTTGCTGACCTCCCTTGTTATAGTCTTGAATTTCTTTGGAAAAGCCAATTCTCCCATTTCTGATATTTCCAGACACCTCTTTTCTTGCTACTCTGTTCCTTACGACTGCTGGAGTAATGGCTTTGTTTGCCCTATGGGCTGAATTACTGCTCTGTAGACTTTTTACTCGGTCTTTTTTTCTCCAGCCTTTCTGGATGTCTGAAGTAGGCTTTCCTGCTTTAATCCAGATCGCTGGGATTTGCTTATATATCAAATGCAAATCTCTCTGCATCCGTAATCCTTCCCCATAAACTGTTGTTGACTTTTCTGTGGGATTTCTTATTTTATGCCCTATCTCAATGGGTACATATGTTCCGAGGTTTGTGGTTTTGAAAAGTGCATCCCGAGTGAGTTATGAGACAGATCTGTGCTAATATGGCTTGACAGCTCACTGCAGTGTTCGGAGGAGGATTGTGCTGAAATGCAGCTTCTATCCTGTCTGAGCTCTTGTATTTTTCCTGAGATACGAGGAGGAAAAGTTTGCCTGCACTCTGAAGATGTTTTTGTTTGCTCACCAGACTGAGAGCCAGCACATGCGCCGTTCTGGGATCGTTCGTTCTTCTGTGCTTGTTGGAGAAACAGTGAGAAACAGAACGATTGGTAGGAACGAGAAAGAAAGAAAACAAGTCAACTTATTTTCATCTTAACTAGAATATGCCTAATTAAAAGAAAACAACAAACAAGCAAGGATCTAGACTGTAACAGCTAAGTGTGCTTTAATCACAGCACAGTTCTTTCATGCTGTTGTTTTCTGTCACAAGGGTAGCGCTGAGAAGCGGGTAGTGACTAATAAGTTGTGAATACACTTGCAAATGGTTTGGGGTTAGTGCAAGGTGAAAACATGAAGCAATTACCCAAGATCTATTACGTGCTGCCTACCTTTTAAGGAGGCCATTAGCGTATTTAACAGCTAGTTTTCACTGCCAGGTTGTTGGACGATTTCTTTGGGTGAGGACAGCAAAAGTGCAGCAGTGGTGTCGGTGGGCTGCTGTTGCTCAGCGCTGACACGGAGATGTGGGCATCTGTGCATCTCCCCCCAGCACGGGGCACTGTGCATCTCAGGCGGTGTGATGGCAGGGAGCCACCGGGATCTGTGCTTGGATGGCAGGAATTCATCAGAAATGGCACACAAGGCTTTTGCTGGCAGCGTCGTTCAAAGCTAACCCTGAACACGAAGATTTTGCAGCCTAGCGATGTGCTCAGGGCCAGGCGGCGGTGTTTATTCCATCTCCTTGGTGAGGAGCTCGGATGACGTTGTTGCTAATTCCTTCTCTGGAAGTGTGGCTCTTCTGCATATTTATCGGTGTGTGTGCGGGAGCTGCTCCGCTCCGCCGGGGCGCTGCAGTGAGCGGGCTGTCAGTTTGAGAGGCAGACAATTGAATCACGGCACTAAAACATGCCACTCCAAAGCCGTTTAAATCATCGTAATGCGAGTTAGGAATTTATTACAATACGCATTACCTCAGGGGACAGAGAGGGAAGGGAGATCTGAAGGGGCTGTTTGTAAACATGTGAGACAATAAGCGCTTCCTGCGTCGCCGCCGTGACAGGGCTGTCTGGCTGAAATGCAGCGCGGTGTACGCGGGGAGCAGCTCACCTGGGGCCGGCTGGCTCTCAGTGCCAGCAAAATAAAAATTATTAAAAACCTGCTGCCAAAAACCAGACCCAGCAACAAAGCCAGGAGCTCTCGGCTGGGGACGCTGCGCCTGTGGGCTGCGTGGTGCTGGGCTCGGAGTGCTGCCTCCTCACCTGCCCAGCTCCGCGGAGATGGCCGGTGCTTATCACCGTCAGCCCGGCTGTGGGTGTCTGTTTCTGCTTCGTGAGCCGCTTGGCGCTCTGTAGATTTGGTGCTGCTTTGGGTGAGTGCTGTAAACCTGGGGAGCCCCTCTCCTGTGCCTCCAGGACGAGGGGAAGCTGACGCTGAAGGTGTCTGAATGCGGAACAGTGCATCTTTCTTCCGGGCTTTGGCTCTCCTCCTGCTGGGTGTGCACACCTTGCAGCCTGGGTAGCAGTGGGTGTGTAAAGCAGAGCAAGTTTTGCTCAGAGATTTCCTGACCAACGTCGATAGGGCTTTCGCTGGCTCTTGTTACTTCCCTGTTAAAAGGCACTTCTGATGCCAGGAGAGCAGCTTTGGCCACGTGCCCTGATGCTCTGCACCACACAAGTAGCAGAGCCCCTGTTGCAGCTCCTGCCCTGAGGCCAGGTCTCTGGCTGTACAGTGTGCTGTTTGCCATGCGGCTGCTGGGGGTGTGTTGTGTCTGTGCTCTGGGCAGGCTGTCTCCAAATCAGAGGCTTGGAAGGCTGTGGACACCCCAGTGCTTCCTGAAGGATTTCCTTCTCTCTTCTCCCGTCGTGGGGAGCAGCACAAAGCATCCTGCAGGGTGCTCAGCATCTCCCCAAACAAGGCTCCTGCAGATAAGCAGTGCTTGTTTTGGGGTTTTCTCCAGCTTTGAGCATCAGTGCTGATGCTCAGTGTCTGACAGCTTCAGCCCCGACTTCCCGGGTGCTGGGCAGTGTCCCGTAGAGCCGTTTGGTTCCACAAGTGAGCAGTTCTCTGTGAGATATGAGGGCAGACGCTCCCTCATGATGCTCTGCTCCTCAGCATTCTTCAGTGTGGGTGAGGCAGCTTGCATGGTCTGAGGATAAGCATGCTTTGAGAGCTCTGGGAGGGCTGGTGCTGATGTATAAAGTGGAGAACCTCAACCTGGTGCAGGGTGTGCTGCCAGCATCCTGGCTGTCCTTAAAGGACTTCTGGATATACTGCACCACAAGACTGCAGCAATTTGGCTGCAAGCTATATTTAGCCTATTTATTCTTTGTTGGTGTATAATGTGCAGTTCAGTGGAAAACTTGGTCTCTCCAAAAAGGAGATTTGAACTGGAGTCAAGACAGGGAAAACACCATCTGTCTAGAGAACATTTTTTCTTAAGTGATTTGAAGGGGAAGGCTGCATGTGAAGTAGATGTACACGGTGCTTGTTTTGCTGCTTGTTTGTGTTTTTTTTTTTTTAAAAGCATTTTTTGTAAAAGCATTTTTTGTCATCGGATTTCTTCCTTCCTCTAGTTCTGTTATTGTTACACTCTTTTGAAAACAGAGAGAAATGCACTTTGTAGTTCAGCTTGTTGGATGAACTCTGTAGGAGAGCCTGTGCTGTGCCAGCACTCTGCAACAGCCTCAGGAATTACCTCTGGGAAGCTCCGCACTGGAGATGTCCTCCCTGGGATGTGATGCGATGGGGCCCAAATGCTCAGCCTGCAGCCTTCACGTTTGTCCCTCCTTTTGCCCAAGCAGGTCTGGTAGTGACCTTAGGGATGCGAAGTGGGACTGTGCTGCAGGAGGTTGGATGCAGGAAGCTGGATGAGGAAAGCTGGGAGGGATGTGGTGTATGCTTACATTCTTGCAGCTTCGTTATGCTTGTACTGTGCACTGCAGGATGCTGTGGGTACCTGAAAGCACTACTGTAAAACAAGTGCACAGATAAATTCTGAGTGCTCCATACATAGAATGAAATCCCACCCGTTCCGTATGAATTTCAGCAGGCTGGGCAAAGAGTCTTTACGCAGATAACATTTTCTTAGATAATATTTTCTTAGTTTCAATAATGTTAAATATGAAATATTGCTTTTTACGGCCAGGCACTATCTTCTTATTCTGTTTCTTGGGTGTCTGTTCATCTGTCTCCATAATTATATTTTACTTCCTGGAATTATGCAATCCATCACTGTCAGGAAGGGCAGGGTGGCTGAGGGCTGCTCTGAGACTCATCAGGCAACTGCAATGCATTTCTAGCTGTTGAAATCGTATCCTTATTAAAAGTGAGATATTTCTTCTCCCTACACCCCCCCAGCTTAAATAGTTTAAAAAAGACACTTGATAAAATGGAAACCTCTGTACACATACTGCTCTGTCCTGCAGCTGCCGTGCTGCCCGATGGCAGCAACCCATGGAGCTGCGTGCTGCAGGCAGTGCTGTGGGTCCTTCCTCCTGCCCCCAGCACGCTGCCCCATCAGCAGATGATACCCGTGCTGTATGCAGCTTGGGCTGCATTCCACCCAGTTCCACTTCAGCACTGCCAACACTTGCTGTGACTTTTTTTTTTCCTCCATGAAGGAGTCCAAGAGAAATGGTTCTGTGCTGGGTGAGGCCTTAACCACAGGGCTGGTGCTGGCAGCTGCAGCCTGTTAGGCAGATGGAATTTCTCTTGGCAGTTTGGAGCCCAGGTGAGCTGGTTACTGTTGGTTTTGGAGGCGTGGGAGGTTGTGTCTGCTGCTTCGTTCCATTGTAGAGCTTCACTGCTGCCTGCCTTCGTACCTCCCCCAGCGGTTGGACGAGGAGTGAATGCAGTTGGTAGAGAAATTAGACAATTAATTCCGCAAGATGTTTTTAGCGATACTTCAAGATGTCAATTTGATAGGAAGTACTGGTTAGAGGAGGGAACCATCTGATGGCTTCAGATTGAGCAATTAACTACTTAACAGCTGGAAAAAAGATCGCGAGCAATGCGATTCTTCACAGCAGCAGCACTTAGCTGTTGTACCACAGTTGTAAAGTGCTTTGAGCAGGAGATTGGTATCTTGCTCATTTTGTAGATGAGCAAACAGAAGGACGGAGAGGAGCGAATAGACTCGAGCAGCAGGTCAGCAGCACGGCCAGAAGGAAGAATCGCGGTCGCCTACCTCCCACCCCCTGGAGCACAGGCAACGATGTTCCCCCCAAGATTATTTCCTCTGCCAGCACTGATGGGGCCAAGATTCTCAAAGCTTGTCTGTTTTTTGAACTTCTTTCTTTTAATGTGTGGGTGTTCTGCGAATGAGATCCTCAGGCAGTGCAGATGCCCAGTGCTTCCCAAGCCCCAGGCTGGGCTGCTTGCTGGTCCCTGGGCTGCTGAGCCCAATGGCTCTGTGCTCCTGCAGGCACTTCTCCTTGCTCTGCGGTGCTCACCGCACCCCAGCTCTGTTGTTCTTTAGCTGGGTCTAAAATATACATCGTTGCTGGCATTCCAACCCCTATCTGCTCCCAGCATATGCTGTTGGCGCCGTACCAGCAGATGCTGTTAAGCGGTATCGAATCTTAAAGCGCAGATATGTTCTGAAGCGCGACTCTGAAAATGACGCTGTAGGGTTCCTCGCCCGTGCCTTGGTGCCTTGCACGTTACGTCCTCTCTTAAAAAGCAAACAATGTTGATTGCTGTTAACAGTCCTCCTGACAAAGCAGACCCACCAAAGTGGTGGGGTTTGGATGGGGGGAGTCCCCGCAGCGGTGCTGCATTGTGCAGGGCTCAGCCTGCAGTGCGCTCTCTGGTCCGGGGAGGGGATGTCCATCAGTGCCCTGCGCTGGGCCTGCTGTGGTACCTCATAAATATTGCTGTTTTGCTGTTTAATAGCAAGCCGTTCATGCTCGATTTGCAGCTGTCTTAAGAATGCAAAATAAGTGGGGGGTGAACAGAAATTTCAGAAATGTCAACAAACTGTGTTGTCGAGAGTGGTTTCTATTAAAAAAAGAAAAGAAGGATGGATGATCACTGAGTCAATATTCTTTACCCTTTTCCGTCCTTATTCTCCTTTTGCTTGTGTGAGATTAAATGATTATAAGCAAACTCACTGCACAACTGACTCTTTGCTTATTGTTCATCCTCCTGTGAAGTGCGGTGCCATCTGGCAAATGGACAAGTGGGGAAGATTGATGGTTAACAAAGAGCACCATTCATTTTCTCCTACCAGATCTGGACAGAAAGCAAACGTTTTTAATCAAATCTATATGTTTCTTAGGAATATTGGCTGCTGAAAATTTGCCAAGGGCTGAATTTTTCTTCTCCCTCCCCCATAAGGGAGAATTGTATCCTGCCAGGGAAGGGGCAGGGTGGGCACTTCTCTCGTTGGTGAGTTTCTTATATGCTGATGAGAGAACAGGAAGGTAAAGGGCTGCTGGTGCCGGGGAGGGGGAATGGTGGAAATGTTATGTGTAGCACGGATAATCTTGAAGTGTAACAGTACAGTACTTCTCTTGGCCTCTCAATGAATCATGCAAGACAGCCATTGGAGCAAAATGCACAGTTGCTTTCAATGAAGCAATCAAAACTACAGTGGAAAAGTTTGCCTGCAGTGGTTTTTCGTTTTTTCAGAGAAAAATGAATTATGTATGGGTTGCCTTTACCATCCCATCTTCTCTCAGCAATTATGTAGTCATAGGATAGTGCAGGAATTTAGGATCCATGGGACAGAGGGAATCCAGCCGTGCTGATCAGCTGGGAGGCACTGATGGGCTTCTCCTGGGGGGAATGAGGGGAGGGGGGGCAGCTGCTGGCCCCAGGGAGCTGCCTGGCTTCAGGGCCAGGGGAGGGCCAGCCCCACAGCCTGGGGTAGGAGGATGGGGAGAGCAGCTGGGGGCTTCTGGGGCGTGAGAGATGCAGTCTGTGCTGCAGGTGCCTGTGGGATGCAGAGCGGGACTTCGGCGTTTTGCCAAGATTGGAAAAAAGAAGCCTCGCCTATTTGAATATTAATTTCAGATGCCTTTTATAATACTTATAAATTAATAGGATTTCAAGCACAGCATTCAAAAGCATTGTAAGGGGGATATGGGATAGGTAGAGATAAAATGGATTTTGCAGCGCTTTATAGCCGTGGAAAGAAAATGATTTTCGTTTTGATTTTTTAATATATTTTTTTCCTTTGAAGTGTAATAATGGAGTTAATTAGCTCTAAGCACCTGGACTGGGAGCTCTTAAAACGATCCTTTCATTGCAGAGTTCCTGAATTTTCTGGAAGGTTGCAGCCACGTGCTTGTATCCAAGCATGGCGCATGGAACCTGGTGCTGCTGCATCAGGCTGCAGGTTGGGCATCACCGTCTGGACAAGGACCTCTCTTAGCATTGGCAAGTTGCCGCTGAGTTCGAATGCAAAGCCTCCTTTGCTCTGCCCTGCTGCACGGAGCTGTGGATCCTTGGCTGCCGTGTGTCTGCGTGTTAATTGCAGAGGGTTTTGCCCCTGCCCTGAGCTGGGAGCACAGGAGTGCTGCTGGGCTGCGTGGCGGTGGGGAGCAACGCGATGGGAGCCGGAGGAGACCACGCTGACGTGGAAAGTTTCCAACTGTTGTATTTATGTAACAGTGCAGAGCTGAAATGGCTCTCGGAGCAGGCAGATTTATGTCCCTTCCAACACTTTCTGCACGCTGTTCCCCTCTTTTCTTTTTTTCTTCCTGCTGCTGTAAATCTGGATGCTCTTGCTGATATAAATATTCTGTCTTTTAAAGAATTTTGCTAAGGTTTGCGGGCATTCAATCACATCTCGTGGGTTTTGTGTTTTGATTTTTTTTTTTTTTCTTTTTCTCTCTTTTCTTTATCAGTCTTTAATTTGTTTTAAAGTATTTCCTCCCTCAAGAGACTCAGGTGCTGCGGGAGCACAACAGCCTGCTCTCCCCATGCTCACCCTGCTGCGGTGCCGGGTTGGGTGGAACAACCTGTCAGGTGCTGCTTGTGGAAATGTGCAGGAGCTGCTGCTGCAGGGAGAGCAGTCTGTGTGCCCAGCCCAGGACTCTTGCTGTGGGAGCCACGAAGCCGGCTGTGTGCTGGGCTGCTGCACGCCTCTCAGCGCGCTCACTGTGTCCTGCTCTGTCCTTGAGCAGCAGTGCTGCAGCCTGCAGAAGGGAAGGGGATGCTTCCCATTGTCGGCGGTGGGTTGTGGATTAAGTCTCGGGAGTATAATAATATCATGGTTTACTTGGCATTGATAATGGCAGCAGTGCTGTCTGACTGCAGACAAGAAGCACGTTATGGAAAACAGGATAGCTCACTTCTGAACGGGACGGGAGTTGCTCGGAAAGCAGCCCGTTTTGCATGCTGTTTGTGTGGGAGCTTTGAGCAGGGAACTTTGACATGGATTCCATGTAGGTGAAGTGCCAGGCCTTAAGCAGACAAGGATATAACGAAACTGCCGGTGAAATCACGGAACGAAGCATGTGCTCTGCTTTGAAAATCCCCTTGGAGGTGTCTGTGGGCACTCCAAGCTGGCTCCAGCTGCCTGGTGCTGGGGGGGGGGGGGGGGTGGGGGAGGTTTCAGCCAGGAGCTGTGAGTTTGCAGAAGCGTGCAGACAGGGCACCAACGTGCTGGCTGCTGTGCGGCTTCCCACGGGCAGGACAGCCTGATGTGGGTGGGGGAGGGAGGAAACACCTGATACAGAACTTGGTCAACTAGGGGAGCTGTGTGTGATAGATTTTAAAAAAAAAACCCTGCTTTTATTGCACAGCACAGCGTAATCCCTGGTATCCTGTTTCAAATCAAAGCTAGGTAGTACAGGAGAGGCTGAGTTCTGCTCTGACCTTTTCAGCTGAGGCCAGCTGGCAGGGGAAACCTCCGGCTCCCAGCACAGACGTGCACGTGGTGAAGGAGTAATGCAGAGTTGCTTTGGGGACTGGGAGGAATCTTGTTGGCTTCCTATCCTTTGACAAAATTGTTTTGGTTCTTTAAAGAGAAAAAGGGAAAAAAACATTATTGTTGCAGTGTCTGACAGCTAACCTGTGCCTTCCTGGGTGTTAATGCACCTTCTGGGACGAGGGGCTGGGGGGCACTTAATGTATTTGGTAAGGAGTGTTCTGGTGAAGCAGGGATCTTGTAACTTTGCATTACCTTGTTGCTGATCTCTGCATTGGATGTTGCCCTTGTCCAGCCACGGTGTGCAGTTGTGGTTCTGCTGCTTCCCATTTGTGGTTGGCAATCTGAAATGCGCAGCTGCTTTAAGGAAACAAAAAGCAAAAAAGGCCATTGTGCTGTAGGGTTGTTTAAAACTAGGTGAGGAAGTATGGGCAGAGGCTAAGCCAGTGTTTTTTAAAGTGGAGGAGTGCAAATCCTCGAGGAACCCGGTGGTCTGATGCTCAGAGGTAATTAGTAGGTAGCCCTATTAATTTTAATGGCAGCTCTGAGCCGTTAAAGCCTGGCTATTGCCACTATATTTTAAATATTATTAAATACTAAATACTGAAGCGCTTTATTGCTCTCATTATAGAAAGGAGTCAGCTTGTTCTTCAGGTGCCTTGGTTCCAGTTGTTATTTCTGGTGCCTGCTGGAAGCTGGGTACATTCCCTGGGAGGAAGGCCGCTGTTCAGGTAGTTGTATTTGGATGCTGTGTGCAGCTTCAGGATGCCTCCAGCCTGTTCTTGGTGAGGGGCACCTGCTGGTGAAGGCTTACCCCAGTAACCCTCCAAACATGAAGCTGGACCCCAATACCAGCGCCACAGCCCCCACCCCCCAGTGCTACAGGTTCAGTTCCCTCCTTGTGCGCTTGAGGTGGCCCTGAGCCTGACCTCAGCCTGTTTGCAACCAGAAGTGAGGAGAATTTCACCTCTCCTTGGTGCTCTGCATACCAGGGGAGATGTGCTGGAAGCATCAAGTCCATCTGCAGCGATTCCTTTGAGGAGGTCTGGCAGCGCATCAGATCCTAGGCAGCTTGACATCCACAGTGCAGCATGAATTGCCTTTCAAGTGGAAGAGATTAGAGCATTCCCGTGGCTCTTCTGCATTTCCCTCCTAGGTTGCTGTGTGCAGTGCTGGAGCTGGCCCAGGATGGGGAGCTGCCCGGGGGCTGGTCCTTGCTGCCTGCTCTGTGGTGTCCTGCCACATCTCCCTTCTACTTGCACATGCGTTGAGTGTTTCAAAGTTTGCCATTTCTGATGATATGGAAGGACTGGGAGAGAAGGTGATAAAACCGTGCCCCGTTTACCAGGCAACCTTATTCATTCATTGCTGAGGCTTTCTGCTACCTGTACAACAGCTGTGAAGGCAGAAAGTGAGCCGTGCAGTGTGCAGCTCTGGGTTGCTCCTGCCTTTGGCCTCCCTCTACTAGGAAGCAGAGTCCCAGTGTGACACGCTGGTGTTGTCAGGTCTTGTAGCAGAGCGGCACAGCAGTGCTGTTACCTTCCCAGCCTTGGGGTGCCGGCAGCCGATGCAGGAGCACCCCGGCTGGTGTGGGGGGAGGCTTCCTCTGCAGCTGAGCAGATGCCTGCTCGTCTCCGTGAGACACTGCCTTGCTGTTCTATCAAGCCATGCAGAGGACAGATGTTGGGTGGAAGCACTGGAATATTTAACTAGGATATTTTCCCCCCCTTGCAGCCGCAGTTGCTTGTTGGGCCTATTAATCTTTTACAAGGCTTGCACCTGCTCAGAGGTGTTGGCTTCTTTTCAGGTTTTGGATGAACTTTGTGTGTCTGGTTTGAACGAGTGGTGTAAAGAGCAAATGTGTGTGCGGAGAAACTGAGCGCAAAAGGAGGTGAATTTATCTACTGGCTACTGAAAGCCTCTTACAATAATGCAAATATTATAATGCTCCTTCTCCTATGGATCCTTGCCCTTTTTTTCTATGTGGAGTGTCTTTAACCTCTAGTCTGTACACGTAAGATTGCTATCAGTGTATCCTCAAAGGGAGCTTGTCCTTATGTATGGATGGCATTGTAAAGTGTATCGCTAGATAATGAAGTGCTCATTTGCCCCACTGTCCCTTTCTTCCTTGTCTCATTATTGGCACATTTGAGTAGATCTGAATATGGTGACATCTTTAGAGCTTATTGGAGGGGTAGGAACTCATCAGTAGTTAACTGCTCATCCCAAGTTAGCAGCTCTTTTGCTTATCAGGAATTTATTTTCAGCTAGAATGTTACTTGTCTGTAATGCTTTATTCTTCTGCATGTGCTTCTGATTGTAGTCACTTGTGTTTCCTTTTCCTCTCATTGTAACATTGGCACTGGCACCATAGCTGGTGATGGAACCACCGTGACAGTCCTGAATAACGCGACAGATTGAAAAAGCAGAGAAACAACGTGCATGCAAAACTTATCCCCCCTCAAGGAATAGCCTTGCTGGACCATATTTTATACACTGTTACACTTCAGAAAGAGGGAAAAAAAAACATGCATGCAACCTCCTTAATTAATACTTAATAAGGATTAATACTGGTTGAGTAATTAAAAAGCTCTCTGAAGCAGAGTTTTTTCCTTTGCTGCTGCTGACTTAATAGCTCATAGTTACGCATGGTTGATGTTGTCTGTTGCAGCCTGCTTTTCTTTCAGTGTTGCAATTCTGAGTTTAAATTGCATGTTGCCTTCTAATATCTGGTGGATGTAATCCAGTTTTTGTTTTCTTTAGACTTAGTTCATTTATTAATTCCCTTTTTCTCTGTGTTCAATGAATTGAGGTAAATTGAGAAGTTGCCAGATACACTCACTGAGCTTCCCCCTCTCCTAGCAGATGAATTATTCGCTCTGCATTTTGAGGAGTAAGAGCAATGCTGGTTTGAAAGTAATTTAGTGCAGCTGGAGTTCATCTGACCACTTGGAGAGCATCTCAGGGCCATCCTGGGAGATGGTGGTGCGTAGCAAGTCATGTCTCAGCAGAAGAGGCTCATTTGGTGAGAAGCTCCTATGCTTACAGCCATTCTGGTTTGGGTCTGGAGTTAATTCATTTATAAGAATTAAGTTTTCTTCTTTGAGTAATCATATTTAAGTGAAATACGAACCTGTTGTTTAGTCTCTGTGCTTTGCTTGATGCTTCTGTTTCGATCTTCCTCGTTTAGCAAAAGGAGGTGGCAAAGTCTCAGCGATGTCTTTTCTCAAAATGCTCACTCAGTTGTAATTGAAAATTAATTGTTCAGCTGTCTGTCTTCTGTCTCCATACCTCCCATGTTCTGCCCAGTAACATTCTTCTCCCATATCCTCCGATCGCTTAAAAAATATCCTAAGCAAGGAGGACGTATTAGCAAAGTCACAACTATATTGGCAGGTGGAAAGAATCCCTTCTCAAGTGTCTCCGTACATGCCAAGTTCATGTGATGCATGCAGAGAATACAGGAGCAGGCTGCTGGGGCTGCTGCTGATCACCAGCACGGCTGGGCGGGGGGCCTGCAGACCTGCATGAAAAAGCCGATGGATGTTGTTAGGAATTTGTATCGCCCTTTGCTCATCGTCATGATGCTTTAAACATAACTCCTTGCCGCCCTCCTGTTCCTCCTGTGAGCTCTTCCTGCAGACCTCAGCTCGGTTGTCTCCATGCATGTAGGAGCGTGGCAGTGTCACGTTTGAAGGCCCTTCAGATCGAATAAAATGCAGTAAATTTATGGGATTGCTGCATGAATCTCCCCGATAACTGCAGGTTTGTTGTGTCCTGCCTGCCCGATTCCGCATCTCCCCAGTGGCAGTGCTGTGGGACAGCCAGTGAATGTCCCTGGGTGGAAACTGGCATTGCCTGAGAGGGAAAAAACAACACCGTGTCTTCTGGGGAAAGGTCTGCTGGTGGTGTGGGGGATGAGCAAAAACGCCTGGGTGAGGAAGTGTTGGAATTGGCAGCCTCTGGCCTTATGGTGCATGGGGTTCCCACATTGGCCCAGCACCAATGGGCGTCAGCTGTGCTTTTCCTTTGGTTGTAGATTATAATGTAGGGCATCCAAACCATCTTCCTAAATATGGTGAGATTTAGTACAAGGAGTGCTAAAGGAGTACATGGAAATTAAAATGGAAGGCATAAGCAAGGCAGGCATTTATAAATGATTGAGCTCAAGTCTATTCACTAGAATGAGCTGCAGTTGCAACAGCAGTGTTTCTTTCTTCAGGTACAGAGCATTACCCATCATTATTGGTTATGCTAAAAGGCCGCAGTTCCACATGAACATGTCTTATTGCAGCTGGGTAAGTCATAGCCTCGTGTCCATCAGCAGTGGTGCCTGGCTGAGGTGATCTGTGCAGTGAGGAGATGCAGGTTTTGGCTTCTGGCCGTGAGCATTGCGTGCTGTTACAGCGCAGCTGCAGTGCTGCTGGTGTTCTCACTTCAGTAAGTTGCTGCTTTTTGAGGGCGATAAAACCACAGGCTGTTGAAATTATATGGTATAATAATGGAGTCAAATCCACATGCTCAAGTGATCCTGTGTGTTTTGGGTGTTTTATTAAATTGATGAGTAGGTAAAAAGTCAGACTTGCTCGTCATGCTGCTAGTTGTGAGAAAACAGAGGCATGCAGACCTTTCCAGTTAGCTGTTTGCAGGAAACATCATCAATATTTTGGATCCTTCTCGCCAAAGCATGAGGAGATGTATGATGTCCTCCCGCGTGGCACAGATGTAAACGGCTCTGGGGTCTCTGCAGTTTGCACCTCCTGACTGCTCAGTTGATAGTGGATTCCAACTGAAGTTTGTTTACTGCAGAAACACTTAGACCGAAGTTGAAACCAATGGATTAGCTTTGTTCTGCGATCCTTTCAAAAATGTCACATGCCAAATCCTCAGAAACAATTGCCATTGAAAAGCTGAGTGCGTTTTTCCTCCCTGTTCTGAACGGCGGAATGTGCAAGAGCAGCATTTTTACTACCTGAAAGTTCCAGGAGCAGCAGAGAGGTGCGATCCCGTGATGGCGGTGTCTTTCACACAGCGCTGCCTGCTCCTTGAAAGTGCCACAGGACAGCAAACGGGCAGTGCTGAGGAGGGAAGAGGAGGCCTTGGGAGTGCCTGGTGGGGGATGGCATGGGTGGCAGGACATCCCTGTGGCTGTGCCCCACACCACGGCTGTTGGGTGGTCTTGGGTTGGGAAGGATGTTCTGCTGCACTGTAAGAATTGAGATATTTGGTTCTGTGGGAAAAGGGAAACACGGTTCAGAAGGCAGCCAGGGTTTTGCAGAGATAAAAGTATCATCCATTCCTATCACCCTGCTGGTTTTCGCCATTCTCTGCTGCTGCTGTGTGCTGTGAAAGCTCAGTTTCCCTGCCTTGGATTTATTGAGGGAGCGCGAGAGGAAAATGAAACGAAGCAATGTATTTGCTTTGTTGTCTTCTTGCTGTCAATTGAGTCTTAGTGGTACCATTAGTCATTTTATGACACGTTTACCTTACCTGAGTGAGTTTTGCTCCCCGCTCAGTGTGTTGGGCTGAATTTTTAAGCGTGTTTTTGTAGGTTCCCTGAGATTGGAAGGCATGCTTTTCATAAAGTTGGTTCCTTTCTGAGCTTCCAAAGCACGCCTCTGCTCAGCCTTCCATCAGCTGGCACTCAGAGGTCCCAGGGCTGAGTGAGCTTTGTCTCTGTTGACACAATTAGTTGGTTCACAGTGTGAGTGAGACAGCGGCTGCGTGCAGGTCTGCTGGAATGCAGTTATAGAGCAATAACAAACCATCAGAGCAGTGAGAAGGACCAAAGAATCGTGATTTCTGTGGAGAGCTCTGCACTGTGGGAGTGGGCAGCACAGTCCCAATGCTTCTCTCACTTGCATGAATGTACAAATCCATTGGGACTGTTGCCTTTCTCTCTGCTTCTGCCCTTGATGCTGAGTAAAGCTGCAGGGGCTGAAGTACAGGGTGTGAGGAACAGGGAGGGTGTGAAGTACAGGGAGTGGGGAGCTTCCTTGAGCACAGAGCCACTGCCTGAGCTGCGCTGCCTTGCAAGCCCCAAGCGCAGCTGAAATTTGTCATGATCTTCATGGAGCTGGTTAAGAAAAGCTGAGCTTCCTTTTCTGTGTGTTGAAGCTCTGGAATCCTTTGAGTGTGCATGCAGCTTGTGATTCCTATTAATAACAACTGGTTTATAAAATGTGGTTACTGGATTTGGCAAGCATATATTGGCAGCAAGGCAACACAATAGTCAGCTGAATGCAAGCAGCAGGCTGCTAATGCACCCCTACAGTATCCTTGTTTGTGCATTCTGAAATTATTATGTTTGGTCTGTACTTGTGTTAAGTGCATCTTGGGTTCAGCCATTAGAAATTTGAAGATCCTGATAGCAAATAAGCGGTCTGCCTTGTAGCTGTATTGGTCAAAACTGAAGTGTTAGAAATATTTTCAGAGAGAGATCTTTGAGCTGAATGCTGCAATTACAGATCGCAAACTGGTTCTGAAAGCTGACTGCGCCGGGTAGGGGAGGGCTAAATATATCTCTAATCATAATAGTTGGGTTTTGAGCATTTCCTATGGTGATCTTACATCTGTAACTGCAGATGGAGAAATCTTCATGTGAAGCCTTGAGTGTGTCAGAACTAATGGGGAGGCAGTGAAAGGAAGCCCGCTGTTCAATGAATTGTTGCCTTTTGGCCCCATGTGGATCTGCAGCCGGTTTTTCTGTTGTCCCACCACCCCCAGGCTTCTCCAGATCCCACGTTTCTGGTAGGCAGAACTTCCAGTTTGTGTCCCGTGGCCCATCTGGGAGCAATACCGCGTCTCTCTTGGCACAGACCTGCAATCTGTGTCTCCTCAAAGCGCAAGCTCAGGCAAGTCCACAAACTTAGGCTGTCAAGTTCAATCTAAAGAAAGAGGATTTTTATTTAGTTTCGGTTTTTTAACAAGCGAACATCAGAAAGGCAAGCCAGTGGCATCGTACCACATTATTGCTGTGCCGTGTTTAGGGTTGTAAAGCTTTCTGTAAGGCTAACACAGACTGACGTCTGTTTTGTTTCAGCTTTAGTGTTTGAGAGTTACCGAAAAATAACTTGCTTTTGAGACCCAGTCAGATAATATAAGAGGGAAGCTTAGTCCAGCCCGCTCAGCACAGAACTGCTTCCCCTCCCGAACTGTCTGTGCCGATGGCTTGGAGGCTGGTAGGGAGCTTGCAAGTTGGTTTGGAGGACAATTCTTTTGAACGTAGACAGTAATTTCATAATTAGCCCTTAAAATTGCATAGTAGTAAAAGCTTAGGAAACATGAAAGATCGCAGCCATAAAAGCATCTGGTTTATATTTGAGCTACTTTCGTCCTGATCCCTTCAGCTGTCCTCAAAAAAGGAAGGGAAAGAGTTGGTGTGCTTTGAGTTAGCATAGGACTGCTTGGAGGAGAAAGGGGAAGATGATTAAAGGCAGCTACTGAGCTGGCCAGAGGCGTGAGCCATGGCGATGCTCTGGTAGAGGGTGGGTTATTTTTGCATGGTCAGAAGCATGTGTGCATTTAACTGGCTGAGCTTCCTTATCTTCACTGCTTACTGGTGTGCAGCTGAGTCCAGGTAAGATCACACTCAGAACCCGGTGACGTGAGCGATGCCTGTGCAGAGCACAGAGCCCTGTGTCCTGTGGCATGAGCTCTGAGTTCAGGTAGTGAACATGTGATAGCTCAAAACTCGCTATTAAAAAAAGAAAAGTTGGAAGGTTTGCTAAAAAGGGTTCAAAACTGTTTCCACCGTTGTTCTCTGCTTATTTTTTTTCTTTTTTTCCTTCCTTTTGATGAAAGTGTGTTGTTCAAATTGAGACGGAGAAGGACAATGCTGGCATAAATTATTGCACCAAATTGTTACCATTTAATGTTGACCTCTCTTGTTGTCCTCACTTAAAAGCTGATAGCTGCTTCAGGTCGGTGCCTTATTTTTGGCATCCCCTTGGCCTGCACTGCACGTAAGCAGCCAGTTTAGTCACATACGGAAATTCTTCTTTTCAGACACAGGTTTTCTAAACCAGCTTAGCTCCTAATTATAAGGCTGCTTAAGCTCCAACCATTTGAAGTACATTTAGAGTTGGTCCACAGGAGACTGCAGCTATTTACTGTGTTATTTTAAAATCACACCTTTCCATGTCAGCAGCTGGAACTTCACAGCTTATAATTATCCCTGCTGAGGCCCTCTGTGTCCTGCCTGGGTTGCAGCCTGCAGCTCTCCGGGCAGAGCAGCAGGCTCTTTGCTTCTGTCCATTCTGGTACTTCAGAAAAGGCTTCTTGTCACACAGGCACCTCTTCATTTCCAGCATCCCTGCTGGTAACTGAATAGAATGAGGAGTCACGGATCGACAAAATGCAGGAGAATGAATTTAGCAGTCTTTAACTTTGCGCTGTAGAAAGGGAGGATGCGACTGAATTGCTTTCCTTTAATAGGAGGGGTATTTCTAAAATAGTGATGAAAAACATTTGCATTAATGTTCAGTCTGAACAGTGCTTGGGAAGCTTGTTGTCTGCCTCGTAGGCTTGTTTTTAAATGTCAGTTTGCTTTTTTATAAAATTAAGAGCAAACGATGACTACCATCACAGCTTTACCCAACAGCTTTACTGTTGTAGAATATTTCTACAGCCTTCGTTTGAAAAATAAATAAAAAAAATAAACTAGCTGGGAAACAGCCCTTTTGGGGAATTCATTAGTGGAGGGCTCATGGGATCATACAGCGTGCTGTCTTCCAAATTGAAATTTTCCCATCAAATCCATGTGGATCTCTTTTGTTTTTTTAATTCTTTTTTTTTCTTTTTTCTTTTTTTTTTTTTTTTTTCCTTCTGGGCATGTCTGTGTGAGACTGAAGCCCAGATGTGCCCAACTCCAAAGGGAAGGACTGGGTTGCTTCCTTTCTTCTGTCCTTCAAGGGCAGATATTACTTGCAGAGATCCAGGGCCATCAAGTCCTGTTCTGGAGTACCAAATGGAGTAGGCAGGCTCTGGCACTGAAAAGCAAAATGCAGACTAGCAATTTTCCTCGGGTCTGTAATTGCACCCACATGGTGGTTATTAATGGGAGAGATGCAAGCGCTGAAAGCGAGGAGTGGAAGCTGAACCTCCGGCATGCAGATCCTGCTGGGGCCCACGGTGCTGTGAGGGAGGCGTCTGGAGCCCAGCAGAAGCTGACCTGCTGGGGCTGGAGCAGTTTCTTTTTGGCTTTGACGCAGGCTCAGGTAACCTGCAGAATGCACGTCAGCGCTCGGCTGGGTTTTGCCTTTTTGCCACCACGCAGGTCCCTGTGCGGGGCTGCAGCCGTGGCAGCAGGAGCGTGATGGGGGTAAGGCAGGGTGCCGAGCCTTCTCTGCATTTAGCACCTTGTCCACTGAGCTGTGATCTTAAGCCTTAAAATCGATGATCTTGTCATCGTGATACTTCCCTGCCTCTTGTCACCTTTATGACTGTTCTGCTTATGGTAGTATTTTAAAGCTCTGAAACATAACACTTGTGTATTTTCAAGTGATACTTAAACTGTAACTGTAGAAACATGCCTTTTTATGTGGCAGTGGAGCGATACTTGGCCAGTGTCATCCCCGGCCTTAATTTTAATTCTGGCAGGATTGCTGCGTTGCACAGGGAAGGAAGCCACGCACTTTGCATGGAGCTCTGGGACCCTGTGGACTCTGCCCTGTGCTACCTGCAGGCTGCTCTGTGCTGCTGGGCTGTTATCTCCTGCAGGAGGGAGCTGAGGGCTGCCCTGGCACTGCTAACCTCAGATCCACCAGCCCTTAAAGCTGCTTTCATGGAAGCAAGTGTGTAACACGCGTAGCTCTTCTTTTGCCAGGTGGTTCAGACTGTCATGGTGGTTTAGAAATGAGATGTATTAACAATTAATGTTCGTAACATTGCCATTATTATTAGACTATTTATTCACAGCCGCATTGATCCTCCTTCCTTCAGCCGCAGCTGAAGTGTGAGGGGCCGAGTAAAGCCTGTGGTTTGGTGAGGGGAGGTGAGCGGGGATAGAGGGAAACTTCCTCTGTGTGGAGCAACCTGCAGAGAGCCCAGCTTCTGGGGAAAGGGCATGGAAAGGAATGAGAGAAGAAATAACACGTGGGGCCAGGAATGCCATTTTGTCTAAGCCAACTTTTGTAGCTTAAAAAACAAACAAAAACACCACATCTGGATGAACAAGGGGAGAGGATGGTGATGGTAAAGGGAGAAAACGGAGGGCAGAAGTAAGAATTCAGCTGCACAGATACAGCAGTCTGGCTGCCTAGGGCAGGCTGGAAACGCTGTGCCTCCTGTCCTGGCAAGGCAGAGCTTTCAGGCATAGCCATAGCAACTAAATGGCTCTGGTTAAGGTTGCTGCCTGCTTGGGCTTCTTTGTGCATCCCAGCCTCCTGCTGGCTGTTGGGGTCCCAGCTTGCGTGTGTGGCAAGGGAGGCAGGTTCTGAAACAGCTTGCAAATGGACACTGTATCACAGTTTAAAGGGTCCGTGACTGGAAGAAATTTCTTGCTTGACCTGCTGGTATCAGAGGGAACTTCCTTCAGGGTGGATTTTTGCAGCACATATTTCCAATCCATATTCCCAACAGTTATCAGAGCCAAGTTATGATGTTTTCTGGGTTTTTGTTCCCAGGGCCAACCCACCCTCAACTTTCATTAGCAAATAAAAGCACCGCATGACCCACACTCTTGGCTAGCACTACCCCAGCCATATTGTAAGCATTTGAAGTAATCATATAGCTTTCATAGCTTTCCCAAGCAAGCTCAGTAATTTTATGTTTGGGGAGTTTGAGCCAATTGGTCCCACTTCAAGAGAAACACTGCATGTTCACCCACTTTACCTTTAAGCAAAAGAGAGAGGATTCATATGGCTCGTGTTTTATGGTCTCTCCTATAGTGCTATACCACTGCCCTCCTGAAATTTCTTTTCCTGTTGAAGAGTGGCATTGAACATTTTTCTTCTTGAGTTCCCTTAATAAAGTGAAATCACTGAGGTGCGTGTCTGGGTGAGGTGAATTTAACCATACCTGAAGATGGGCTTGTAGTGTTTGGAGTCAGCTTTGACAGATTCTTTTAAAGTACTCAAAATACAACAATCTGAAAACCAGTGCATGGAAACTTATCTGCAATCACACGGCCTGCATATCCTCAGGAAGGAGTAGGTGCTCCTAGCTGCCTTTTCATCCATCCTGTTGTTGGGTTTAGGGAAAGGCTGAAGGGGATCTCAGAGCTGCTGGGAGAGACTTCACCAGTTTGAAAAGGAAAGGGGGAAGTGAATGGGCTTGAAGCAACCTCTAGGGATAGTGGTGAATTAACATCTGGTAAAAATTACTTACTGCACTAATTAAAAAAAAAAAAAAAGTTAAGATGGCCAGCAGCCAGGAGATGTAAAGTGGTGAAGAGTGGATTGCATTTTGCAAGCTGTATGGAGGTCTCTCTCCAGCTTTCTCTGCTCAGTGGGAGATGCAAACCTGTATGTCGTGCAAACAGCTCCAAGTTACCGACTGCCATGCCTTGTGCTTTCCCCTTCCCTGTTTTACAGCTCTTCTCTTAATTGTTAGCCATCTGCTTTTGGAGGTCTTAACCAGTACTATAAAGTGACCGGTGACCGTGGCAGATGTGTTCATAAACATGCATTTAATTTAGGGTGCCTTTTAGGAAGATGCCTGTCACAGGAAAAAATTTCAGAACGTTAGGTCTCTGATTGTAAAAACGCCAAAGATAACTTTAAAAGATGATGCAAGTAGCCATCTGGTGTTAAAATACCTTTTGTAAAAGCACTGCACCCCCAGCTGATGTCTATTTAGTTCTGGCTTTCATTTTGTGTCTATGAACTTTCTGGTGTTTTCTTTTATATCTTGGCCAAATTTGTTTCAAATTGTGAGGAATCTGTCTCTATTTTACTGGATTAAGGTAACTATTCTGTTTACAGTGCAGCCAAGGTAATTGTTAAGGAACCAGGAGGTCTGGGTTTCTAAGGAACTTCAAAGTTTCCTCAAAAACTTTGGTAAATTGTCAGTATTCCCTATGAAAACAAATTAGACAAATCTTCTGTTCGCTGCTGTCAAGTGTCAACACTGGCTTGATTAATGCAAAGTAATGTTGTCTGGCTGATTGTCTGTAGCTGTCCATAAACTCTCCAGCTGGAATGTGGGGTTGTACGTGAATGAGCTCGGGGGCATTTTACCCTCCTGACTATGGTACAGCTCCAGATTTTGACCACTATTCAGAATTTGGAAAGTGACGGCTGAACAATTTTATGTCTTTGCAAGGGAGAGCACTCTGTTCTTGCAAGTGCTTTCTGGCAAGGGTTGCTCTTTGCGTGGTTGCTCTAGAGATGGCGTGTTGTGCTTCAGCCTGGTGCTGGTAAGCACCAGCATCCTGCTCTGACAGCCTCCTTGCTGGCTTCTGGCTTCATGTGGGCAATTGCATGCATGCAGAACAAGCAAGGTTCATTTGCAGTAGTTCATTACGGACATGTCTAAGCTGACTTCTATAAACCTACTTAGGTAATTATTTGAAATAGAATTGAGTACCCCCAAGCGTGCTTGCCAAACCCAGGAAAAAGTGTTTTCTCCAAAAAAAGTATCTTTCAGGTGCTCTGTGTGTCAATTTCTATTTATTTCTAGTCTCTCTCTGATCTTTGACCAATTTAAATAAATTGACTTTTTTGGGTTTTTGAGGAAGAGAAAGAGGAGTAAAGATGTGACTAAAATGTCATGAAAACCACTGGGTTGACTCTAGGGATCTCTGCACCGTGTTGTCTTGCCTTTTATCTAAAACTCTCTTTTGATGTGCTTTGATCTTGGAGGATTTTTAAGAAATGCTTTTTTTTTTTTAATGTGCAAATGGCCACTAAAAAGTTTACAGATTCACAGCATGTGTGTACATGGGGCTCTCTCAAGACTGCTTTTGATATGTGACTGTATCCACGAAAAAATCCCTGAGCCCTTAAGCAAGCTTACTTCTTATGATCATATCTGGGTCTTACATAGTGCCTTTTGTCTCTGTGTCTTGAGGCTTGTTGAGGAGCTGGTTTCATCTTCCTCATTTAGCTGATAAGGGTAGGGAATGGGAACTGGAAAGTAGTTGTTACTGTGTGGGAGTGGGGAGAGAAAAGGAATAATCCTTTTCCAGAAGGCCCTGGGAATGGATGCACAAATAGCAATTGCACTGCCTGAAATCCCAGTCTTGTACTCTCGAATACTGCCTAAGTTTTTTCTGCTGGGTATGCAAACCTACAGCTGAAGAGATATGTGATGTCTGGTGCTTGGTTTGCATAAACGTTTATTTCTGTTTTGTAAAGGTTTTTAGTTTGTCATGAAGATGTGTTTGCTGTACCTTAAAATCCAATTTTCCCTTGTGTGTTTTCAGCCTCTGGAGAACTTTTGATACCTCAAAACCAAAGCGTGATCTTTCTGCTTGGCTCTGGCAGGCACTGCAGACTGTAAACAAACAAGTCTGTGGAGCTTTTCTATTTATTTTACTGTTGCTTTATTTGGGTCTGGTGGAAAAAGAGTACGGTGCAAGACTGAGGTGAATGTGGTGCATGTGGTGCTGGAGGGGAAGTTGATGGGTATTACCTTCTTCTGGTTGCACATTTGGCCTCTGCTTCCTAGTAGTTGGACGTTCTCTTGTGCTTAAACTAATTTGTTGTAAAATATGGCTGGCTGACGTCAATATTCTAAGGAATCTTAACTGGAAATGGTCATGCAAATTACTTGGCACCTTTCAGTGACCACCAAAGCCATTAGTTTCCTTGGATAATATTGAGAGGAGCGTTAATTAAATCGACAGGAATGGACAGAGAAGAGAATGGTAGATAGGCAGCTGTTTGGAGAAGGAAAAAAAAATGCAGTTGACAGTATTCCCTATGAAAACAAATTAGTCAAATCTTGTGTTCGAGGGGAAGAAGGAGATCCTTTAAATATTTGGTGGCATCCAGTAGTCAGACTCCTCTGCCCCCCCCAAAATACCTTTCTGGCAGTTTCTGGAGGAGAGGCAGAGATGAAGAAAGCACTAAGCTTGGTGACCCTTCTCTGCTAATGCCTTCTCCCTGCCCCCTCCTGAGAGCTGGCACAGCTTTCCTGCACCAGCAGGCGCGTCTATCCTGCCATCTGTACTGCATGCATAGAGACAAAGGTGCCAAATTTCAGCCAGGGTCTGAGAGACTTGTTCTCTTTGGGGTGGGAGACAGAGCAGAGATGCAACTCCTTCCCACTCACCTTCTAGCTTGCCTTTCCATGCATAATGCTGCTTGCTCTCAGAAGAGTGTCTGGGGTCTGGGGGAGAGGACAGGAGGGAACCTGGATCCATCGCATGGTTAGCATGTGCATCCCACAGTTAATTCATTAAGTCAGAGCTGGGAGCACCAGAAGTGGAAGGCAGAGAAGACTTGTGAAGCAGTGAGGAGAGGTGCAGTCCTGGAGGATTCTTCTTTTGCTCCTCTTCACCCACTGGCGGTTGGCTCTGCTTTTCCCCGCTGTACTGTTCAGAGCTGCTATAAATTGCAATCAGATTTGATCTTGCCAAATGCAAGTTAAAATGTCAGAATGATTCCCAATTCCTTTTTTTATAACTATGGATTTCTAAGGTACTTTTTTTACCCAGTGTTTTCTCCTCTTTCTCCTTCTGCTGTGATTAATAGTGACCTTATGCTCCTGCACATGAAAAAAACGCAAGCATTATGTTCATAATGTGTAAGATCACACAATTACTTTTTGCTGGCACATTCTTACAAGCTCCTGTTCTGCATATTGGAATATTTTCATGCTGGCTTCCAGAATTCATGCGCAAGGGCAAGCTAGGTTTTTGTGTTGGACAGGAATCAAAGGATCTGGAAATGCAGCCAGCGACTGTAGAATAAAAGCAATTATCACATGCAATGGTATGTAAATGTGTTTGTTAAGGATGTGTATGTCACTTGTTACTGTGTATCGTAGAGTCGCAGTATCTTTGATTCTGACAATAGCCTTGTGAAATGTAATAGCAATATTTTTCCCAATTTGCAGAGCTTCTTCTTAAATAACTTCCCCCTCAAATTAATTCTCTTGGCCTCTCTTCAGACATGCTGTTATTTTCTTTTCTTACCAGCCATCTAGTGATGTGGTTGACCTTGGTTTTCATATCCTGCAGGCCAGATCAACTACTTCCTGAAAAATATTTGACCAAGGGGAAATGCGAGGCAGGGCAGAGATTTCTGACGTGTTCTGCTTTCTGCACCCAAGCTAGATCGGAGGAGCTTGTGGAGCAACCTGAGAGGCAGCTGCAGCACTGGGGGTGATCAGGAAATCCTTTGAAAGTCGTTCAGTGCCTGCTGGATATTTCAAAAACAAACACCTGTGCTGTGTCCCCCTCTGCCACAAGAACAAACCAACCCAACCAACCAAGTGGTGTGTCTGTAGAGGGGAGGGGGGCTTACTCCCTTGTTTTGAAACAAAATGAAGCTGATGGCTGCTATGAGGCACAGAAGTGCTGGGTTGTGTTTGTGTGCTCCATAGGAGCATTTCCTAAAGATCAGTTTGCTTTTGTTGTTGTCTTTACCTTGAAATGCATCTGCACAACAGCTGTTCTTTTAAAAACGCATACCTGTCATTAAGTATGCATAATTAGATTTAAGTTGAAAATGGGTTTGATTCCTTATGATGGCTGCACAAGCAGGTTTTATTTTCTGTGGGGAAACTTTTTTTAGGATGTGCTTACAGCAAATGATGCAGTCCTTTAAAAAAAAAAAAGAAAGAAAAAAGAAAAACAGCAAAGCCTTTGGCCTTGAAAAGAGGGTGAAGATATCTGAAAACACGTTCCTCTAGATAACGTGATTTGTTCCTGTCAGTCTGATCCAGCCAAGCATCCCATCCAGGTGTTAGTTGAACTAGGAACTTTACGGAATTTAAATGGAGTATCTGGCTCGTGTTTGCTGCCAGAGCCTATGCAGGTCATCTGAATGTGAATGTAGTGTGGCTTCTATCGGATCCATCTTCTTTCCTGAAGGTTGGAGAGAGGAGAGCAGCAAGCGTGAGCCAGGGTTGCTTTGGGAGAAAGGAGAAAGTAAATAAAAGCATGGACTGCAGCTCAGGATATAAAAATCCCTTCCTTCCTGCATGCAGCAGCCAGGGACCGTGCGGTGACCAGGTTTCACCCACTGGTGGCTTTCCCAGCAGCTGTCATAATGTTATTCTTTTCAGCAGCCCTTTTTGTTTTTGTTAAGAAATTATTTCAAACATCTCAGCCCCGATCCTGTGAGGAGGAATTAAAAGCTTTGGCAGCTGGGCTTCATCCACCTCTCCGCCCTCCCCACAAAACGCTCCCCGTGGAACTGAGGCCTCCATTGCTGTGCCCGCTGCCATGAGGGGTGCGGGGCAGGCAGGGCTGGGTGCCATCAGCGTGGAAACGGCAGTGTCCTGTGGTGAGGTGGCTGTATGGATGTCCCCAGCGGGTGAGGGAGGCCTTATCGAGAATGAAGGCTGCTGTAGCTGCAGGATGTGCTGCAGGTTGTGGGGGAGCTCGGGGCTGGGCGCCATGTTGTTGGGGCTGGGCGCCATGTTGTTGGGGCTGGGCGCCATGTTGTTGGGGCTGGGCGCCATGTCCCCTCAGCCACGTGTTGCAATGAGGAAAGGGTTAGTAAGGTGCCAAAGGGTGGGACGCTGTGCTGCACGTTTGTGTGGGGAGGGCAGTGGTGTAACGTGCTGCTGAGCCCTCCAAGCTGAGCCTAGCCTGGAGCCTGCCCTCACCAGCACCCAACTGAGACCTGTGGCCCCTCAGCCTGAGGAAGCCTGTCAGGGAGGAGGCCTGGGATCCATCCTGCCCTCTGTTCCCCACGCAGCAGTGCTGTGCCCTGAGGCCGCCTGCCGGGCCCTGTGTGGGTGTCCATCCCTGGCTTGCCCGGGCCTGGTGCCGCAGTGTGGCCTAAAAGCTTCACACAGGAATGAAATGCAACGTTTGTGAGGAAGAGCAATCAGCATTGTATTTCAAAATGCAACTTGGAGCATGGATGTGTCTACAGCAGTGGAGGAGGGCCGTGCTGGGAGATGGAAAATGGCGGGTGAAGCCTGAGTGGGAGACAGGCTGGAGACCCAGCTGGGCAGGACACAGCCTGGCTTCTGGAAATACTGCGATAGAACTGCCAAAAATGCGGAGCAGCTTCAGTGCCTGTTAGAGAATAGCAGCAGGGCGGTTTGCCTTGGAGTTTGTGGTGTGGCATGCGGTGCTTTTGCAGGTAAGTCAAATGCTCTGCAAAATGAAGTGGGTTTCAAGCCATGGCTGTTGTGTCTGCAGCATGCTTCTGCGTGCTGCCAGCTGCAGACCAAAGGCATTAAGGAACTGTCACTGAAAACAAAAGTACAGTAAGGAGTGAAGTCAGCCAGTAGAAAGTGGGAGGGAGGAGGTGTGTTGTTTGTGTTGGAATGGCACTGATTTTGTAGCACGAACCAGAAATGGATGCACTTTGGGATCCACGCTTCTCTGGGGACCTGTGGTTCTCTTCCTCCACTCATTTTTTTTTCTTTTTATTTTTTTTCCCCCTCCATCGCCTTCTCTGGTAATTTAACATGAAAGGGTTGTGGTCTGATGTGGTCGTGACTGATCTGTGTACCCTGCCTTACCTTTCCTTTGTCAGG
Organism: Tetrao urogallus; assembly: GCF_951394365.1. Taxonomy (NCBI): domain Eukaryota; kingdom Metazoa; phylum Chordata; class Aves; order Galliformes; family Phasianidae; genus Tetrao; species Tetrao urogallus. The sequence continues at coordinate 1,901,433 of NC_136830.1, read as the reverse complement.
AAGGCAATGCAGTCATCCATTTTTGGGTCTGTTTGCTCAGGGTCTCTGCTTGATTCTGTTTCACCAGCTTGTGATTCATACTGTCAAAAACCATCCTCTGTGCTTTTGCCTGAAGTCAGGCTGTGATTTTCTCATTTTCAGAGTGATTTGCCTCTTTCCTGATATAATTTAGACAGGGAAATGTAATCAATCAATCAGCATGGTAATTGCCTGTTTAGCATTGACGACAGCTGAGAGATTGCTTTGCATTTAACAAGTCCTCTTCTGGTGGAGGCAGAGATCAGAGGTCAGCACCTTCTGACTCCAGGGATACACTCCCTGGGGGAAATGTGGCTCTCCTTTTGGCCAGAGGCAGCTGTGTGGTTTCACTTGTACTGCCTGCTGTAGTGGTGTGTTTTCTTTGAGAAGAATGGCGGTCTTAGGTCTTTGTGGGACCAGAGCTGGCTGCTGGGTAACCCATTGCAGTAGGAAATATTTCCAGGAAAAATCCTAGTGGATTCATGGTCAGATGATCTCTCAGGTTACTCGGAGATTTAAAGGCGCTATTTGCTCATCTTTGGCAAGATAGCACAGGGGATGTCATCCAGAACTTCAGCTGACAGGGAACAAGCTCTGCAAAACCTCTGGAGAATCTCGCTCTGAAGAGGAGATGTGGTGTGCTGAAACAAATGGAAAGAACAGCTTGCTTGTAGGACACCTGGAAGTCAAGTAGTAGCATCAGTTGGTATTGGGCTGTGGAGATGAAACTTGTTGGCTTACAATTATGCTTCTTAATAATATTTTAAAAGCTACTGACTTTGCTGTGTCAGGTAGCAAGACTCTGGAAGGCTTTGCTCAGCCTTCTTTTCTTGTCTGTCTGTGTAACATCTGGCTGTCTGGCAGAAGCTTACAATGCTGTCCCAAAGACCTATTTCAAAAAGTGATAATTCAGATAAATGACAGTTCCTGCAGGGAAGCCGTTTCAAATCATTGGCCAGTGAACCATGTAGTTCTGCTTCTATAAAACCACTACTTCTGCTAGTTGCAATGTTAGAAACACGTTAAAAATGCGCGGCTTTGTCCCTTCTCCTTCCCCACCCTTTTCCCTTTGGCAGCTGCTTCGCAGTGATCCCAGGCAGTTAACTTATGCTGCCATTGTCAGCAGGAGCTGGTTGGTTGTGCTCAGCAACCACCAAAACATCATCTGTTTTTTCAACACTATGATTTCAGTAGTGTTCCGAACAACAAAATAATGGAAAGCTCAGTAAGTGATACTAAAGTGTAAAATCTCAGAGCACAGAGAAGCAAGCAAGTTTTAGGACAGAAAGCACCGGTGGACGTGAGTACACCAGCAATCTGAGCTTGAGTCCAGATGCCTGCAGTTGAGTGTGTCCAATTAAACCAGGGCCACGTCTCATGGGTGAGCAGCTCTCAGCAATACCGGTATGAGCGGTTTTGTGTTTCTCATTCCCACACACGTGATCTGCTGCACCAGTGTAAGGTTTCTAAGATGGCTGAGCTGTGCCATGCCGGTGGAAGTGTCTGGTTCCCCTTCCCTCGCCAGTTCAGGCAACTGGCTAATCCTTTGGAGGCAGCAGGCTGTTCTGTGAAACCCTGTTTCTGCTGTGCCAGCGCAATATCCTTTTTTTTGTTTTTGTTTTTTGTTTTGGCATAAAATGAGGTTGTCGATTCCTTCTGCCATCCTTCATTTCCTGGTCTGAATGGATGTTGAAATAGTTGTGCTGCCACAACTTGCAGCATGATCGTGCAATGGCATGAGGTGGGCAGTGGAGGAGAAGGGAGAGAGCATGCCAGGAAGTGCTGTAAGCTGTTGGGACTGCCAAACATGCCACATCACCAAAATGCAGCTTAAGTGCAACTGAAAGATCTGGTAAGCATCCAGCAGGAGAAATATGCCCATCGTTAATTAAATAAAGAAACAAATGGTGAAAGTTTAGATGTCCAGTCAGAAGATGTCTGTAGCTTGCTGCAGAATTGCCCCCAAGAACAGAATATTTTTCTGCTTCATGTTCAGATTTCCAGTGTGAGTTTAATACTTGGCTTCTGAAATGTCTTTAAAGGCAGGCTCTTTTGACTGTTAAATGCCTAAAAAAAATTAAATAAATAAAATTATTAAAAAAAAAAATCCACTTCAGTCAGATCAATGGTTCTGTTTGAATCTTTAACCATTGAGTCTCAGTGGATAGCAGTTGATGACCATTTTATTGCATCTTTGCATAGTGTTACAGTCGTCATACAAACTTTTAGCCAGGGTGTGTATGTGTCGTTAACTACTGGACAGAAACTGAGGCAAGTCGTGCCTATGGAAATGAAGTTAAGATGCTGCATTTCATTCACCCAAGAAGAACAGGATAGACCCTGTCAGAGTCCTTCTTGAAGAGCCATTAGAGCCTGGGCTGTGTAAGCAATGAGTCACCAGGCTTCCTTCCTTCCTTGCTGTGTCCCTGTGTCATGCAGCTGGGCACTCCTCGCCCCTGCAGACCCTGCATGTGGTCCTCCTAGAGCAAGGAGGGGGAGGGCAGTTGCTCTTGAGTTTTGCTACATTGGTTCCTCGATGTTACAGTGTAAGTTGTTTGGTTTCTGAGCTTTGGAAAACTGGGCAGTTCCCCACCTCACCTTTATCTGCACAGGTTTCGCTGCTGTGATGTAATTGACACCATTCTACTTGGCAGTATGAAGGCACGTGTTGCCAGAAGGCTGGCAGGTATTTTTAGCATAGCCTGCTGGGCAGTAAAAAAGGAAAGTACCCCTTTTCCCCACTGAAAGGATCAAGGGCTGCAGGCCACGTGTTGTTGGATGGTGCTCAGCTGTTGTTTTTTATGCTCCTGTTGGGTGACTGGTTGCCTTCACCTATTGTTTATAAAGAAATGCCTCATGCGTGGGTGCTCCAGTTGCTGCAGCTGTCTTAGCTTTTGCCTTTCCCTGTCTGTCTCCGTACTTTTTCCTCTCATTGTCTCAAATTAGCGCCACAATTAAAGTGTGAAGCCTGCTGGCAGCTAACTGGTAATTACTGTACAATGAAAGAGGAACATCTGTCAAAGCCAGGACAAGATAACAGCTGTAATTGATTGCCACATCGTGGAGCTTGACCACCAGCAGATGGCTGGGGCCGGCTTTTAAGAACCGATCGCAGCAGTGGTCCCTGGGATTTGGTGCGACTCTTCTGAGGTGACTGCAGGTTACACCTGTTCGGAGGCAGCCATGCAAGGCTCCATCGTTTTGCTTCCTTTATTTGATTTTGTTTATATACTTTATATCTGTGCTCACCTCCGAAGCGGTACCAGGGCGCAGCAGTGCTGCCGTTCCCACCAGGCAGGGAGGAGCAGGGCAGAGCTGGGGCTGCCAGGGAGGACCTGCAGGTTGCTGACAGCTGCTGCTCCGTCGCACGGCGAGGCCTCTGCTCACTGAAGTGCTTGAGAAGCACAGAAGCGAGTTAAAATTCGCTGCTGGACAGAGGGGTCCCTTCAGAGACAAACTCTTAAAGAACGTGCAGTGGGGGGAACCTCTGGCTGCAGAACATGGGGCTCCTGTGTCAGAACTACATCAGAAGTACTTACACTGTGATCGCTTCCCCTGCTCTGAAATCCACAGCTCCTGCTCTCAGCTCCTGTATTGTGTCTCACTGGCAGAGCTGACAGGAAAAGGTCTGCATTTATTACAGCACTGCAATTCATAAAACCTGCAGACTAAGATGAACTGAGGAACTGTCATTGTTTCCACTACAGCGTCGGTGCTCTATTTTACTGCATTGTTAAAGCATGTTTGTGGCACATTCTCTCCTGCACTGGAATTGTTGCTGAAGAGAGAGAGAATGAATAATCTGGAGTGAAGGTTGTAACTTTTATTACACGTAATGGTACTTGCTTTGTGGTAGCACTGAGATAAGGGCTGAGGAATCAGATCTGCCCTTGTTCTGCAGTTTTCCTTTTCTGGTCACATACACAGAAGAAAGTGCACGGAATTTTTTTCTATCCTTCATCTCCAGGAAGAGAGAGAGAGAAACAGAGAGCGTGTGTGTGTGTGTGTGCGTGTGTGTGTGTGTTGAGTGGTGTGGTGTGTGCGCGGTGCTGGGGGCGAATCTTACGTTATTCTCCATGAGAAAGCAGAATGTCTCCATGTGAATGGATTGCACAGAGGCTAGCTGGGAGTCCCGAACTGCAGAGAGCCTGAATAGCTGTTGCCATTCGGCTCTGCGGTGTTCAGTCATAGGGTTAATTGTTAAACAATTAGTGCTGCATTTCAAAGGCAATAAGACAAATGAGCTCAGGTATGCGAGCAGTTTCACCTTGCATGCCGCCCTCCTCCCACCCTTGCAGTGACTCAGTTGGACAGATCTTCCTGCATTATTGTGTAAAACAGCAGCTTGTTTTAAACGGCACAATCTGTCATTAATTCAGCTAATAAATCACTGCATAAGAACAAGAGTCTTGCAAGATTAACATCTACAATCAATTGGGAATTACAACATTGGCTTTCATAGGCAAAGCTGATCGTTAAAGTCATGGAAAATTTATTACCTTACAAATCTACTTATAAAAAGTGTTGACTTGAAGCCTTTATAGATTGTATTTGTTATTATCAGATATTCAGGTTTTTTGATGAGAGGTTAAATACCTACAGTGCTCCTGCTCTGCTTTGTCATTGAATTTCAAAACGCGATGAGCATTTTTCTAGGGCAGACGGAATTTTTTGTGGAGTGATCCCATGGAACTATGCAGATCTTGTGCATCAGGATCCTCTCAGCATGGTAACGCTTGCGTTAAATGCCAGGTGAGGCCCAGTGCTGCCATCAGTAAAGGAGGAAAAGACAAGGTCGTATAGGCAGGGTACGGCACCAGCTGGGGCTACCTGAATCCCAGCTTGAGAGATCAGTTCCTGTTCCTTCACCCCTGTGCCTTGTTGGTGGCACCTTGGGGTTAGCGTCCTCTGCATCGACATGCATTCCAGAGCAGTGGGACTGCGGCAGCCAGCGCACTTGACATGGAGAGCCCTGTGTGAGCAGCAGGTCAGCCAGTGAGCAGTCTGAATAAGCAGCCCTTGTCTTCGTGTGTCTCTCTGATCCGCTGAACAAAACCAGCATACGAAAGGCAGGAAGGCAAAGTGAAGGCCTCTTAAATGTCACTGTAATGTCAGCAGCACTGGGAGCAGAGCAGCCTCCGAAGAGCAGAAAGCTTTGTAATATTTATAGAAACAGAATTTGTTAAAAATACATTTGCCTGTTACTGTTCAACCTCTTGGAGTCCTCACTCCTTTCAGTTCTGGGAGTGGGTGCTGTGCTGAGAGTGTCAGCATGTGTTTCAGGCTGGGTTTGAGTTGCTGCAGTCATTCTGGGATCCTAGAAAATGCTAGAAATCCTGGCGTATGCCAGGAACTGATGCCGTCCTTGTACTGAAAAAGCTTAAAGCCTTTTGAAATCAGCCTATTCTACCTCTCCCCTTGTAAACATAGTACAGAATCAGGGTGTGTGCTGTGCAGAGCAGCTAGTGGCTCGCCTCCTTTTGCAGAACTAGTCAGTGGCAGTAGGTGGGATACTTGGCACCGGGGCCTCTGTCCTGGAAAACCCCACTTCCCTTTCTCCATGCCTTGGACTCCAGTACTGACAACAGAACAATGCTGGCCTGTCTTCTTGTTTGCGCAGAGCCTGCTGTGTCGAGCTGCTCCAGCATCGTGGTGTGTCTTGTCACCACGATCACAGGCACGTAACACTTTTACAGCATAACAAAACAGACCTGGAAAACAACCAGGAAATTCAGAAAGAGAATGCTGTGAAATGATCTGAGATAAACCTGTCTCTTGTCCCATGTTGTGCAGGAATCCCAGCAATTGCTGTGCTGTTCCACATTGCCTGTCACATAGCTGCGGTGGCTGGCGGCAGACAGGCAGCATCCCGGACCCAGATGGGCCAGCAGTGTTCAGTGTTCCCTGGCACAGCCCGAGGCTGTTCCCACAAGCGGGAGGTGCGGGCCGTGTGCTGCAGGGAGCAGCGCTGCCTCTTGAGAGCATCAGAATGGATGGGGCTGCCCAGCTCCCCTAGACCTGAAGTCGCAGGCTTCCAACAAACATTGTTTCCTGTAGCAGGGAAGAGTTGCTCTTTATGCTGTGTATACACCTAGAATCCTTCTACGGCCCTACAGTTGTTTTTTTTTTTTCCCCTTGCGTTTGATTGCTTGCCCTGTTCCAAAGGCGCAGTGCCCCTCATGCTTAATGGAGGTCAGTCGGCACCGCATCCAGGACGGCTAAAATACAAATTGTTGCCTAACAAACTCTGTGGCTGCTGCTCCTTCCTTTCCGCTCTCCTCTCCCTTCCATTCCCCAGGAGTTTGGAAGATGCACTGGTTTCTGATGTGCAGCTGGGTGCTCTGGAGCCCTGGCTTTGCTGCTCTGATTTACCTGAGCTTGATTTCAGCGAGATGGAAAAAAATCAGCTCCAATCCCACCAAGTATGTTGTTTGAGTTGAGCAGGCAGCAGCTGTGTTTTAGAGTGCACTATAAGGCTAGATATGACATACTCCATTGGGGGAGTAAGAAATCATTCTTTTGTTCTCTGTGTTTGACATTATACAACGTTTCCTCGTACCAGATTTGCTGCTGTGCTGCCCGCCTCTCACTGATGTCTTCTTGTGTGTAGCAGCATGCTGGTGGAGCAAAGCACTCACTGCCCCTACTTGTTCAAACCATATGTTTTGCAAAGGCTTCTCCTCCTCCCCTCTGTTCGGAGCAGGAAAGGCCTAACAGGACGCGTAACAGCTCCTGCTAGTTTCTTTTCCCTGCTTATTAAAGTCAGTGAAAGAGACTGCTTTAGTTCAGCAGGCTGAAAATTGCTAGAGCTTGGGTGCAGGCCTGAGCCCTCTCATGCATTGCTCTTGCAGGAGGCAAGCCCAAAATCTGGAGCAGGGCAGCAGGCCAAAGGTGTGTAACCACATGAGCCATCCTGTTTGACCTGCTGTTGCTGTGGGTTGGCACGGAGGTGTCACTCTTGACACTGCTTGCCCCCTCTTGCCTGCACTGCTCTCCCAGGAGCTGAAAATCCAATTGCGTGAGTGTGGCTTTCTTTTCCTTGCTTGGGATGGCTGCGGGGGGAGTGGATGGAGCAGCGCTGCTCAGTGGATTAATAGTGTTTCCCAGCAGTTAGTGGATGCTTTGATTACAGTACTTTCTTAATGACCACTTGACTGCAGGTGGTCAAGGATGGCTTTAAAACGTCCTTCTTAAATTACTTTCAGCCTCTACAGAGCAATATAAAACTGTATTTTTCCCCTTCCAGCGGAGCTGTGGCAGCGCTGGGTTACCTGCTTGTGGCAGAAATGCACACACCTTTCTGATCTGTCTTTATCAGTCTCCTGTGTGGTTCTCCCTGTGGGCAACTAAATTACTGTGGCAGGAGGAGGAGGAAGATTAGCAAAGCGAGTATTTATCTATCTTAATGAGTGCTCTGTTGACAGAAATTATTCCAAGTATTTGCTGCACTGTAGTTACTGTTCATGTAAATCTTTTTTTCCTTACTTGAATTGACAAGTTCATTTCTCGTGCTGAGCTCCTGGTGCACATCACACAGCTGGCTGCCGCTTGTCCTTGCAGACAGACGCCTGGTGATTCTTTGGTCGGTCGCTTGCCCTCCGTTTGCCCACAGGGTTCCCGTTGCAGCACAAGCTGCGGAGGCACAACATGGGGCAGCTGGGCTTTGAGAGGAGCTGTGCCGGCTCTGCTTGGAGCCGCTGCTGCCTGTGGCTGTGGTACAGTGAGGCAGCACCCCGGAGCTGCAGGGGCTTCGGATGAAGGAGGTCCCAGGTGTGCTCCCAGTGCCCAGCCCTGCGTGCTGCTGGCAGGGTAAGGTGTGATGTTAAAGGACTTGAGTGCTGAGCAAAGGCGCTCCTTGCTCGCTGTTTTTGTTGGGAGATTGCACTATCTCAGCTCATTAATCCTCTGGTACATTGTGAGAAGTTCTGCAATGAAAGCTCAGCTGTTCTGCAGCTTGGAGAGGAAGGAGGATAACTTGTGAGGTTTAAAGAGATTCATGGATTTATTCGGGTCCTGTACTGGTAAAAAGCTGCCCAGCTCTCCTGGCCATAACAGCACTGCGATGTCACCCTGGGCTTAGGCTGCCCTGGTCCCTTATGGCTACCTTCCTCTCAGTGCTTTATTTCTCTCATTGTAAGGTGGATGTAGCACGTGGCTGGGGCAGTTTTCCACTCACTGGCTCTTGACGAGTGCAGGGCAATCCATGCATGGAGGGTTACCCAATGGATGCTGTCCTGGGCCTGGAGATGCTGTGCTGCCAGCCCTGAGGGCGTCCCGCTGTCCGGCTCTCCCCCCCTCTGTGTCTGGTTCTTACGGAGATGTGGCAGGACCCTTCCAATTTGGAGCAGCACTGCTCAAATCCAGCGTGAAAACAGCCTGCCGCTGTGGTTTCCCGACTCCTTGGGCGACGTCCCTTTAACGCGGCAGCTGCTGCCAAGGTCTGGATGCCGTGGTCACTAAATCATTCAGAGCTGTGCTGTAGCTGAGGGCTTCCAGCTTCGCCTTTTGTTTCTGTCACACAACGGGACGTGGAGGAGAGCCAGGGCTGCGGGCGCCCATTGTGCCGAAGCCGCACATCTGCAGCAGGGCAGGCCGGCGGGCAGCTGCCCGGGCTCGGCTCCGAGCGGCCCGCGAGGGACCGGCAGGTTCCCCTCGGCACAGCCGGCCTGCTCCGCCGTGTCCTGAATCCTGATCCGGGCTGTGTTTTTAAGCCCTACCTTTCTTTCGGAGGAGGGGATGGTGGCGGTAAGAGAAGCGTGGCCAGAATCTTTATAACTGTAATAGACTGCAACAAAAGGGCTATTCACCCCTTGATGAAGCGGGGATTTACGTGCATTAGTGCCCACTCTGCGCTGAGAGGGGAAGGCTGCCCGATGAATGGGAGACATTCCTCCGCTCCGTGCCCCCTCCTCCCCCCTGCCCGAGTCAATGCGTGTGTCTGACATGGCTGCTTGGTAATTGGGAATCTGCGAGCTGTGCCTGGCTGGTGGGGGAATTCAGCTCGTTCTCATCGCCTTCTTGAGCGTTCAAGGAGCGGAGCCGGAGCTCTGATGTTTCTTTTAGCTTTCTGTTAACTTGAATATTAATTTTTGGTCCAAATCTGCGCAAACACAAATTAAGGAAGGGTTCACATACAGCTAAAATGCCTGTTAAATGAGATTTGTGTGCAATACGAGTATGTGTAGTGCAAAAGTAGCGTGCCCGTCTCGGTGCAGCTGGGAGTAGCTGCTCTGGGTCTGAAGGTTTATGTAGCAGTTTTAGGAAGGTCTGTGCTGCTGGATGCTGTACGAACACTGCAGCCTGCCTCTGGAACAATATTTGCAGTGGTAAAATAGTGCCTGATAACAGGGTGGAGTCGGCAGAAGTGAATGAGCTTAAGGGCTCGTTCAGAATTTCCAAACAGAGCTGGGTTTTCCTCGAGTCGGGAGAATAACTATTTCCTCCAAAGCATTTCTCTGCCCCTCGCCACCTCCTCGTACTTCCCCCAGGACTGCCGTGAGTCACAGTGAATGATCTGCAGAGGTCCCTTCCAACACCTACGACTGTGACTTTTCCCTGAGCGATCTGAGGTCAGCCCTTATCCGGTGTCTGCAGCGCGTGGTCTGGCACTGCGCTCCGTGCTTCCTGGGGAGCTGAGCAGCCCTCATCAGCAGTGTGCGCAGAGCTCACCTTTCGGGTGGCAGTGAGGGATCCCAAGGCACGTGTGTGCTGTGGGGGCCTAATTTGCTCTTTTGCAAATCTTCTGAGGGCACCTGTTGGCTGGGGGTGCTTATTGAAAAGAATGGAGTGGCTGTGCTATATGCGGTGTAAAACAGGAAAAGACCAGCCGCTGTGGCATCCAGCCCCTTCCTGCTGACTGGTGTGAAGAGGGCTGACCGGCGGCGTGTGCTGGAGTCCTTTTGTGCTGGGAGAAGCCTGGTGGGGGGAATAGGAAGGAGAAGGGCGACTTTTCTTTAAAAACAAAGTGGGGAACAGGAAGGAGCAGCTGGTCTGCAAGCCGCCTTCTATTGATGCAAATATATTTTCCATTAAGGCACAATTGGGAACCATGTACCCACGCTAAGGGAAGAACCAGTGCCATAGTATACATGCTTTGGGGCTGGAAAAGCGTCTTTGTCCTGTTTCCATAGCAGTCCTCTTTGGGAGCTCCTTCATTCAGCCTCCCGTTTGCTGCCAAAATACAAATGTATTTCCAGGGGTGGAGGGAAGGCTGAACCTCCTCACCCATACCAAAAGCAAGCTCTCTGAACTGACTCCAAATGTTTTCTCCTAGCTTTCTTCATCTCTGGGATAGCATGCCAAAAAAGTTTACTGGATTTACGAAGCCACAGCCTGATTAGGTGATGCTAGCAGTGTATTTGCAAGTGCAGTCAGTGTCTTGAAATTAAAAATAAAGTGCTATCTTTCATATGGCTCTCGTACTGCTGATACAGCTAATGATTAGAGAAGGTTTAGAAGGAGCGATAGCAAACCATGAAAATAAATCTGAACTGAGCTGATAACTCAGGAGTCCTGGTAAGTTGAGTCACATGTTTTTTTGATTAGAGTTCGCTCAGCCCTCAGACTTCCTTGCTCCAATCAGTTGATTCGGTGCTGCCTATGTGTAAGCATCTTGTAATCCAGTCTAATCTAAACAAAATGTTTTTTTAAGAGATTATATTTTCCAGCTCTTTTGTTGTCTGCTTTTAGAGTAAGCAACGTCTGTAGTTGAATGTTGGTCCTTGCAGGTGGATTAGTCCTTTCCTTGTCTTTACACTTTGCCTCAGCCTAGCTCAGCTGCAGGATAGATGTGTGCAGCTGCATTGGCTGCGGCACATCACAGAGAAACTCGAGCCCAACACAGCAAACCCAGCCTGCCTAGTTGGCATTGTAGCTCTGCCGTGGCAGACGTGCTGCCATGGTGAATGACACAGCAGGGAGAATTCTGCTAGGGGAGCGAGAGGGTTGGTGCTACAAGTAGAGTTGTGCGGTCTGCAGTGGGGTTTGATTTCTGAAAGTACTGGGGATCGTCCTCTTCCCAGCGGTGCTTAAATGCATCTTAATAGACAGGAGCTTGGAACAGGAGCCCCCAAATTCCTCACGCACTTCTCTTGGCAATGGGAGGGCTGAGGTGTGAGTGCTGGTGGTTCGTGGTGTGATGGCTGGCGCTAACGCTGGCAGCACACATCTTTAGATTATGCAAATGACCAATGCATTATTAGTGAGGCAGTGTTCAATTTTTAATGTAGGACATGAAGCATCGTGATATTACTGCCATTATTTAATTAGGAAGTTGTCTCAGTAACCGTTGGAATCCTGCTTTGAATTTTTACATGTTAATAACTGCTTTGTACGAAGTTGGGAGCGCCTGCTCTTGGTAACGCCACGTGTAAATACGGCTGCCTTCAGTCTGCAAAGACCTTTCGGCAGTACGGAGCAGAGTGAAGCAGTCTGTATACAAATGTTTAAACTTCATTCTGACCTTGTAAATCCTGTTTTCTCCCCAAGTGCAAATCTGGTGCAACGCAAACAGCAGTGCTTCAAAAATAACCCTAATTAGCAATTAGCTGCAATAAATCAAGCCTGGATGGGGCGCTTGGTGCTGTTGAATTTGATAGTATATTATGGCAGGAGTTGTGTAATAGACATTTAACTGTTTTAGCTTGTGGGGCTGCTTTTCTCACGTTAATAGGAATATTGAAATGTCGTGTGAGTTGCAGCAGTAATTTATCTGATCGTGCTTACACTTGTCGTGTGGTGGAGACATGCTTTCTGTGTGAAGATAATAGATAAACTCAATTAAGTGAGCCTGTGAGGAGCAGATGCCTTTATTCAGTACCTGTAAGTACAAAAACCAGCAATAATTCAGTTTTCTCTGGAACGCAGCGGGTTGAAAGGCAGTGATGGCAGCAATCGTTGTGATGGGGGCTGCGTGGCCTGGAGGTGTGGCTGCCATGGACGCTGCCTGCTGACTGTGGTCCTGAGGAGTGACTGAAGGGAGGAGCTCTGCGTCGTGTCCTTTGGTTTTTGTCTGGGCTTTTTCCTGTCTGGATGTGTGACACTGTGAGTGGTGTGCTCTGGCATTATATTCCCTGAAAGGTATTTTCAGGGCCTCTAAAATGGCCATAATTCATCTTCTGACTCGGCTCAGGCCATGTGCTTTCTTTTGGTAGAAAGTCAATATTATATTATTGTGCAGGGAAAGATGACATTAGTGTCTATTATGCCTCAGTTTCCTTGGAAGAGAATGTAATTATTGGTACTAATTAAGATAGCGGATCCCTAATTTATCACTAACGGTGTTCTCAGTGTAGCTTCCCTATTTCCCTTCTTGACTTTTATCTATGCCTACAGGATAACAAGGCTGTTCTTACAGGTCACTGTAATTTATGGCAGCATTACGCACCGCTGAAGTTTTATCAAAGCAGGAGTTGTGCTGATGTGTAAATGAAGGGGCGGAGGAAAGCAGATGAGCTGAGCTCTGAGCTTGTTTTTAGTTGCAGGGAGGCTGGTGACTCACTGTAGGTAAGGAGAAAGGGAAAATGAATCAAGATGTAGCATGAGGAACTCCAATACAAACTCTAATTCTAGAGGTACCGCTGGAAGGAGTGAAACCCCTGAGCTGGAAAAGAACAACAATTTGCAGGTGACTGTTTAATGCATGTGCCAGAGACAGCGCGCTTGGCTTTTAATTTGAAGTAAGTGCTTCCTCTGGGACTGTTTTTAAATGTTTGGCTCTCATCATTCCTTGCTGTTTGTGCTGAGCTTTCCTGGATGGCACCGTGCTGAGCCTGCAGGGCTGGCTGCAGCAGCAGCCCTCGGGCGAGCAGCAGGCTGCCTGTCTGCCCTCTCCTCAGCTGTGTTCCTCCATGCGTTATTTGGCAGGTTTGGCTGAATTCATCGAATGACTTGGGCTGGAAGGGACCCCAGCGATCATCCAGTTCCAGCTGATGAGTCAAACCCATACATTTTAGAGGATATAAGTGCAGGATGTGCACCAAACAAAGAGGGGTGTTGTGCTTCTCTGCCCATGCTTTGAAATTCTTCTTCCATGTCTTTTGAAGAGAGGTAGTTTCTTTTGAATGCTACTTTAAAGGATGCTGGCTCTTATTCAAGTAATAGGTAAAACCCCTTAACGTCTCGAGCTTAACCTGGAATTGGTGTCATCTTCTTCCTAACCTTACTGCACTCCTACCTGCATGCCATGATGTAAGGAAGATGCTGATAGTGATGCCAGCACCACCTGTCCTTCTCTGCACCCCTTTCTTGTTCTGAATTATTGACTTCTGGGATTTATGCTGTGTGTGTAGTGTGGAAGTTTTATCTCAGTGATTGTGCAAGTAAACCAGCTGCTGGATAGAGTTGATCTCCACAGCACTAGAAGAATGCTGAAGGGAAGGACTTCCATTTAATTGGTTTTATCTGTGGCTCCAGATTTATTCATTTTTCTCTTTATCTACAGTTTAACAAATAATCATTCTCCATAATTTGACACATTATATAGCTGAGTAATTGTGTTCTAATTACAGAATCCCTTAACTGCAAGGTATAGTTTGATGAAACAGTTTGGGTCTTTTATTAAATTGTAGCACGTTTCCATAGGATGTGTTCAAATGAATTTAAGGGTTTCCAATGCTGGAAAACTTCAGATGTGTAATGTTATTGTTCAGGTGCTGAAAGGGGAATGAGGGGTGGGGAGGAGAACAGAAGGACTGGAGGGCAGCTGTTAGCCAGGAGCCTCAGGGTGGCTCAGTTAGAGTTCTCACCACAGGGATCGTGCTTCCCAAACCGTATCTGAGCTGAAAAGAAGGGTATCTGAGTCATAAAATCCCAGTGTAGCATATTGAAACGCAAGGAGATGTGAGCAGCAGAATGTAACCATGAATAGCGTGGTTATTTATTTATTTATTCTAAGTCTCTCTTCCGGATATCTTTCTTTAACTCCAGAAGCACTCAAGTGCATCCTGGAGGTGACTGTTAGAATTGTTCAGTACTTTTCCGCAGTGAGAGTCAGCAGATGATATATTAGAAATAGAGAAATCCAATTTGCTGAAGGCTTAAAGCACTGTTGGTGCAGCCCTCGGCGTGGTCAGTGGCCCCTGTGGCAGAGCCACAGTGTGCTGGTGGGACGAGGGCCTCGTGCTGCCATGATGATACGCTCCAGGCTGGGTGCCTCCAGTATTCTTGTACTCATTATCTCCAGTAGTTGTAGAGCTGCAGGTGACAGTCTCACTGTGCATCGGGCAGCTTCCTGGCCAGAGTGTTTGCAGAAGGCGCCGCTGTACTGGCAGAGCATGAGCTGCCTCTTGTGGTTTGTCGCTTGTAGGGGGTTGGGAGCATCGGCACGTGTGGCGTTGGCAGCATGACGTGCTTTGCCAAAGGCAGCACTCAGCAGCTATGCACTGTAGATCAGAAAACCCCCTGTTCTGTGCTCCCCAAAACACTGCCATCGGGGCTGTGTTACCTCATAATGCCAGAGCTAATATATTGCAGGGCTCAGTGTTCTCCTAAAAGGAGGAACCTGAAGATGGTGCACCCAGACTTTATTGTAATTTTAACATCTTGCGTTTGTTGAGATGGGGGCTGGTTGGGGGATGCTGGCCACAGCAGCAATGTCTGTGCCCACTAGGAGCAGTGAGATTTGTCGGGAGCCTTCTGGGGGTGGGGGCAGCCGTGGAACACAGGGCTGTGCTGGGACGTAAGGGCTGGAGGGAGGGGACAAACTTTGCACGTTACTTGTGCTTAAAATTCTGTGGGAAGAGTGTCCTGAGGGAGAGCCTGATACACCCTGCTTGTTGTGGGGACTCGGCTTGAGTACCGGTGGGAGAATCTGCCTCCAAGGAGATGTCCTACTGAAGTGCTTTAGTGAGCAGGTTGCACACAATGTGTCCATTTCCTTCTAATTCCCTATCACCAGTGCCATTAAATGCACCATTACCAGCCATCTTATGTAAATGATTTTTCCAGTCTTTTCTCTTAGTTCAAAATACCCTTTTGGAGGGCTCTTGATTAGTTGAACTCAATTTGCTCAAAGGTTAGCATGTTAAATTGGTATTTGGTTTTCATTAACCTGTGCAGTAATATCTTGTCATTAGGAAAGGCTTTTGCTGGGTCTCTATCATCATTCATTTCTTGTAGCTAGGTGCTTTGCTTTTTCTTCTTTTTCCATCTCATTCATGCTGTCAAGGATGCTGCCTTAAAGAGAAACAGAACAAAGCAAAAAACAAATAAAATAGCCAGAAAAGCATGACTTCTGTATCACAAAGGGAAAAAGCATCCGGCTGCACGTAAACCCAGAAGTGTCCTGTGTGCTGACTTCAGTTAGCAAGAGCAGCTGCTTTGTGGCCGTGAGGTTCTGGCAAGGTGTTACCATTGCAGTTCTTTTAGTTGGGAGAGCTTATTGCTTTGCTGAATGAGGCGCAGGTAAGTAATTAAAACAGCACTTTTAGAAAGAAATCAGGGCAAATTGGTCAATCCTTCTGCAGCTGAACAGAAAAAGGCTCTTTCCTTTTCTGCACCAAGTATTTGTGTGCAAAGGTTTTCCAATGGTTACTATGGCCATGTGTATCTTAAGTCGCACATCTGTTCTTCAGCCCTCCTGCACCATTTTTTCTGTAGTGCTTAAGCACCAGACCTTCTTTTGTGTGTTCCTCCTTCCTGTGCTTTAGAGGAAGAACAAGCAGACTGTTCTACCAGCAAGAACCCGAGGCACCATTGGGTCCAGGATTTTGCAGCCAAACCAGGAGTAGCAGTGCTGTGCCGTTAGCCCCTGGCCGCTCCGTCCTGCAGGCCTGGCAGGGAGATGCTGAGCTGGCTTCCCCCAGTGCTGGAGGCAAGGCAGAAAGGCAGGGCTGGGTGTTCATTTGGCAATCTGAACCTTGTGCCCAGGGACTGCAAACTTCCTTGTTCAGTCAGCTGTGAATGCAAGAAAGAAAAGGATGCATTTTTCAGGTTAAAATGAATTATTTATTCAGATAATTCAAAAAAATCTCTCTCTGAATAAAAATCTGGCAGCTCAGGTTGGTAACCAGCTCTAGCTTTTTGTAGAAGCATTAAAATATGTTCTTAGTCCTGATCACCTCTTTCCATCTGTTCAAGCTTTTGTCTATTTCTACTCTACAGGAAGAGGAAGTTAATTTTTCTGGTGACAGACAGATCCATCGGGTGACAAATAGCACCCGGGAGGGGGAGCAGGAGGTTTGGGCAGGGTGCTGTGCACCTCTATATGCTATGTGTCTGTAGTCTCCAAGTAGAAAATCCAAAATACGCCACTAAAAAGGATGATGTTTTTACCCTCTTAAATAATGACAGCTTGCATACGCATCTGCAGCAAGGAGCATAAAGGCGTGGTGCTAAATGTATGGTTGCAGTAGAGCTCTGAATAATGCTGAGTCTATCTATCAGCTGTAATTGCTACCTATCAAAACTTCATTATGTTAATGTCTGATGGCTTAAGGTGGCTCAGACGTCTCCTGCTCCTCTTCTGCCCAGAGCTTCGTTTCAAGGTACCATCGTGTCTCTTCCTCCTGATGCATCTTTCGCCCTCAGACCAAATGGATGAAAACAACATCTTTGAACATAAATAAAACTAATGGAGCACTAAACCAAAGGAAATTGGATTCTACTAAATCCTGTCTGTTTGCTCTCCTGAAAATATCTCTTACTCTAAGGATAAAGAGAAGCAGCACAAGACACGCTCTGAATCAAGAGAATTAAGAGAGTTTGTGTTTTCCTTCTTAGGAGAGAACAGTATTCACTGAAACACTTGCTATAAGAAAGCAAAGCCGGCAGGTGAATTCTTGGTGCTGACAGTAGGGTATGGAGCGAGGCCTTTCCACATGCCTAACGAGTGAAGATTGTTGGATAGGGAAAATGGCAAATTCCTGCCCTTGTGGAAAATGTGAACATCACGGCTTCTCTCCTACGCCGAGTTCTTCCAGTGTATGATTTGTTAATGTTATCAGCTCACCAGCTCTGGCTGCAGAAACTGACTCTTGAGCTTTGCGTAACAGCAGTGTGTTGTGATTACAAGTTGTCTTTATTTTAAAAGGCAGCAAGCAGTTAGCAGTTTCGGTTTTATCCTTTGACTCATCGTTCCCCAGTGTAAGAGGTGCTTCCATTGAGTTCCAGCAGAAACCATGCTGTAGATGAAGGGCTGCAGGCTGGAGTTGTCACTTAACGAAGGCTGGTGACCAGAAGCGGCCATCTGGCGTTCTGCAGGGTCCTTAGTTATGAGACTGTGCTCCCCTGATGGAACTGCTCTCATCTGCTGGATGGCTTCAGGTGACTGTTCTTCAGATCCACCTGCAGAAACACAAACTGAAGGACTGTATTGTAAGGTATAGGGGGAGTCAAGTCACCAAGTAAAGGAGCTTGGCTCAGGAGAAATGCCGGCGCTGTTTTGGGTCAAGCTGTCAGGAGCCGAGGAGCGGAGCAGCAGCTTGTTTGATCTAAACCCTGAGCTCACCTTTGGTACGGCTGCATTCCGGCATCAAGAGCTCTTAAAATGGCTTCCTTGTGCCTCTTAGCAGCACTCTGTAGGTGAATTACTCTGTTTAAGAGTTTGCTTAGGGCTGTAAATATGTGCTTTTTATAAGTAAAGGGTTTTTCTGTCCGTGTGTCAGTGAGCACAGGAGCCCATTCAGCTGTCATGGCCGTGTAGCAGTGCCAGAGGGACCAGGTCCTTGGGCGGGGGTTCCTGGCTTCCCCACAAGCCTGCCGGCAGCAGCAGAGCGGGAGTCCTCGGGGAGGGGCAGGGAAATGTCACATGGAAAATCATTTGCCAGAGCAGATGCGATGCATCAGTTTTTCCTATTGCCGCACCGCACATTCCCTGGGTTTTTGGGTGTGTAGGATTTGGTGTTTTTTTGTTTTTTATTTAAACATTACTTTCTGAGAATACAGGGCTTCCCCTGGCTGAGGATGGGTGTTGGGTCAGCTTCAGAGCAAGGAGGGAGCAGGGGCTGCTGGAAGGGAGCGGGGCTGCCAGGCACAGCGGGGCAGCAGCCTGTGCCAACTGCGGGGTTAGAGCACGGGTTGTGGCACGGATTGCTGGAGATGGAGAGCTTGTGCCTTCGCTCTTCAGCTTCACACAGAGGAAGGTTTACCAGCTGCTAAGTGCTTTCCTTGTTTTTATTCTCCTTCGACCCCCTTTTCAAAAGGGAGAACTGACGAAAGCAACCAGGATGTGAAGCAAAGCAGTTTCAAGCTTAAGCTTTCGGCAGCTCACATTGCATGTGTGCAGGCAGGTGACAGCAGTAATGCTCAGGGTCCCGGAACCAGACCTCAGCTCTGAGCCCTGCAGACATTCCCAGGAGCAGGATCGTGGTAGCAGCTCCTGCCGCTGCATTCCCTGCAGTGCTGTGTGCTTTCGCCTCTGTCCCGCAGAGAGGGAAACCTGGTTCTTTGTCTTGTACGTTTGGAAGAACAGGGAAGGATGGGGATGTGTGACAGACAGCCGAGTTGGGAGAAAAGGGCTTGGTCATGCTGTTGTACAAAGCAGCAAAAAGGAGCATGCTGCCCAGGCAGAGCTGCTTATCTGAGGGCTCTGCCCTTCTGTCTGTTGTTCCTGGGATGTAAACAATTGCAGCCGCTTGCTGCAGAGTGAACGAAAGCGGCTTTCCCCTTTCCTGCCTGTGTTTGGTGCGTAGCAATGACTTTGTCATAAAGATGAACTCGATGTCATGTATTTGTGGCCTGTTGTGCCTTCAAACACGGGCTTGCTGGGAAGAGTTAAGAGCATGTTTGCTTTTCATTTTCACTTCGTTGAAAATCAGAGTTTTAAAAGCTGTAAAACCTGATCATGTGTGTTTAAGGCTTGGTTGTTCCACCAAACTTTCTCAGTCTCCCCAGCTCAGTCTGCTGATACGAAGACAGGTCCTCTTCAGAAGGCACCTCTTCGGAAGCCCTTGGCATCACTCACTGTAGCCAGCACAGAGCAGCAGCGTGTGGCTGCAGCCTTGTTCCTCTCCAACAAAGCACATCTTCCTACTTGAGGTGGGTCGTGATGCCCACAGGCAGCGGGGCCCCCCCCAGCAGCTGAGCCAGCCCCCCCTGCACCGAGCCCTCTGTGCACAGCGCGGTGCTCTGCCCACCACCTGCAGGCCTGCCTCGTGTCCATGCGACGCTGATCCTTAACAGCTGTAGCTGAATGCCGTACTGGAGGGGTGGCTGTAATCCACTAATTTATCTTAAAAAAGAAATGTGACTTCCGATGCTTGGTGAATGTGGGAATGGAACAAAAGCCAGTGAGCAGCTGAAAATACAGAAAATATTCAGTTATGGTGGCTGAGCCGAAGCTTATAAACCGTGTGCAGGTGCGAAGGAGCATCTTAGAACCTTGGGCAGCAGCCCCTGTACATCGCTGCAATCCTCCTCATTCACCCTTTGATATGCAAAGAGGAAAGGGATTGGATGCAGCCAGCTGAGACGGGTGGCTCTGGCAGCACATGCTCGAGCAGGGAAAGCAAGCATGTCCTGCAGAATGAGCCGCTTGTACGTTTGTACCTACTGAAATCAAGCAAGCAGATGTCTTTCTGCTCACTTGTACTCCACAAACATGTCATTGCTGCTGTATGAGCAGTTACACAAGTCAATTTCTGGAGTAGCTTTTCATCAAATGGCACAAGACTTAATCGGTGTGATCTGTTTCCTGGAGGATGGCATACAGAAGCAGAGCAAAGCACTGGCGATCAGCAGGTCTGGTGACTGGGAACTCTTCCTTGGAGATGGCGTTGACCCCTGTAAACAGGGAATTGCCACTGCTGCTGTATGTAGCATCAGAATTTCATGCGTGGCATTCTTCTGTGCTTGGTTTGGTAGCTGTTTGCTGGGGTATTTCGGGTTCTCTCTCCGTGCTGATTTCTAGAGCTAAGGTGCTCGCAGAGTTTCTGTGGGTGGCAACAGAGGGACTGCTATCATAGCAATATTTTCAGCACTAGGCTTGTGCTATTATCTGCTGTGAACAGCAGCTAGAGCAAAACAGCTTGTCAGTCCTGCTGATAGGAGAAATGCTATTCTCTGGGCTTCTCTGTTGTTAGAAGAAGCTGAGCTTAGCGAAGACCCAAATTAAAAGTCATCTTTCTGCCCTTTTTGCTTTTTGACATAAACACTGTAATTAACTTTTACTTACCATCAATTTTCATGAGCTCGGTTCCAAGGAAACGTTAATGTAAGATAGCAAAGGCATACAGATTTTTTTTCAGTTCCCTGCCAAGTAATGTATAGGTGTGTGTCCTGCAAAGTGCTTTATGCTTTTGACACTGAGTTGCCATTTTCCAAAGCATGTCAGCAGCAGGGAGTGAGCAGACGATGCTGTTGCAGCATAAAGCAGCGTTGAGCCCATTGCTGTCTTCAGTGGGTCATCTTGGTGGCTTTCTCCAAATGCCAGCTGTTCCAAATTAAATGCTAGTAGGTAGATTTTAGAGAATCTGCCTTCTGCATGAGTGGAGGGAATTTTTCCACCCCCACTTTCCAGCCTGCTATTATTGCTACAAGAGGCTTGTCATCCTACACTTCTTAAGGAAGCCAGATTTTTGGCTTGGGTTCAAACATATGTTTCTCTGCTGCTGCCTGTGCTCTCCATGATCTGCCACTGGAAACCAATTCCAAGCGATGCTCTCCGCTGCATTTCCTTCCCCCACTCCTGCACCGCTGCAGGCGTTGCATTAAGGATGATAGGTGGGTTGGGAAGAAAATTTGTGTCTCAGACCACTGAACTTTTGTAGTTTGTGGCCACTTGATGATGGTTTCGTCGATCTGTCCAAAATAAATAAAATCTGGAGCCAAGTTATTCTAGGCATCAGGAAGGAACCCGTACTAAAGAAAAAGGCAGGTATCTGTTTGTTAGTACCAGTGTTAGTATTTAAAGACTGAAAGGAGAAATGATGGGCTGCCTGCTGGGCGCCGTGCGTGAGCATCAAGGACCCGAGTTCCCACGTTAGCAATTTGTGCGCGATTGCGATGCTTTCCAGTCTGTGTGAATGTGACCTGCATCTAAATGAAAGCAGCTGGTGGAGGCACGGGGTGGAAAGCGTGGTGCTTTACTGTGTAAGGACTGGCTGCTCCTGTGGGCAGGCGGTGTCTTGGGACCTTTGTGTGCTCTGCTTTGGGAAGTTTCAGGACGCACTTTGGGGAGCAGCGAAAGCTGTGGGCGCGTTGTGCTGTGACCCGGCGGCTGCCCTGCTCGGGTTATTTCTGCACGGAATGAAGTGCCAATGAGAGGATGCTCAGTGGGTTGTTGCAGGTGTGTTTTCCGAAAGTGCCTCTATCTGGAGAAGAATCAGGCAAACAAACCAGAAAAGAAAACCACTTTCTCTGTAGTTCTTGAGAGCGTGCTTGAACTTGGCACGCTGTGCAGTCTGCCAGCCGGGGCGTGAGGGCTGGAGCACAGCTCGTGCTTTGTGTTCACCCCACTCAAGAATATTGGGGGATTAGCAGCTGCTAAATTGTGGGAGATCGGGGATTATTATGGAATTGGGGTACTTCTCTGTTTTCTGAAGTTGTTACAGGTAACTGTAAATAGTGTTGAAAAAGAAGAAAGGCTGCTTCGAAAGTCCCAATAAACCAGTCTTACAGGTATTACTCTTTCTCCAATCACAAGCTGTCAGAATCTGTCTTTGTGCAGGTCCTGCCTCTATGAATAAACCTGGGGTTCTCCCTATTGATCCGGGCTGACTTCCGTGCTAGCTCTTCTCCCAAACGCTGGGCTATTTGGGTCACCTCTAGCAGCATGCAGTGGTTTGTTCAGCTGTCAGAGCAGCATACCCCCTCCTGCTGCCACACAGATCCGTCAGGCAGCGGCATTCCCCGGAGCCTTGCCTCACCTGCTCTGTGCATCACCTTTCTCTCTACCTCCTAGCAGGTGATCACGGCTTAATCTTCCCATAGCAGCCAAAACAGCATGCAGCACGTGTGCCAAAATGAGGCATTGTCAAGCATTTCTTTATTCGGGGCTGAGGTTTTCTAGAAGTCATGTAACTATAGGATAATGGATGCAGACACACTGATACATTTTCATAAGGCTTTAAAAAAGACTTTTGTAAGCAGTATTGGGATGGCAGTGGTGTGCTTTGTGGAAAGAGTTTGAGAAATGTAGGAAGAAAACAGGCCAGGTTTGGTTTTCTGAGGGCTTGCAGTTTGGATGTGATAACGAGCAAGGTTTACTCCTGACCTGATACTCTTCCATGGTATTTTTGCAAAGAAAACAGCTTCAGTTAGCTCTTTAGCCTTTCATTCAATAAACAATTGTGTGCATAGCCAAAAATTTTGCTAGCAGGCAAAAGCCTGTTTTTACTGATGCTGAGACAAACAATGCTAATTGCATCGAAGAATCAACAGCATACATTTACTCCAGATCTCCATTTGAGAGCTCTCATGTGACTGCGGGGACATTGTTTGCAAATACGGCACAGTTGTCCATCCAGAGTCTTTATTTGGTGCTGGGATCTGCTGCAGTTTGAGAGGTTTCACTTTCTCTCTTTTGATCTCTCTCTTCCCCCTTTCTGTTTTGTTTTGTTACTGTTGTGGCCAAAATGGGGGGGGAGATGGAATTTGAGGGAGGATTTTAGAAAGCAGTGAGGATAAATATTTTCCAAATTGTGTCAAAATCAGATAGGTTTTTCAGCAATCTGACATTTCAGGGTAGAGGTAGGGTGGAAACATAGCGCTTGGACAGGCTCACCGCAGTGATTTATGCAATGTTATCCTTGCAGTTAGATGCCTCATCTGCCAGATGATGCAGTTGCATGCTTAGATACATTTTCCAAAACCTTAAATTTTTCTGTTCTAAAAAACAGTAATAGCACATTGATTGGACAGGCCAGGAAGAAACACCCATTAAGAAAATCCGTGATTGCTAAGTCCCAGAAGCAGGGACTTGGCCGCTCCTGGAGGGAGCTGCTTTGGGCAGTGGGCTGTCTGGTTCCCCAGCAGCAGCAGCAGCTCCTGCTGGCAGAATTCACTGCTTCAATTGAAGGGAAGGTTTTTCAGAGAGAGAAGGTGGGAGGGAAATCTTGAAGTCCTCAGCAGTAACAAGAGATGCAGGAGCTTTTGACTAAGAAAATGGAACATTGGGATTTCATTTGTGCCTTTGGTCTGATGTTGAGAACTGACTTGCACAGCTCCAGGGAAGTGTTGGGCTGTGTGTTTGGCAGTGTGGATGGGAAGAAGATGGAAGGGACTCGTTCAGGAGCTGAAGCTCTTGACACTGGCACATGCTCGTCTCTTTGTTCCACTGACCCTCCCCAAACCCAGATACCAGTGCTGCTTCCTTCTGACTTCCTGTGCTCGCAGATTAAAGACTTTTTGGGCCCTTCTGTCATGATGACTTCAAGTCTTGTATTGCCATTCCCTTTGGATCAGGTATCATACGCTCTTCCTGCCCTGTTAGCAATCTTGTTCCAGATGCAGCTGAAATGTAATCGCTCATTTCTGGCCATGCCATCCCTGAAGTTGCTGCATTTGATTACAAAGAGGTGAAGGAAACCACCTTCAAAGTAAGTATGAATAGGAGGCAAGAAGTCTGTCCTAGAGAAGTCCCTTGGTTTGCTGCGTGTGGAGATCCCAGCCAGATCACTTCCTGGTTCCTTCATTGCCCAGCCTGCCTTGGCTGCAGGTGCTCCGCTATCTGGAAGGCTGGTTGCTCTACTGGTGGCCGTACATGTTTGCTTTATCTTTAACCTGACAAGCCATTTGTGCTCCAGGGCATGTGTAAGAAGAATTAAATGCAAACAGTCAGAGTCCTCTGCAGGTTAGAGACAAGAACGATAGTGCAAAGGGATTAAGGATTAAAGGGAGAGCAGCCATAAGCGGGATGGAAGGTTCATTTATGCACTTGGCTCCAACTAGATAAATATTTATGAGCAAAGGGAATGGGTGATTGTAAGAATGTCTGAGGTTTGTATAAGCAGAGCAAATACAAAATTCTTGAAGATTTTGGCACTATTGACTTTCAGAGATTTTTTTAGCAGTTTAAAGGGGTGAGGAGCCCAGATCCCATTAAAGCCCTAATTAGCTAGGTATTTATGGCCATTCCAGTTCGCTTCTGAAATTTGAAAAGATTGTATTTCTTGGCTGAGCTGTACTTGGTGTGCTTTTGCTATTCTTTCCCCTTGCTTTCTTTCAGAGCAAGTTTTCTATTCGTGGATATTCCCCATGGCATGTGTATAATGGTGCTGCCTTCATTGCACGGTGTATTTTCAGATTTATTGTGTAGATACTAATGGAATAAGTAGCACAAGGTGAGAGGGCTCGGAGGCAGCGAGGGGAGCAGGAAATCTTGATGATGCAGATGAAAGGGAGGTTCTTTGAAAACGATGCAGTAACAGTGGTCCGTATTCCAGCAGAGTTCTAGGGAGATACCCGGGCAAAGGGACGGGTTCTCATCTCAGTGCAAACGCTGTGGCAGGGCAGGGAGGACTCAGCTGTGAGCATTCGGCTCTTGGCTTTTTCTTCAAAAAGCTCCCCGTAACCCTTTCCTCGTTCTTTGGGACGTGTCTGTGGCAGGGCTTGTAGAAACACACTGCTGGCTGTGGCTTTTCTGAGAGGCTGGGGCTCAGCAGGAGGAGATGGAAGTTATTCTGTCATGTTAGGATTAGGGAACCCCTGCTTTGAGCTTCTCAAGCACGGCCCTGGCTCTGGTCTGGAGAAGTCTGTGCTAGGTGTGCTGAAGGAGCTCCTGGGGCTGGAGCTCTCCCTCCCTGCCTGGAGTCTCTGCAGAGAAGGCAGCAATGCAGGCAGCTGCGTGCGGGCCCTTGGACGCTTAAAATGAGCTCGAAGCTATTTGCTAATGGCGTGGCAGTTGGTAGCTGTATTTTTCTCAGATCTCCTGCAGTCAGCTGTGAAAGCCCCAGATATTTGATTCAATATATTTTGAAGTCGAGTGGTTTTGTCCCAGCTTTATTATTTTGCTAATGCAGATATTTAATAGAAGCAGCACGAGAACTGAATTCTAAGCTGTCTGACCAGAAGGTTTCAAAAGGACAGGCAAGAAAGAACCAGCTTTCAGGAGGTATGTTTGTACTGGGTCCTTGGCATAGCACTATTTAACTTCTTTTAATCAGTGACCCAGGGGAAAAAAAAAAAAAACCATTACTCAAAGTCCTCAGATAACGCACAGATTAGGTGGAGTGCAAGATAAGGAGCAGAACTGGAGTGACTGGGATTGCTTCATGAACGGTATGTTCTGATGCGTTAAAGCACCCTGCACTAGGGACAAAGTGAGGGCCCTTCGTGTGCAGGGAGGAAATGGCAGAGGGACAGCTGTCCCCTGAGATAGGGCCTTTACCCTGAAAGGTGTCAAGATAGGTAGCCATCTGCATGGGAACCTAGCTGTGTCCAGGACTGAGCGTGTAATCCTTGAACACACAGCAAAGGAAATGCTCAGCAGGACTAAGGTGGTAACACAGCCCTACGTTTGGCATTGGCATGAGTGTAAGACGAGCGCCATACCTTGGTACCTGCCAGGGAGGCTGGTAAATTGGAGAGGCTTCAGAAAAGTGTCATGAGAACTGTTGGAGAAAGGGAAAATTGGTCTCGCAGGAAAGGGCTCCTGGTGCTCCGGCGGCTTTATCAGAGGAGGTGAGGGATGGCATGGTTACGATTTATAGCAGACTGCATAGGGGACAGAAAGGTGAAGGGAAGGGAGGGCTCTTCCTTCTGGCAGTCGAACTTGTAACTAGATCCAGTGGCTGGGAGGCCGCAGCGGTGATATGTTTGAGCTAGAGATAAGCTACAGAACTTGACCAGGATGAATAATTAACTGCTGGAGCAGTTTATCATGGATTGTGATGACTCCATCTCTGGATATCTCCAAATCAAACCTTTTTAAACAAGAGGCCGTGCTCCAGTCTGGGATTAATTCAGACAGGTCTGGTGCTCTGTGTTGCTTTGGTAGCATGTCTGCAATGAGGAGTTTGGAGCTGGCATATTTTTCTGTACATAAATAAATAAATAAAAATGCTCTGGAAATGAATTCTGTTCTTGTTGACTCTTGAGCAGCCAGTGCTTGGTGTCTGAATGCTGGAGTGCCTCCCTGGTTTTCTGCTTTGCTCTCAGAGATCTCGGGAGCAGCTGAAACTTGCAGGTGCTGTTGCTGCTCTTGCTGGGGAAAGTGCATTTCTGTGGTTGGTTGCGCGCCGAGGGGAAGTGGATCTCTTTCTGTCATGCTACTTTTCAAGAGTCAAAACCACCAGGGAAGCTGGGTTTGCTCTATTTTCTGGGCTGCTGCAGTTCCATTCTGTGAGCTGATGGATGCTCAGTAGGAGCTTTTGAAATGTGAGAGATGGAGACATTTAGCACCTTTGATGCATTGGTCCCTTTTGTTCGCCAAGAGGAAGGTTTGTATTGAAGCACAGGGATGTGTTTGTACTGATGAGTTATCTGAGCCTTCGCTTCTCAGCTGCCTGGCTCCAGGTGGAGCATTTCAGGGGAATACTGTGGTAACCGGCATTAACGTTGTGGAGCTTGGTCATATAGGTGCATTAACACTGCTGGAGCTCTAAGCATGTATAGCTGCCGCTGCTTTGAGGCTTGTGCTTGTTTTGCTTATACGTTCCCGAGTGGGGTCATGACTCAAATTGAGCCAGCACTGCCGTTAATGCCGGAGCGAGCCTTCGGCAGGCTATTCTTAGCAGTCGGAGCTGTTGTTGAGAGCTCACGATTGCTAAAAATGCCTTGGAGTGATTTCACAGGCGATATTGTCTGTGGTGGAATTCGCGCACCAGCTGTCTGTCTTCAGGCCAGTTGATTGTGTTGACACGTCTTCCCTGCGATTTGTCATCCCTGACTCCGGCAGCGCTGCGGCTGTGACAGGCGTGCTATCAGTGTCTGATGGGAGAGTGAGCGAGCAGGGAAGTGACAGCAGCAGCCTCGCTGCTGACAGCTTGGGAATCACTGAGATCGCAGGGAGAGCTCTGGCCTGGGCCGATATTTGATTTTTCCTTTGCTACCCTGTCGCGTGGAGCGCGTCGCTGCTGCCATCTTCCATGGGAAGTGTCTGTTCCAGGGCTGGGGCCATTTCTTGGGTACTCAAAGCGGTAGTTACGCATTTCATTGGCCTTGGTGGCTCCCTCCAGGCAGAGGTGTATTTCCTTGCAGGCAGCACTCCCCTGTCCTGAGGCCCTGGCTATTGAACGAGTCACACTTTTAAAAGATGCCGCACCATGAAACAAAGCCTAATGCTGGGATCGCTGGGAACTGTGACTCCGCTTTTGACTTTGCTACTAACTTAGAAATCCAACCGTGTTTGATGCAGTTTTCCATGAGAACTGCTAAATGAAAAGTGTGAGCTTTGTGTGCAAGGCGATAGAACTGTTCGAAGCGCTGCTGAGCACAGAGAGCTGATGGTTGCTGTGCCCTCACCGCCATTAACATCGCATCTGTAAATGTCAAAATGCACCCGTAACTATTTTCCAAGTGGCATTACTAGTTTGGTTAGTGAAATCAAAGGCTGTTAACTCTTACCCAAGGATTTCAAGGTGTTCAAGTCCTGGGAGTGCAGAACCTTTGTGTTACACAGCCGTGAGGAGAATCAGGGTTGCTGTGATTCAGCGACTTGAATTAATTTTGTTTTTTTGTAACAAATCCACCCATGAAAAGAAGTGCTGCAAATGATTCCGTTCGCTGACCTTCAGAGTGACCAGTTGCTATTGTCTCTTGAGTTATAATCTGAAGTATTCCACCAAAGTTTTGTAATGTTTTTCATACTTGGGTTTCAAATTAAGTGTAAAAATATGCAAGTAAGGCAAACAGGGAGCTGGTAGTGACTTACAATGCTGCAGTCTTTTTGCCTCCCGTGACCTCAATTCAAATCTTAGCCTAAAACTGAAGAGGAAATGAGTTTGGTTTTATAGTAATTCCTAGGGGATTTTTGTCCAGGTTACAGAGATGGTGTGTGGCTCATCTGGCAGTCAGGGACCTTCCTCAAGTGAAGGCTGAATTAGAGTTTGTGTTTTAATAAGGTTTACAGGGAAATCTGTCTGTCTGGATGAAGCTCTGACCAATTCTGGATCACTTGTCTATATAAGCAGTAAGTTTGCCAGAAATTAAATAAAAATAAAAAGAGGGAGTGGGAGAGAAATTGAACTGTTGTTAGGGGCTGTAGTTATAATTTGCTGTGGAAGGAGTCAGTCTCTCATCATGGATCTGTAACGGTTCTTGGTGCAACCTTGCCTTTTGTATGTAGTATTGTATTTCTGCTCTTTAGCTCGTGAGTTTTGCCACATGAGAGAGCCTCTGTTCGGCCACAAAGGGATCTTTTTGTTTCCATATCAGTCCGAGCCAGACACTGAGCTGGCTGTCCCAGGGGTGCCGGGGCTGTACCAGCAGCAGCGCAGATGCTGGCAGGTAGCTGGTGCTTCTCCTGCTCCACAAAACGTGTCTGCTGTCTGGTGCTGCTTGGGGATTTTTGTCCTGAGCTCTTGGAAGGCATTTCCAAGGAGAGTGTTTGGGTTGTGGCTGAAATAATTCGTACCAGAGAGCTTTTAGGACCAGCAACGTTCACATCCAAAGCTGTGGGGCGTTGCTGCCTCACGTTGCAGAGGTGATGTTGGGGTGAGCCTTGGGGTCTGCTCCTTTCATCAGTACACCCCCTTTCCCTGCATAAGAGGCGCTTGGAAGAAGTTGCATTGGTGCAAGTTTCTTATTCAAATATAAAGCCACTTCATGCAAGCTATCCCTGGTAAGAGCAACTGGAAACAAGCATATACATTCTACTGCAGTGTCCTTAAATATCCTCAGTGCTTGAGCAAAGGCGTATGAGTTTATTTAAGGAATATGAGAGAATTTGGATTTGGTGACCTTTTTCAGTCAGACTCTGATGGAGCTTCATCATCGCTTCTGAAAGAGATGATTTGACCTTTATCAGGAATTAAACCTAATTGACCCTGAAGAAGAGTCCTGAGAACCTACTTCTTTCAGAGTAATTATGAGCATGCAGAAAGTGATAGCAGCGCCCTTTCTTTTTTTAATTGGAATAATGTACTTTACCCAAATATCTGTGGATTCTCACCATTATTAAAACAGGCTGAAGTGAAAGAAGATTCAAGTAGTTGCAAAAACACATTTTTCACCATAAACCAGTTTTTGTCTTCTATTGTCTTTACAGTTAAAGTGCTTCCCAGTGGAAACCAGATGGGGGTAACCAGCATGCTTATTTACACAAATAACTTAAAGCATGCATGTAAAGGAAAAAGCAGTCTGTGGCACATCCACTGCTGTGCAGGACCATGCTTTGCAGCCAAAGATCCATTAGTTCCCCTATGACAAGGTTACAAGACTCCTAGAGCAGTGAAATCCTGTTTCCTCTCAGTTTTCTAGACCCAGATATGAGGTAAAGCAGCTGCTTCTGCGAAGGCATTCTTGGGGGAGGAAAGTGAAATCCACACTGGGTACATTCAACCAAAGCAGATGATTTCCTCTTCCTCTGCTGCACACAGGCACTTTGCTTGCTTGGTTCAAGTCTGTAGCCCTTAATAAACCCTTGAGTTTTTGTGTGGTTAGCTTTAATTCACAGTTCTCCTTTTTTATTTGTATGTATTTCCTTCATCTCAGTAACCAACAAGCTGCATTAGTCCTTTCTGTGTACACAGATTTATAGTCTGTTGCTGAAGCGCTGTCCTTTGCTTCTAGGGATCAAATGGCAGAAGCACGCAGTGGAGCTCGGGACCCCCTTTCTCTTCAGACTGCACTGGGTTGTTCAGCGCTGGTTGATGCAGGGCCGTTCTCCTTTGGGTGTGGGATAAATCCCACTCTTTACTTTCGTGCTGTGTCTGAAAACTCTGCAGCTCAGTGTAACGCTTTTAACTTTGTAATGAAGGGTTACCCTTTTTTAACAGTGAAGAAACAAAGGCAGAGAGGCTTAGGGATGCAGATTGATGGGATTTTGCAGCAGCTGAATGTGATTTAACTGCGATCAATTTATAGTTTACAGTAATCCATCAGGTTATGAACCGCAGGGGCTGCGGGCTGGATAAGCTGTACTTGGAGCAGTAAATTGCAGCAGAAGGGCGGGAGGAGCGGCTGGTAGCTCAGTTGGCTGCTGTAAACTGACAGATCACAGATGCAGAGTGGTAAGGACACACCTCTGCATCATGCAGTGCTGAGGCTCACAGAGCTCCATGGGGAACACAGCCGGTACCGCAGCACCCAGAGCATCTGTGTGTGTGGCTGCTGCAGTGCCCCAGAAGCATGCACCCGTTTTCCTGCCAGTTTTGCCTCATCTCTCAGGAAAGCCTCTGCAGCAGCCAGCTCAAACTGAGGTCCCCAACCCCTCCCTACGGGGCTGCCAGCATCACCTGCACCGCTGCAGCCACTGCTGATACTGCCCCCCGAGAGTCCTGCACTGCCGCTTTGTGCCTCTCCAGTGCTGCTGCTCCTCAGACGTTGTACGTCCTGCCATTCTGCAGATGCTTGTTCTGCCCGGAGCTTGGCAGGAGCTTTGGTGAGATAGCTCCTTGACAGTCCTGTAATTTCAATCTCGTGTACTTCTAGATGCACTTTTTCTGGGAGCTGTGCTTCCACAGCACTCGCTAAATCGTTTGGAAAGACTACATATGCCTGAGGAACAAAATGCAGCAGGAAACGTCAGCAGCATGTCTAAATAAACATCTCTGTCTCTCTTACCAGAGCATTTAGCAGCTCTGCTGGCAGATGTTTCTATAAAATGTTAAACACTGTGCTTCCCAAACCTCCAAAACGTCTGTAACCCTGTTGGTTGGGAAGGACAGCTGAGGGGAAGGTATGAGAGAACAGGAGTGCCCAGAAGGGCTGGTGGTTCTTAGGAAACTCCACATCAAACTGGGTCCTGGGAACTGCTGTCTCATTGATAACACCATTGTAAAATGCTGTTCTTACTGAGGTGCACTGCTGTTGCTGGACAGAATTAAAATAGGCAGGAGGGGCTGCTTTACAGCAGGTTGGGCCTTGTGCTTGTCGTCGTGTGAGCTGAATTTATCAGGAGATCACACATGCAGCTGAGCCTGAGCAATGTGCGGCAAATCTGCTATCTACCAACTTGTGGACGTGCAGGACTGGAATAGAACTTAGTGTTGTTTGTCCCCCGTATATGCCCCACATCTCTTAAAATGCTACTTGATTTCTTAATTATTTTTGTTTTGGTGTGCTGTGGGGCGAAGAGGCTTTGTCTGTATTTTACAGTTCCCCTTCTCCCAGGAAAGTCCCAGCCATGCTGAAGGCACTCTGTGGCCTGAAGCAGGATGGGGCAATTAGTGCCTTAATTCTCATCAGAATCCATGTAACCCTTTGTTCTGGCCTTGGTGTAAGATTCCAAAGCTCCTGACTCCTTGAAGTTTGACCTATGAAGCGTAAGGCCATTTTTATAAGAGCTTGTTCCTCTTTGCTGTCTGTAGTCACTTATTTATTTGTACACCTAAACTGTTGTAATTCATCAAAAAGAAAATTGTCATTTCTTCGTGGTTTGTAATAGAAATAATTGGGATTAGTACATAATGAATGTCCAGAATTTTAACACGCACACGGTTTTCATGATGAGCTTGTAAGGGAACTGAAGACAAGGATAACAGGTTTTCCTGCTGGTGTCTTTGAGGAGATGTAATAACTGTGCAGCCTGTAGCTCTGCTTGGTGTCTTCAAAGATGTGTTCCAGCCTCCATGGCTCTGAAATTTTGACAGGTCAGGGAGGAGAGATTCCCTCTGTTCGTGTATTGAAAGTTCCTTGTGTTTCCCTTAGATTTCTGATGCAGCTCTTCAGTATGCCATGAGGCGTAAAGCATTAACGGTGTGGGAGATGTAGAGCTGTGGGACCCAAATCAATGAGAGGACCTGGGGGGACGGAGAGCTGAGAGATCCCTCTGAACTCGTTTAATTAGGGAACTTTAGATTTCAACCTCAGTGTCTTTAAATCTGAAGCAGGATGATTTGGGAAGCCTTCGATCAGATTCCTGGGGATGCTTTCCTCCCAAATGACAGCTACAAATCTTAAGTCTTAATCCCCCCACCTTGACACAGCTGGGCTTTTGGTGTTGAATGGGCCTTCCCATTGGCTCTGTATTGTGGTCGTACCAAGCTAAACATGCCTTCCTTTGTCTTCTGGCTTTGGTGTGCTGACCTTTAGTGAGAAGACAAAGTGGATAGGTGGGTATGTTTTAAAATGCAATAACTGTTTTGTCAGGTTCTTCAGTGATCCCTGTTTTTTTTTTGAGTTGACATAAATTGAGTTAATGCTTGT
Organism: Tetrao urogallus; assembly: GCF_951394365.1. Taxonomy (NCBI): domain Eukaryota; kingdom Metazoa; phylum Chordata; class Aves; order Galliformes; family Phasianidae; genus Tetrao; species Tetrao urogallus. Next base: position 1,869,231 of record NC_136830.1, on the reverse strand, counting down.
TCTCTCTTTTCCACCCCGTGACTCTCCATATCTCAGTGGAGTTAACATCTGAACAGAAGCAGATAGGTGAATGCAGAATGGGATGTTAGCTGCCCAATGAGACATCCCACTTGCTGTCCCTGACAGCTGGCTAGCCATGGTGTTACTGAGCTGTTCACATTTTCTTAATGCCAAATCATCAAACACTCTCCAGGTGCTAGAAACTGAATTTGAAGAGTCTGTGTCCTGCATCCTGGTAGCAGGAGAGGAGGAAGGAGTGGCCTGTGCCGTAGCTGAGAGGCCAAGCTTTAAGAAGCTGTAAGCCATGGAATAACATGTTGGTTTTGACCGCTGGGAGAGCGTCATGCAAGACTGAATGTAAAAACAGAGGTGGAAAAATCAGAGTTCTGAATGTAGGGATTGGCTTTTGAGCAGGAAAGGAAATGTGATATGCTCTGCTTCGACTCTACACCAGGAAAACCATTTTGTTTATTTTTGTGGCATTGGTGATGGTTTCTACAAACAAAATAAGTTTTTACCTGGCTCTCGTGTACAAGCAGCTCTCAGCCCGTGGTGCCCTGCAGTCACTTAACCTGGTGTCACTCGCAGGACGCAGAGCTGGAACGCCTGAACTGCTGTACTGATGTCATCACATCTGGCAGCCAGGAGCCTCTCCTGCCCCTGTGTGTCCAGGCATGCTGGCCAGATGGCACTGGCTTTGGGTGCCATCCAGAGCAGCGCCTTAGCAAGGCCAGGCTGTGTGTCAGCTTTCAGAAGCCAAGAAGAGCTGCCAGTTCCACTCTTTTCTGTCCAAGAAAACGTCTGATAGCTCCTCCAGCATTATTAAGCCCTTCGTGGTGTCAGAAGGAGGGTTCTGTCCTTTGGCTGTTGGTCCTCTTGGACCACGGTGTGGTCAAGACCTAGGACAAGTACGTTCTCCCCCAGAATTTACCAGAGGACTTACGGTTAGTTTGGGGCAAGTTGCTTTGCATTTGTTCATTCCTCATCCTGTAAAATGGGGGCACTGGGGTTAGCAATTGCAACGGGAATTGGGCTTTGCTAATCAGCAGTGCTTGTGACGTGCTTCTGTGGCTCTTTTGTCTGGAAAGTTCTTTGTATCCTAACACTGAGAGAGATGCGCTGCAGCTGTTAGTGTTAGCTGATCTTGTGAGCACTGTAAAACAACTTTTTTAACCAGGTATCTGAGATATGGTCACACTGAGAATTGGTGTCAGAGCCCAGAAGAGAGTTCAGGAGATGTTCATGCTGCCATGCCAGCCAGAGTTGTCGGGCAGTGTGTGTAACTCCAGCTGTGTCAGCTTTCCTGTTTATCTACAGAAGGAGGAGGTTCTGGTGGAAGTGTCTGCTGGGATGTGACTTACTAAGAGCTGTGGGACAGAGTAATGGTGAGAAGCCCTGCTGCTGTGCTGGAATGTGTCTGGTTTCATCTGTTCATCTGTTCTTCTCACGTGGGCAGGTTTTTAGTTCCTGCCAGAGGGCAGGGCCCACCTGGATGAGGAGATGCTGTGTGCCACATCTATGCTCCTGGCTCCATGGTGCTGCCATGGCAAAGGCTGGGCAGCTCACGAGAGGCCGAGTGCCGCCCTCAGAACCGTGAGTTGTGAGATGCACAGTGGCTCTCATCTAATTGGAATGGGTTGGCAGTGATAGAAGTTGCTGCTTCGTGTCACATTCAAATTCCCTGTTGCACTTCAAAGTGATGAACTAGCATCAATTAGAAGCATTGCAGGGCTGGCCCTCTCTGCAGCTTCTGACTGGCAGGGCGTTGTTCAGGGACCTGCAAACCGGCCCTGGGTTCTGCTCTGAGAAAGCAGAAGTGCAGGCAGAGGTTTCTGGCTCTGAGCAAGAGCAGAGCTGGCTTAGCTGGAGCAGCAGCACGTGTGCTGGGCACCCAGTGGTGCGGTGGTGGCCAGGTGCTGCTTTGTTTGCGTGACTCACAAGTCAGTGGCGATGGCACAAGAGAGAGGAGCAGCTCGGCCATGTTAATAGAATAACCTTTCTGGCCTCTCTTTCTAAACTGTTGATCTCTTTATGAAAGGAGGATTTGTCTTGCTGTTCTAATAAGAGTTGTAAAATAATATATGTGTAATTAGAATTTAATAATGATTTGTCTGACTGGTTCTCCCGCGTAAGCTGGTTCAAGTGGTTGTGTAACCTTTGCATTGTGTTCATTATCTAATGTTGAAATAACAGCTGGAAGTTGAGAGACTGACATGCAGTTTTAAAATTACAGAGCTTGAAATTGCTGCTGTCTGTAAACATATGAAAATCTATTAATGACCTTTGAGCTCTGCGACTGAAAAATGTTTTGTAAGATAGAATACATCAGAATTGCCCGTTACTGTACTGCGCGTTTCCCTTTTCTCAGCGATTGCTTGGGATATAAATGAGCGCCCTGCTCCTGACACAGATATCGGAATATTTGAACTGTTCTCTGGAGCCCTGAGGATACATGGAAACATTTGGTTGCTGATTGTTTGTTCTAGCGAACCAGTTATAGATTAGCTGCCCACGGGCACGTGGTGCTCAGCCGCTCGGCGCAGGAGAACGTCGCTGCTGGCCAGACTGACAGCTGCAGAGCCCTGCTGCAGAATGCACTTCTGCAGAGATGTGTTTGGGGAAGAGCGAGGATGGTGAGAGCAGCACAGATGCACGGTGCTGGACTTCCCATTAGTGTATGTGACATTTCAGCAAGGCATTTCTCTCATGCTAGAAGTCGCCTCACTCAGAGATTTCCCATTAGGTTGAAGTGATGTACCACGGGCAGCTGTTTCTTGAGATGGCTGGCTTCTGTGTAGTTCTTATTGTTGGATCATTTATATTTCCTCTCATTTGTTTCCCAGCCAAAAGAAACTACCAGAGGACTAATTACTTAATATGCACTCTAGACCTCATGGCAGCTGAACTGCAAATTGTTGCCTACCACTGAGGGCAACTGCAGCATTGGTAAAAATGCCTCTGGTGTCATAGTGTTTGAAGATGAATTAATTTCTCGTGTGGCACAGGGGATTCCTGATGTGGCTGCATTTTCTTTTGCAGACTCACCCGTACAGAGGAGCTGGCTAATGTGCCGTTGTGAGCATTCATCTCCCTCAGTGCAGCGTGTTGGCTTTGTGCAAGCAGTGTCCAGCAGCAGTTCAGGCTGAGCTGCAGCCAGAGGTGCTCATTGCTCTGCTCTGCTGGGCACAGAGGGATGGTACCTGGGTGCAGCTGGAGGGGAGCAGTGCTGGCACTGCTGATGAGTGCTTAGCAAGTCCTGCTGCCCGGCTTTCTGATTTGCAGAAGGTGAAATACCAAAATAGTTGTTATTTTAGTTTAATTTTAGAGAGCCAGAGTTTCATGTCCGTCAGTGACAGATAGGTTGGAGGTACCTTTTACTCAGTGGAGACTTCTTGTTTTTTTTCTGACGAGTTTAGCTGAAAATTGGTACTGGCAATGCATCCAGCTTCTATACTAGTCTGTGCTGATAGACCCCTAATGCCTTTTCCCATGGCAGCTCAGTGATGGCTGCTGCAGTTGGGGTAGCGCTGCCTTTCTGAAGGGCTGGAAATGAGTGATGAAAAGCCACATCTGGTGTCAGCAAGGAGCGGCTGCCTCGAGTCCTGATTCTGTCACTCGGTGGGAGCGGCTGGAATTTGATACGGTGCCTGTTTCAGTAATCCAGGGAAAGGGGGAATTAATTCAGATTAAGTGTTTATGTGGTGCTCTTTAAACAAGCTTCTGATTACTGCCTGGCAGCAGTGTGGCCCCAGCAGTGCCACTGAGTGTTCCCCAAAACACTGCACCTGCATCGCACGTCTGACCTTGCTGCTTGCTGGGTAGCTCTGGGAAGTTGGGAGCGATGTCCTCCAATTGCCTTTCTTTAAAACTGCAGAGGTGCTGCCATCCTAATGCTGCCCTGCCTGGAGAATGCTCACCCAGGTGGCTGCAGTCTGGAGGAGCAGCACTTCCCCCTGCCATTGCTCTGCACTGTTCCCACTTGCAGTGCAGCTGCTATCAGCTGAACCTGGGTGCTGCCAGATAAGCATGAGCTGTTTTCCAGATCTTTCACGTGCTGCACAAACCAGGCTGACCGAGCGGGCAGCCCTGGCTGAAAGCAGCTTCAGCCCAAACACGTCATGCTGTGTGCACCGGGCAGGCTGGCCTTGCGGTGCTTGCAGTGCTCCTGCAGGCTGGGCCCACAGAAAGCCTCATTTCATCTACCTGCAAATGGTGCCCCAGCTCCCCCTCCATCATTTAAGCTCCCTTGCTCTCTGACACACTTTCTACTGACGGTAATTCTGCGAGAGCTTGGCGGGCATTTACTGCCATCACCGGAGGAAATACTGATGGCTTAAAATGGGATCATTTCCTCTCTGATGGACAGCAAGCACCTGTGGGAGTTTTAATAGCTGTCTGTTAGCAGGTAGTGAGGAAGATGTGTGCAATTCTCTGCAGGGAAGCACCTGCAGGCTCCAGAGAGGGGATTGGAGGAAGGAGCAAAGCAGCAGCTTGCTTCCCGGGGAGCTGCCGAGTGGCAGAACGGTGCCAGTGCTTTATCTGTTCCCTGGGGGAGATGCTGGAGGAAGGTTTTTACCAAAAATGCGGTCAGCCATGTGCTCACACTGAGGCAAGTTTCCTTGACTGTTTACATAAGGCATTTGCTGTATGCTTTCTTTTCTTTTACTGTCCCCTACATTACTGCTAAACACTGTTCTGCAAGAAAAAGAGAGGCCAGAGCTCTGCAAAAGGACTGTGGGTTGAAATGCTTTTCGAAGTAGAGTGGCACTGACATTCCCTGTTGCACTTTTTGGTGGCACTGCCTCAGGGTAATGTCTGCCCGAGGCAGCACTGCTTGGAGCCTGCCCAGCCTCGCAGCAAAGGGCTCTCTGTTCCCACAGGGCAGCAGGGAGCAGTCAGTCACTGGGCAGTGCCTGCAGCTCGCTCTTCGGCTCTTTGCAGGTGACAGGAGTGCAGCCTCTGCTAATAAATTTGGCTGTTTCGATTACACTGAGTTTATTGGTTCACGCGCTTTTATTTTAAAGTTAAATTGTGTATCATAAACCTGCAAACTGGTGGCAGCTTTGAATGTCTTAACATTTCCAAAGCTGCATTGTCAAAAAGCCATCTTACTCCAGAGCTCAGTGCTTGACAGGGTCAGAGCAAGTGTGATGCATTTTAAAAAGCATGCCCCAAACTCATCTGCAATATGTCAGCTAGGAAAGGAGAATTGCAGTCTAAGGTTAAACAAGCAAGGATTTCATTTGCAATCATTTTAATTGATATTGATTGTATTGCTTGAATGCGGGGTCAAAGGAAGAGAGTTACTTCCAGCCAAGACTTTTTTTGCCTTTAAAAAAAAAAAAAAAGTTTCAGTGGCACAGGCAGAAAGGCCTGGGGTTTGGGTTGTGCCTTAGTGAAGCTTGCGGGGGGCCAAGAGGCAGGAAAGTAAAACACATGAGTGTGTGCTGAATTACAGGAACAGTGCAAGCTTCCCCTCTGCGAAAGCACCACTTGTGACTTCTGCCTTATCCCTGCAATCAGTGCCATTTCCATCAGCTTAGTGTTCCTCTGTGGCAGTGATCACTTCTTCCCATCCTACATCTCTGTTTTCTCCTTGCTCACTGCACTGCATTTGCCTGTTGGCTGCTCCTCTTCTGTGCTGGTCCCAGAGTAATTTCTCTCTAAAGTTCATTTCTTTCCTTACTCTCTGACATACATCTCCAACATTATCTTTCCTTCTGAATTACTGTCTCTTGTGTCACCTCTGTGTAATGAAACGGACAGCAGGCATTTCATGGCAGAGGTCCTGGCTGCATCTGCACAGTGCTTTTTCTGCTCAGAAGACACAAGAGAATCAAGTCGGCACTGGCTTCTGTATTGCTGTTCTATAAACTGGATATAAGGTCAATAGGAATATTTAAAAATTAACCTAATTAAAAGAAAATCTGTTTCAGCTTGTCTCTGAGCCAGGATCGCTCCCTGGGGTATTTGACAAAACCTCCTGCTAATTGCAGGATGAAGGTAATGTAAGGGTAGGTGGTGCTCAGGTCCTCAGGGGCCTTCCTGCTGCGCTTCTGCTGAGAGCAGGGGGAGGCAGAAGCGGAACAAGAGGGTCAGTTTTAGGGATGGTACTTCCCTTCTATTTCCATTGCATGGAAGTGGGATGTTTTATGTTCTCCAGCTTAAGGAGTAAGTGCTGGAATGAGCAGCCTGTGAGAGAGGAGCTCTAGGCTGTTCCCCTGCTGGGAAATCAGCCCGTATAATCTTTTGAAATCAGCAGAGACGGTTTGGCAGCAGTGCAGTGTCACCACCAGCCCTTGGCTGCTGCTCTGAGCCGTGCAGTGTCCGACAGGCTTGGTTTTGCACTAGGGCTGCAGTCTGCCTGGTGCTGGAGGGCTGAAGCAAGCTGTTTTAGCAGTGCTAGGAGTTATTCTTGACCTCTGCACCCCAGAGCAGCACACTTGAGGTTTTTCTTCTAGCTGTGTGGTTTTGCGTTTTTTTGGGGTCCTTGAAGTGCTCCTTCTCTGTGAAAGGCACTTAGGAGCCAGGCCTCCCCCTGTGCTCTCCTTGCTCTCCGTGAGCTGTGCGGGCTGGGAGGATTAGGGCACAGAGTGGGCATGCAGGGTGCCTGCAGCCAGAGGGCTCCCCCAGGGCTGCCGCCTCTGTTTACTGATCAAACGGATGACATGGACACCACTGTGCAGAAATTGCTTGTCGTGGCATTTCAGGGGTAAGGATAACCTCATTCCAAACCCATGGCCGTGCACCTGCATTATTCATAGCTTTATTTATCATTTGAGGCCTGTGCACTGAGCGTCTTTGGAGAGCGCAGCCGTGCAGGCAGCAGGAATGGGCCTTTTGGGAAGGAGCGGTCCTTGTGATGGAGGATGCCACCCGATTCACTGCAGAGGTGTGATTTTAGCTTGGGCCAAAATAGTGGTAAAGAAGTATTTACTAATATTTGATGGTAGTAAAATTCTGTTGCAAGGTCTGTTTAGCAGAGTGGGGCTGCCAGCCTGCCCCAAGGCACGCCAGTGCATCTCCACAGCCGCTGCTGTGAGAGTGTTCTGGGTAGCACAGAAAACAGCCCTGCTGACACCCTCCCCACCTCCAGCAGCTGCCGGCTCTGTGTTCTGCATCCCCAGCAGAAGTGAAGTCCTAAGAGCCGCATCCTCTGCTGGAGTGGGGAGGAATAGAGCCATGGGGTAAGCTTGTCACAGGGCAGAGAACTTTGCCTACTGCCTGTACGTGCAGTAGAGCCTGGGGAGCTTCCTGAGCTTCCTGGTCGCCAGGGCCTGGCTCTTCCTTCAGGTCTGCTTAGAAAGTTTTGGAGGTTTGAGGATACAAGTGCTGCTGTAAGGGAAGGCCCTGAGTGTGCTCACAGGATTAATTCCACTGGTAGCTCAGTGGTGAGGCAATGCTGCAGCTCAAAGAAAAATGGGGATAAAAAGCCAAGTGTTTCAGTAGCAATGTTGTATGTGTCAGGAAAGGGGAAAATGCAGCTTTCTTGACTAGCTGTGTGGGAAAGTGAACGTCCTGAAACCTGCAGTGAACGTGCTGTGGGTAGCACAGAGGGAAGGTCCTCAGTAAGGCATTCCCAGGGCTCGGGTCCCCACGTGAAGCCAGGCAGAGCCTCAATGCCATAATTCCTGGTGCCTTCAGGTGGTGGCATTCCCTTAGAGCCCCTCCTTTCCCCCACACTGGTGCACATGTCCTCCCATGCAGCATCTCTGTGCTCACTGTCACACTGCAGCTGCAGCTGGCTTTGTCAAGAAACGCGTGCTTTTGGTGACTTCTGTTTCTAATGTTTTGCTGAGTATCAGTTAGCAGATGTCATTTCCATTGCACCAGTTTCTGATTAGTTACTAAAGCTTAGCATTTTGATTTCTATCTCTGCTGCTTCCCAGCAAATAGGATGACGTGACCTTCTTTAAGTAGCATCAAACTGCTGCTGCAGAATGTTATCTCTGAGCTAGAAACCAAAGTGAGCAACTAAACATTAATTTGTATTCTTCATTTCATCGTTCGCAGCGAATAATGCCAGATAATCCTTTTCTTTGCTCTTTCACTAGTTATGGATTTGGCAAGCTGAGCTGTATTGTTGTTCTGAGGCAGTGCTACTTATTTTAATTTGGGGGTGGAGGTGGGAGGTGATGTCTTTGTTTTTTTGCAGTATGTAAGAGGAGCTTGGCAGCCCCACAGTGCATCTCTGTGCGGGGTCTGTGGGGATTCCATATTGCTCTTTCACAGCAGGTGTGTGAGTTGTGCTGTGCGCTCCATTCATAAGGGGTACAAATGCTGCTGATGTGACTGAGGCAGAAGTGAGGGACGAGGCATTTAGAAGTATTTCTGTGGCTGAGGTTGGCATGTTTTAGAGTGGTTAGCAGTGGCTTTTGAGGTGTTCCCTAATCTGATACAGTTAGGTTGCATAAAAACATTAATTGGGCTAGAGAGTCATCAAAGTCTCCCAGAAAGCTTAATTTGATGCAGCAGTCAAGGCGTAGGGAAAAACGTAAGTGGCTGTAATGAACTACTGCCTCAGCCATTGGCTTCTTGTTTCTTATGCTGTTTCCGTACTGTGTGTTTGGAGGGAGGACGGGCCGTCGTGGCCAGGGTTGTGCTTTCAGTTCTCTAGGATGGCAGGGACAGCAGCAGGAATACCCTGGTCTGACCTCGCCTCCCAGCATTAGTCAATGTGACGTGGCAGAGCAGCTCTCAGCTTGTGCCTAGCCGTACGCTGCGGTTCTGATTCATGGCAGGCACGGAACGCTTGGAGGTATTTGGCTACTGTGATTTGTGCAGATTTCATTGATCTCGGCTCTCTGATTGAACGCGCGTTGGCTTTCAAAGTGCGTTTCCCCATGTGAGTGCTGCTGTGAACCAGAGACCATCAGGCCCAAGGGGGGTCTGATACGTTCCTTTCTGAGATCAGACAAAACAGTAGAACTCAGAACTCTGCTCAGATGAATGGAGTTAAATGCTTTTCTTCGGGATGCTGGTTTGTTTAGGTGCCGTTGACATATGGTTCCTGAATTAATCTGACGCAAACTCATTTTCATAACCAGTTCCAGCATCTCTGAAATTAATCAAACACATAGCCTCGAGAGTGTTCATCTTAATCTAATCTAAAATTACTGTTTGCATTGTGCATGCCTAATTATTCATCTTAAGTCATCTCTGGAAAGAATGTGGTGTCTTGTCTGTGTTTTTATTTAATATTTATATTGCTGAATGCTTAAAAGTAGTCTTAAAGAATTAAGGGCTTACTGTATTCTTTTTCCTTTACAGAAGGACATGTCGCTAAAGCCTCAGGAGCGGAAAGAAAAATGGGAGAGGCATCCAGGCAAGAAACCTAGAGAATCTGAAAACTGCGTGTCTGCTGAGCCGAGTGAAAATGGCCACAATAACGATGCGGGGAGCTCAGAGAGAGAGGCAGAAAGAGGCAAAGAACGCGTGAAGAAGAAACTCCCGCTGAAGCTAACCAAGCAGGTAGGGGAGGTACTTCTCATCTGAAGTGACTGCGTGGTAGTTGTGGCTGCTGAGGTGCTGCCCTGTTCCTAGGCTGGGTGTTAATGTAACTGTGCTGCTGAAAATGTCTCTCACAAGATTGCTGGAAAGTGGGAATAGTCAGTGTTGCAGGCAGGTTTCATAAACTGAAATGGAAGGCCAGGTGTTCTGAGTAATGCGGGAAGGAAGGAGCAGAGCTCCCTTGTATCCTTAGAGAAAATGCATTGATTTGTACTGTGAGTTTGTGGCTCTCAGGCAGGTCACGGCCTCCTTTGGATAGTCCTGCTTGTGGATGTGCTCCTGGAGTTGCAAACGCGGATGTCTCCATCTCATGTGTTAAGTTCATGTGTCCCCAAAGGAGTGTGCTGAGAAGGGAACGTCCAAGTATTTCAGAAGTTGGAAATCAGTTTGGAGGAAGTTGTGCTTTAGGGAATCTTTGCGCCCTTCCAAAGTACGGTGGAGCATTAATTCATTCAGAGTTGTGACGTTGGAGAGGATGATTCTAGTGGTGTCCATCAGGCCAGTTTGTACCAGCCCAGGCAGCAGCAAAGGAGAGGCTCTGTGCTTAGCAGGCTGCTTAGTGCTTGCTGCTGCTCAGCATGGAGATCTGCTGGTGACTCAGTGCTCGTTCATCAGTTTGAAATGCACAAGGCACAGCAGCCATCATTTGTGAGCACCTTCCAGGTGTCCGTTAGCACAGTGCCGGATGGTGGCAGGTGGGAAGATTGGTGTATTTGAACCTCCAGCTCTTGTTCCAAGCTGAAAAGTATACTATGACAAAAGAACTATTTTGAATTCTTCACGATGCAGTGAAGTGCACCTTCTGCTCCATGGTACCGGTTCTGAAAGTTGCCAAACAACAGAAGATTGAATTCACCATATTATTGGAAGTATTTTCTTTCCAAAGGCTTTCGATATTTTAGGATCTGAAAGGATCAATAAGGTCCTGTAACACAACCCTCGGTGTAACCTCTCCACCCTTGCAGTCATTTGTGCTTAAATCACAAGATGCTCCTTCAGAAGGGCTCAGTGCGTTTTACATTAGAAGCTCTGTGGGTCTTCTTACAGCCCCACTCTTCTAGTAGCTCATTGTTCTCATTATATTCGAACTTCTTCATTTTAATTTAAAGAAAAATAATGGAAATAATTTACAATAAATGACTTCTGTCCATATGTTACTACTTCTCTGCTTGGAAACAGGTAGCAAATCATGTGATCAGGCATTTCTAGTAAAATACTTGCCAGGTTTATTTTCTTTTTAACTCCCCAAAGTGGTACCAAATGTTTTGTTTTTATAATTGCCTCTGTATATATAGCTGAAATAGATCGGGTTTCTTGTTTGCTCTTGCTAGTAGTCAAGTGATTGGGTTTCAGTTCCCCCCTCTAGTTACAGGTGCAATGGCTTTGTGCACAAATACACAGTCTGTGCAAATTAAAATTACTTTTTATAGAGGTAAATAGATGCTCAGTCTTTCAGTGAAACTAAAATGTGCAACTGAGATCCTTTCTTGACATCAAAACCTGGAAGTGGTAAGCCTGCATTTCCCCAGAAAGCATCTGATACAAAATATTTAGAAGCAATAATGCTTTATGGTATTCTTAACTGCTTCTTAGACTGGGGTTGCGATACTGTACTTCATTAGTTCCTCTGCTTTCTGCCTTGTGAAGCTATTGTGTCAAGTTTTTTTATTTATTTATGTGAAGAAGCCCCCACCGTGTCTGTCACCCCTTGCAAAGTGCAGATAAAGGTAGCTGCTGATCAGTGCTTGTTCCTGGAGGAACCCTACAGATTGTCACGTGGATGCTGCTGGGTGTGAGTGTGGAGACCAGGAGCACTGCAGGAGGTCATTAGTTCTTGATTGCCTTCAAAATCTCTGCAGCGTGAAGGCCTGGCTTCAGTAAATGCTCCTCTGTGAAGGGTTACGGTTGTTCCCTCCAGTCAAAACTCATGCTGCAGCAAGTTCAGTGCAGCTTAGCTGTCTGTAATGGATGTCTGGGGGCAAGGTCTTCCCAGAGTCTGGGTGAGCCTCACTGCTGCATGAGAGGAAAGGGCTGTTAGTGTGGAGAGCTTCTGCATGGAATACACAACTGAGGCTCGGTAGTCGTGGCCACTAGGGATGTTGTGATGCTGCCTTTCCTACCTCTGGGGCAGGAGGCTTTGGCACGCTGGCCAGGTTCCCGTTTCTGCAATTATATTCTGCAGCCTTAGTTGACCAAATATTTGGATGCTTTGTATTTCTGCTCTGAGAAATGAGCACACTGCCATGGGTATGGCTGGCAGGTGTTTCTTCTGGCTAGCGTTGGGCTGCCGTGGGTGGAGAGAGCAGGCGTTGGCTGCCTCATCCGCTGGTCCCTGAATTCATCTCGCTTTCATCCGTGGCTTAACCTTTTCTTTGGTCTCCTGGTGGTTTAAGTGTCGAACCCCCAAAAGAACGAGAAGTTTGCACAAAGACTATAAAATAAAACCCGTGATGATTCACTCAATAATACACTGCACATCTTTCAACAAGTCACACTTTGAATTCGTCTTTTGTTGCAAATGAAGCTTTTGGAAATAGCTCATATTATGCTAGCTGATATTGTTGTGGAATCCAGACAAGTTTTCAGGCCTGTAAGGCTGCTGGAAGTAGCAGCAACATCCAAGGTAGACAAACTAAGGTATTCTTAGTTCAAACTAATTATGCAAATGATATAGGGAACTTAAATGCATTTTAAATAACCACAGCTTCACACCTAGGATTCTGGCATTTCCTGCCAAACTGTCTAGACAAATTGGCTGTAATACAGAGTTTTCTGGAAGTTGGGGGTGATTTTTGCATCTCAGGGTTATTAAACATAGCTTTGTAACTAATTTGAAAAGCTTACTGTAATTAATGCTAATTATATTGAGACATTGCTTGGAAATTACTGATCAATTTGCAGCTTTCCTTATACTCTCATCACTTCTTTTCACAATTCAACAGAATTGTCATCCTTTCTGAGCAGCCTCTAATAAATCAAATTGGGCATTATAATTACAGCGCTCTGCTAATCCGTGTACAGAGGTGCAAAGTGGTAAGCTGCTTTGAGTGCCAGGTTGTCTGCTTTGTTTAGAAAATTAGATTAATACTTCACTCCTTCTGACAAAACATCCGGATTCCTGTTTGCTTCTGAATATTCGGTTCTCTGTACCTCAGGCTACAGAGAGAGAACTGCAGGAGCTGGTCTGTCCTCCCAGCCTCCTGCTCAGCTGCACGTGGGAATCTCGTCCCCCTGTTCCTGCTCCAGCCAAGCGGAGGGAACAGAGGCAGTTCCAAATAGCTGTAGGTCTTTGGGGCAGATGTCGGGATTTGGGTCTGTTCTCATCCTCTTTGCTTGGAAAGGTGCTGACTGCAGCTGCTGCCGTCTGACAGAAGGCAACCAAACTGCTCGAGCTGCGAGGTGGGGTCATATTTTCTCGTGTTATGCTGAGTTGCTCTTCCAGTTTTCAGAGAGCCATGCTTTGACTTCGTGCATCTTTCATTGAGCCTTAGCTGTGCTGCGTTGCTCTCTTCGGTGTTGAGTTCATGTTTGGAATCGCTGATAGGTCTGCACATAGAACAGGGATTTCTCCCCAAGTTCAGGACCTGTAGGCATTTTGTATGCTGCCTGAAAGTGGGCTGGTCTCCTTCTGAACAGAGTCAGTGCTGGCGAGGAGGAGTTGCTGATGGTTCATGTGAGCTGTAGTTAGTCAGCCTGGGAGCCTCACTGCGTACTGAATGTGTTTAGATGTTAAATGTGGTTGGAATAACACTCTGTTCTGCAAATAGTCATTTGTCATGAAGATGACTGTCTTACACCTCCTCCTTCCTTTTCTCACCCACTGTTTAGGTCACCCAGGATGAGAAGTGTCTCAAAGAAGCAGATGAGAACAGGGTTCTGTAGCACATATTTTGTGCTTATAAATAGCTTGCTGGGCTGGGAGCATGGGAGGAAAGGGCACGGCAGCTAATGCTGTCACGTTGCTTCGGAGGTGTGACATCTCTGTGATGTCCTAGGGGAAGGGAAAGCAGAGCTAATTCCTGTGTCTCATTCGCTCCCCAGCCTTCGTCATTCTGCTGACTGTTATTGATGATTAATGTGTAATGTTGGACTGGAACCACTAAATGACATTAACGTGTTTGATTACCTACTCTCATGCTTTTTCCCTGGTGCTTATCAGCTCGTTATCTGACATTCGTTGATGAATATAACACCCCCAGAAGAACATTGTGTTGGGTTAGTGCTAATTGGAGCTTAAGGCTTGGTGCCAGGTCGTGTTCCATCCCAGGTTCCATGTCCAGGTGAAAGCAGCCAATCTTCAAACCAGTTGAGTACCTTTGGCCCCGTATTGTGTGGTGGTGTGGAAGGGCTGTGGGACTCTCTTCCCAAGTCAGAGAGAAGCAGTCTGGAACTTGCTGGGCTAACAGAATGATCCCACTGGCATCATGCTGCTTGTGCTGATGGGCAATAGGAGCTTGTACCTGCTTGATTTCTATTTGCATGTTTCCAGATGATGATAAACTGTAACTCTGGAACAATAATGTGTTTTTGAAAGCCTTGGTGGGCTGGAGGCAGTGTTTGTGGGAGTCTGGAGACCAAAAGGTGCACTTCTCAGCCCAGGCTCAGCAGCCAGGTAGGAGGAGTCCAAACACAGCCTCTGGGTCTGGAGAGGTGGGGGTTCCTGTCCCTCACGGCTCAGCGCAGCGCTCAGAAGCTGAATGGCGTCTGAAAGGGTCTAAATATAACAGCGTCTTATTCTCTTACCTGAGGTGTCTCAAGCTGTTAAAAGCAACCAATTCTAGAGAGCTAACTGGGGGGGAAAAAAACCCTGCCTTTCATGTGGGTTTGGGGGATTGGTTTGGTTTGCACTTTTTTGGTGCTTGCGTTTCCCTGCTTTTGAATGCTGAAATTATACAAACCGGTTTCTTTTTGCTTCTAATTGCTGTTACCCTTTTTGTTAGCAGGTATTATTTAAATGTTCTTTGAATCTAAACAACAAAGCGCAAGGGAAAAATAAAAAACAAAACACGTCCATTTTCTTTTAATCAGGAAAATGTTGCTTCATGCATTGCTTGAAAGCGGCATCCATTTCTACTTTTGTAAGCACGAGACTTTGCAGTTAGAACATACCAACTCTGAAGCAGTTAGCTTTAAGCGTGTTTGTGTTGGCTGGGAGGTTGGGTTGGTGGGGCTCTGCTTCAGCCTCCGCCGGGCGCAGAGCAGGCTGCACGCCTGCCCCAGCACCTGCTGCACCCCCGGCACTCGGCTGACTTCAAAGCTCCTAATGAGGCTGCAGTGCCCGAGGCCTGCCCCAGGGGGGTCGGAGCAGGGCCCTGTTCCTGAGCAGGGCTGCAGGGCAGGCGCAGATGGCCTTCCCCTGCTCCTGTGCACTAATCTGCCCGCGCTGAGCCTGCACAGCTGCCCGGGAAACCGCTGGGGAGGCACTGCGCAAAGTACTGCAATGGCATACAGTGTTTAGTCATTAGGTTTGCTAATCCAGGGCCTAAAATCAGCCTCATTTCAGTCGATAGCAATCTGTTTGCACTGTCAGGAACTAATTTAAAAATCTGCTTTAAGTCCTGGTTAGGCACTTGGTGTTCTGTTTGCTGCATTGAAGTACAAGGGGAGCAGTGGGCATAGCACAACAGGGGCAGGAGGAAAATCCTCTGTAAATAAATAGAGGGTGGTTATGTCCCTAGTGAAACCCTGCTGTTACTAAGAAGCACTGTTGTTTTGGCTAAATGTATCCAGGAATTCACAGCGATTCCTGAAGTCAATGCAAAACCCACTTTGCTACAGGAGAGCCTGGTGGTGTTGGCTGAGCTCTTGGCTCAGTGGTCCTTCAAAGTGCCACATGGAGTGCAGAAATGTGTTGGTCAGAGCTGTGACAGAGGTACCTTGCTGATCACTGGGTCTCAGGCAGTCTTTGCAATGCGCAGATCTCTGTAACACTGTTACAGGTAGTGCCACAGAACTCCTGAAAACTGCACCAGGGGAAGGCCTTTGCTTAAGCTCAAAAATGTGTATCGAAGCCCTACACAAATTGAGGAGATAACATTTATTGAAGGTGTGAGGGGAGATTCTACTGATTCTAGAACAAAACTGAAGTGTGACTTCTCTGCCTACAATTAGTTGGCTGAGAGTGACCTCAGGTAGGTCGTGTTGCTTAAATGCAGCTCAGACTTTGGGCAGTATGAGGGGAAGCAAAGCCACCTGGCTCCTCTCGAAGCAGCTGTGAGTGAGTCTCTTTACAGTGGCTCCTTTGGAAAGGAAGAAATAAAAAGAAAATTTCATCACTAACAACTTGGGTGGCATCAGACTATAAAAAAGGTTGTTGGTGGTCATTGGTGACATTGTTGTAAAAGAAGAGCTAAATGGTTTGTAATTTAGAGAAGGGAATTTAATTAGATGAAGTAATTTACAAGAAGCTATAACCACTCGTATCTTTTCCTCTGTTGAATGTAATTGGCTGACACAATGCACAAAGTCCCCTTTCTTTATCTTTCTTCCCTCTTCTCAGTCCTCTTTTTTGGTATGATGTATTTGTCATTGGGGAAGAGAGGGACCACCACTCAGAGTGCTGCAGTTGTATCTTGTGGTTGGAGCAGTGGAAAAGAGCAGAGGGGTCTTTGGTGCCCTGCCCATGGCTCGTCACGCTGCGTGGAGGAGCCCAGAGCTGGGAGCAGGCAGGAGGCTTCTCTGCTCTGTGCCTCTGTGTCATGGGTGGGCACGGCCCAGGCATCCCACGAGCTGTAGAGTCCGTGTGCTGGCTGTCACGGAGCTGCTGCGGAGGGGGCTCAGGCATGAGCAGCTGGAGCATCACGGCCTTTTTATGCGTTGTTTTTCTGATTTGGGCAAGAAGCATCCAAAAAGTTGTTCCATCGTGATTTAGCCACCGACCGCCTGACGTTTTAGCTAGTTTGATGCGAGAGTTTGGCATCTGTTACCTACGTGTATCCTGCATTCCTAGGCATACACCAACTGTCTGCAATAAAGCCCAGTCTCTGGGCAGCAGCGGGCAGGGGTTTGGGTCCTTGCTTTGTGATCATCCTGCAATTTTGGGGATGCTCAAATATGTGTGTGAGAACCAAGCACAGCCAATGCAGAATGTGCCCGTGCTTGCTGTTGGCTGTGGTATCCAGTCGTGCAGGAGGCAGCATTACAACAGCCACAGTAGGGCTGCTTGGGGGCTGCTGGGCTGTGCTGTGGTGCTGGCCCAGTTCTCCCGGCCGGCCGCAGAGAGCTCGCGCCCCATCGGCAGCCTCAGGCAGCGTTACCGCATCCCTCAGCCTCTCTTTGCCGTGTGGGTTCTTAAGGAGCTCATTTTCATGCTTCTGCCTGCTGGGTGGTTTGCACGACTGCTGAGAATGTGCACAGCTTGAGCAAACACGCCTTTGGTTTGGAGACGTCGTTTAGGTAACATAAGTGCTTGCTCTTTTTTCCTTAGGCCTTCAAGCAAGGTTACTGGTAGCTGTTCAGGTCAATGGCATTGCAGTTATTTGGTGAAGTCAGTATGTGGAACCTGGGCTATTTTCTTCAGTACTGCATCTAAAAAATCAAAGAATTCAATAAAGCCAGCGGAGGTTTGTGATAGATGTAAAGCTCTCCCAAGCCTGCGGGATGAGGGGTCCTAAGGGGCACACAGGCACGTGTGTGCTTTTTGAACTCAAGTGGAAGTGTGCCATGTCTGTAGGTTTTTTCAGGCATTAGCACTGTACATTGATTCTCAGTTCGTTTTTTTTTCCTGAAGTTGAGCCTTGAAATCAATTTATTAAAGAAAAAAAATACAGCAAGGAGAATACATCAACTTTTAGGAATTAGACAAATTATTACTGTTAAATGCAAAATTGTTCCCCTCCCAGCCCTGGTGGCTTCCTCTCTTTTCTGGTTCCTTGCGTTTGGAGTTGTTCAGGTTACAAAGCCAAGTATTACTTGGGTGGCTGCTGGATTCTGAGGGCTTGTGTTTAATGTTAGTTATGTAAATACATGCAGATCATTTAATTTAAAAACGAATCTTTTGGCTTCACATTTCCCTCCACATCTCACTGTCTTCCAGTAAAAGGCTTTGATTTAGGCACTAGGGAAAGGTGCACAGGCAAGATTCTTCCTTCGGCTGCTGCAAATCCAGCGCAAGTTAGCATTTAAGATAGTAATGGTTTTCATATTGCGCTCTCTGATGTCTCCTACAGCATTTCATGCTCATTGTCATCCAATAGTAAGAACAAGGAATAAGCTTTTCCAAGGGGAACCTTAACCACTGGAATAATGTTGATAAAGAATCCAAGGGCAGAGTAAGGGATGGAGCAGGGGCACAGTGCTGAGCCCCTTCTGGTGCTGCAGTGCGGCACCTCCCGGCAGGCAGTGCTGGGTCTCAGCAAGCTCTTTCTGCTCCTTCTCAAAACTTCTGTGTGATTGTAGGACAGCATTTTGTGGCTCAACGTGGCATTATTGGCTGTAGTGTCAATCAGAGGTATCTTTTTGGAGTTTGTCCTTTATCATGGGAGATGGCGATGGTTCAGCTGGGCAGATGGGTCTGCTCTGAAGAGCATTTGCAGCTTTAATTTAGGAGGAAAAAATGCTTTCTGAACATATTATACACTGACACTGCTTTGTTATGAGCTGATAGAGGTGAGTGAGGGTGGCGTGAAGGAACACAGCCATATTACAAATGTTACCTGAATTGAGTTTTTTAACTTGTATCTCATTTGTACATTACTTTTCTTCCTGGTGCATACTGCCAAAACCAATCGTGTAGAAGTAAAGAAGTTATTCTTTGCTTACATCACGGCAAATAATCCGTAAAACAGAGCATGGAGTCTGTATGCACAAAACCCAAACCCTGTTCCCAGCAGCTGAACCCAGCACTCCCCCAGCACGTGTCCTTGCTGAGGAATGACCTCTGCCAGTGGGCCGCGGTGGCCTGATGGCTGCGTGCCATTTCATGTTGCTTCCCCATTTCCATCTCTTGTTTCCTTGCGACTGCCTCATTTTGTTCATAAAGCAGCTCGTAATTGAGTGTTTGACAAAGAAGTGTTTACAAGCTGTGTTTCTTGTGCATAGCTGCCTAGCTGAGGGGAATAACAATTTGGGTCTGAATTTCAGCCCTTCTTTGTCAGTGCCATGCCATCGGCGGTGGCGGTGCCGTCTCTGCTTAAAGGGAAAGGAGGACTGAGGTTGTGTTGGGGTTTGATGTGGGCACGGGGGATGCATTTGTGCAAAGCAGCTCGTGACTGCTTCTGTTGGGCCACGCTCATCCCTTGTGCCAGCATTGGTTTTGGACACCACCGAGGTGTGCGCTCATGTAAACGTGTGCCAACTTTGGGGTTTTTAGAATGGAGCCTGTGTGTTCACATGGGTCTTTAGTGCAGTCAGGTGAAACAAAGTGACTGGGGCTCTGTTGGGGTTTGAGCCTTCTCTTCTCCAGCTGTTGTGTGACATAAGCTGTCCTTGTTGGTACGGCCGGAGTTCTGTCAGCATGGGTTGGAGCCTATGGTGTTATCACAACAAAAGCCTTGTTTAGCTGTCCCTCGGGAGGAGCAGGGCTGTGGGATCAAGCTTTGAGTTTGGGCTAAATTTTGAGTCTGCGAATGATGCCAGCTGGGCAGGGTGTGGAGGAACAGAAGCAGTGAAGTTATGCATGGGTAAGGAACAGCTCGGCCTTCATTTGGAGCCATTACAGCCACTTGCAAAGGGCACTCTGACTTCTGAGGCGATCTCTTAAAGGGGCCGCTTGCCCCGTGTTTGCAGGAGTTCCCAGCTTTTATCCCAGCTGCTGGTTGCACGATGGCAGAACCAGTGGGAGCACCTCAGAGTTGGCGTCGCTGCCTGTCAGCGCTGTGACTGCGGCGAGGTGCTGAATTGTTCGAGCCTTGGTTAAAGAACACCAAGCAGCACCCACAGCGTGAGTCTTTGGTTTGTCTCCAAACAAAACAGCTCTGCAGGTGTTCCATTAAGACATCTTTGCTGTCCCCTTGGCCTTATTCTGAATCATCTCTATGCAGCAAGTAGCTGGTTCAGACAGGGCGTGCTTTTATATGTCCATACAAACGCCAGCTCTTCTGTTAGCCCTTTGCTGCCCAATGTTCCCCCCTGCTTACCTAGCTTGTGGAAAGCAGAGGGGGAAGAAAAATGTATTTGTGGTAGCTTTTTTCTTTTCTTTTACCCCATAACTTCCAGTGAAGGAACAACGGGATCCATCCCTGCCCCAGCCAGTCCATCCCAGCAGCACCGGGGCCTCCAGTAAATGGATCTGGGGACACGTGTGACCCTGTAGGGCTGCTCGTTAGAGGACGTTGTTAGGGGCATGTGACAGCAGATGTAATAAATAAAGAATCCCAGAGAAAAAGGAGGAAAAAAAAGTAGGTTGTGTGGTTTTTTTTGTTTTTTTTTTTTTCCCCTGTGTTCTTTAGTGGGAAGTGAAGTGTCTGACAGCCTTGGGCCGCCTCACATAGGTGTAAGCCTCAGGCAAAGCCACAGGCAGAAGGGTTGCAGAATAAGTTGTATGGGATCTTGACAAACACCTGTTTGTTATTGTTTATTGAAACTGAGAGCATTGGGAAGAATTGGGTTTACGAAAGGGTTATTTCAGTTGGAAAATGAAAAAAAAAGAAATAATAATAGGAGATGTCGAGAAAGGAGCAGTGCTGTAGCTCCTGGAGGCTTCTTGCACGTTGTTTGCTCTGCCTTTAGCTGCAAGGGAAGCGTTCCAGCATGCTTGTTGTTTGGTCCCAAGCTGCCTGGGACAGCAGCTGCTGGGTGTCTGTGGGGCTTCTGTGCTGCAGGGCTGGGCTGGGGACTGAAGTCAGAACACAGGGGGATGCGTGGAAGTTGGTTGGCCAGAGCCAGCTTTGAGAAAACGTACTCTGCTGTTCATAACTTGAAAGCACACAAAAAGAAACCCAACAAAAGTGTTCTGATAAGGAACTACCACCATGAGCATTCAGGCAGCTGAGAACCTAAATCCCAGAGATTTCTTGCTCCTTTGTCACGTAGGTATTTACGTAAATCCCAATAACAGGTCTTCCTTTATCTCCATTTTTCTGTTTGGTGCCTCTTACAAGAACAAATGGGTTCCTTTAACAGATTTCTGCAAGTAAATGTGCAAGCTTTTGCAAGATGTATGCTGTGCTCCACGAATGGGAAGCGGGACATAATTTCTAATCATTGGAGAGATTTCCTCATGTGGCATTATCGGAGGGTTATGTATTTATTTTGGCAAGCTGTCTTTAACTCGCCTTGGTAATAACAGGAATTTCTACTGCTTCAACTGTATTCATTTCCAGAAGCAGAAAAGGGTGACTTTTTGCACTGTTCAGCAGCCCATGTGCCTTGCATTGATCAGATATTTCCTGCAGTTTGAAGACCTATTGAGATGTATCTGCTAAAATGGCTCAGTGTGGAAAGGTTTATTAGTCCTTAAATGAAACAAAGGCTGTTAATACAGATACACAAATGAGAGCCCTCAGTTAACTCCCTTATTGTTAAAGTAAGCTTTAACAGTAGTTTGTGATGAAGGAATCAGGATGTAGTCAATAAAATTCCATCTTCTCCTTATTTCTGAGGTAGAAAGAAGATGTTTCCAATATTAATTATATATACTAAAAGAAAAAACTGGACATGATACAGCCTTCACTATGAGAAGCTGGCCTTCATCTGGTACAACTCCATAAGGAATTAATTTCTGTTTGATAATTTTGTCTCTGAATTGAATAGGAATCTTAATTTCTAGCATAATGGTAGGTACTGTTGTGAGATCTTTGGTTTTTCCCTCCTGTTTCCAGATTGTAATTTTAAGCCCTGTGTTCCTCTTTCTTCACAAAATAACTCAATCAGAGAGTGGAGGCTCAGCCCTATTCTCCTTCACAATGCTAATTGGTAGATTTGTTGAGGTTTGAAGGATGTATTCTGCCAAATGTGGCCACTCTTGCTGGCAGGGACAAAAATCCCTTAGCAGTTTCCAAGACCTTGCGCTGGGGTCTGGGCATCCTCCAGTAACTGAAGCCAGCAAACCTTGCAGAAAGCTCCGGCATCCGCTGGAGGTGATCTAACAGTGGCATTCAGCAGCGTGCTGTGGTGGGGCTAGGTGTGAGTGCTGAGGAAGTTTCACAGTTCAAACCTAGGGAGGGATCCTGGCAGCTAACTCATCGGGCCTGTTTTCTAGCCTAAGCATTTTCTTAACGATAAAGCCTCCAGAGGTCTTCCAGGGGTGAAGAGCCAGTTAGAAATACTAAGCGTATAATTTTGTGGCTTTCTGTCTTTAGTAGCTGGCTTCTCAGGAAGTAGATCTTCTTTGGAAGATCTACTTTTGTATGCGTGAGGAAGCACTCAGGTATCCATTGCTCTGAAGCAGCCCCACGTGGCTGTGTAATGTCAGGCAGGAGATGTGCAGGAGGCCAAGTGCGGGGGGCTACAAAGGGCTGCCATTGCTCTGGCTCACCAAGGAAAACATTTTCTGCAGTTCAGTGTGGAGTCACCCCTGTTCCCAGCAGTGGGGTTTGTCTCTGCTGCCTTTAGCTCAGCCCCATGCCTTCCCGTCCAGCAGAGCCTTGTCATCCCCTGATGTGAACACATGGGGAACCATCACCTCACCCTCCCTGAGTGCAGGTGGGATGAGGCAGCAGGAGCTGAGCTGGTGGGCTCCAGTCATGGGGCCTCACACCCCGAAGATGTCCCCGAGCAGAGGAAAGCAGCCGCCTGCGGCAAGTTGTGCTGGCACGGCCGGCTTTGTTGAGCTGCATTCTGTTTTCTGAAACCGAGTGCAGAATATTCCAAATTCCTAAAATTCTGTCTGCCCAGCAAAATGAGAGGGAAGCGTAGCATTAATAACCATGTGAATGGTTGCTTAATTTAGCAACAAGTTATGAATATTCAGAGGCATGGGCTTTTGCAGAGTAGAGGAAGAGGAATGTAAGCCCCCGGGGCCGCTGCCGTGGGCTCCCAGCCCTGCCTGCGCTACCTGCGAGGGAAGCAGCGCAGGTGCACTCAGCCGTGCTGCGCTCTGGAGATGTTCCCTTCGAGCCGCTCATGTGGAAGTGGGACAGCCAGGCTTTGTGTGAATGCGAATGCGTGTGCATGTCTGTCAAGTTTACTCTCTCAGCTTAACCGTAATTCATTACATAAAGCCTGTTTGTCACACATGACTTTAAATATCCACAGGCCGGTCTCATCTAGTAGTTCTAATGTCCGTTTCCAAGCACGGCGAGGCAGGGGCTGCAGTTCACTGCGTGTCTCAGGGCACAGGCGGCTGTGCCTTGTGCTGGGAACCTTGATCCGGCCCAGCACCGGGCATCCCTGACCTGTCAGAGGCTGCACAGCCCCACTGCATCTGATACCAGGAGCTGCCTGTGTCCCTGTCTGCCGCTGATTTACGCTTTCATCCTCTGGTACACATAACTGCTGCTTGAATTAAGCTGTGACACATCTTCACTCCGATGTAAAATTATTTCCAGTTAGACCTTGCAAAGGGAATGTCGTTCCCTCCATAAACGCCGCTTCGGTTTAATCCTTTCCCACCTGGTAGTTCAGCACCAGTGACTCATAAATTACAATTATTGAGGTACCAATTCATCATGTCTCGACAGCGGTGTTGCTTGTTCCACTGCATTGACCGAAGCCCTTTGCTAGCCAGCTAATGGACTGCGGTCCTACTCTTTCTTGTCCTGTAATGATGGGATCCCTTGTACCAATTTGAATCCTATTAGATAGCAATTAATTTATACCTACTCCAAACTGAGGCTGAGTCAAGTGCTCCTCAGTGTTGGGCTTACACACGGATGTATCTGAAGGATAAAGTGCTGAGGGGAATCCTGCCTGAGCAGTCTGTTAAATCTGTTCCTCATCTTCCCCACCTCCCCTGACTGCAGTAATTAGCAAACCAAATTCTTTGCTTTGGGAGCACCAAAGCAAGCAAGTGGGGAGAAGATGTTTGAAAATGCTTGAAGCTTCAGATGTTTGAAGAATGATTACCAGGAAGCAGAACAGTTGCAGCAAGCTGGGGTTGTGGGAGAGGGACGTTTTGTGTTTAGATATCACTGACTTTTATTTATGCTACAGTGGGACGTTGTCCTGTGACAGGCAGGGGGCTGCTCTGCCTTGCAGTGAGCAGCGCAGTGCATGCAGGTCCTGCTGCAGGGCTCCTGCAGGAGCTGCTGGAGCTTGGCCTCACCACCCGGTGTGGGGCAGCAGGCAGGGTTAGTGCAGTGCTGGATCCATCCCTTGTCCCCCTGTAGATATTTAAATATTTAAGTGTTGGCGTGTGACTGTGAAGCAATAGTTTTGATTTATGATTTAAGCTCACATTTCAGGGAAGAAAGGACTTGCCTGCACAGTCACTGTGTGGTTTCTGCTGGACAGATTGATCCTTAGAGGCAAACTAGATTAATACTGGGAGGAGACGGATTTAGAATTTGCCCTTCTCTGTGGTTTCTATAAACTGAGGAATACTTCTGGGCTTTTTGTTGCTCTAGCAATTTTCTCTCTGTTGGACGATGACCCTTTCAGTAAGTGGTCATTCCTCATTGAATTTTTCTGTCTCAGAGCTTAAAAAACAGTTATTTTATTGACTACAGAATTCCCATATTGTTGCTTGACCTCAGTGCCAGTTTTTCATTGGAGACTATACAGAGATTTCAGCTAAAGCCAAAAGAAGCCATTCACCTTTTTAAGCTTGCTTTTCCCTGGCTCGTAATCTCCATCTGAGTGAAATATAAAGTATTGCTTATCTCTTATCTCTGAAGCCTCAGTGAGCACTGGGCTGCGTGTGCTCTGTCTGACAGCTGCAGCGCTGCTCTGCCGCTCGGGAGCTTTACAGGTGGGAACGTGGAGGCAAAACAGGCGTATTGCTTTTACTTTGAAGGCGAAGGTGATATGTACTCTGTTTGTGCCAGACACGTACGTGTAGAACATGTTTTGTATGAGCAAGAAGCTAATAGGTGTTGGTAGGGTGCTGTGTTTGCTCGCCCTTACAGGTCACTCCTTGTGAGCTGTACTTGAGTGCTAAAACGAGTTCAAGCCTCTAAAAGCAGAGCGGGGTTGGGTTTTTGGGAGCCAGCCTGGGGCACGTGTCCAAACCTTGTTCTGGAAGAGCACTTTCCATGAGGAGAGGCATCCATGTTAGTTATACTTCCAGAATATTTTGTGTTTGCACATAAGCTGTAAAGTTACCATCTCTCATTAACTTCTATTTGCTGTCCTACTACATTATAAGCCTCCTTGGCAGTAGTGCCTCCAGAAATGAGAATAGGTAGAAACTCAATGCAAATCCAAACAAGAAAAAAGTGCTACGTGTTATTTAGAATTAGCATTTGATGTCTCGCGGAATATTTGCTCCCATTTTTGTTGGCCTTTTTGCTGACAGTGTGCTGTGCTCTGGGGACAGAGCATGGGAAACTCACTTGGGATTGTGTGAAGGATTAGAAATGAAGGAGGGAGAAAATCTGGCCTCATCCAAAGGAATTAAGAAAGTTTCTGTTAAGTGATGGCTTCAAAATTTAATTTTTCAAATTGAAATGACTTTGTAGCTAGACTTGAGGCAGGTGTTCCAAATGCCATGTGCCAAATGTCTCTTTCAAATTAAATTCATTTTGCTCTACTGCATAACAGAGCTGGTTTAAGTACACGGTAAAGGTGATGACCTCAAACAAGGCTTTTTCAAATGACTCAAAGTTGTTATTTGTGTGCAGTTGTGGCTTCAGGATCTGTCCACTGAAAACAAGTGGGTTTTTTTCCAGCTTTATGACCCCCTGTATCTGCACACTGACTCTGTGTGCTTCAGAAATGAGGGTGCCAGTAGGAAGGGTGGGTCCACCAAATCCAATGTGCTGCAAGGAAGTACAGCCTGACGTTTCCGTTTTTTCCTTACGGCCTCTGCTGAGCTAATGGATAAGAGGTGCATGAAGAAAGTACGTGACAGCTGAACTTGGTTTGTCTCCTTTTTTCTTTTCTTTCCCCTTAATGTATCTTCAAAGGATGTGGCCATCTCCTTTTGTTCCTGTGCAGTTTGACATGTCCAATTTCGCTCCTCACAGAAGTAATAGACTTGCATAGATCCATTCGTGCTCTTTTAAGAACCCTTATTTGAAAAACACATCTTGTAGATAGGCAATTTTTGAAGTACCCAGATTGCTGGGTACTTCTACAGCAAAGCACATCTTCTGAACATGCTATGTTATTCTAATGTTAATCACAACCATTTGCAAGTCAGCACAATTATGGAGCTGTAACACAAAACAGGAATTAGGCCCAGTATCTTCATTTTTAAGCAGTCATAAACTGTCTTAAAAGATAAACCAATGAATGACTTTGCTTTTGATGTGGAGACAAGAAAGTTACTAAACCTAACGTTGAGATTCACAATATTGCCCTGCAAATAGATCATGCTTCAGCATTGCATTCTTATGCTTGCCCCCTGGGTCAGTAGCTTTCAACGCCTTCAATTCCTGCAGTTACAATGGCTGCTTAAAAATCTTTTTTTTTAGAGGAGGAAAATCTAAATTTTTCATCACATGACTCCAGGGGGTTGAATTTGAGAAAAATCTTCTAAATATCAGAAGACTGCCAACTCTCTTGAGTTAATGAATGTGTTCTCCCACCACAATAGTTGTGCTTCATTTTGCATTATAATGTTGTCTAACAGCAAGTGGCACTTCTGATTCCTTTGTAATTTTCAAGCAAAATGCTGTTTGCAAAATAAACATGCTGAGAGTTTCCTAAAGCTAATGTCATCAGCAAAAGGGAACTGCGTAGCTCCGTCCGTTTTTGGTGGCTTGGAAATGGGTAGGTTCCCTTAATAGCCACCACACAGATGGGAGCCCTAACTTGTTTCTCCTTCCCTAAGTGTGAGCAGGCTGCAGCTGTGCTGTGCCCACTTATTGCTGTGTGGCAGAGAATGAAGCAAAGCCTCTTCCCACTTGTGCTGCCCCGCAGAGCGGCTGGCAGAGCCACAGCAGCATCACTGCGTGCCGGCGGGACGGCTGGGGCTGCCAGCGCAGGTTGAGCAGTGACAGGGCAGCAGGGCAGGCTGCGTGAAGGGAGGAGAACCTTTCCTTTGGTCTCAGCCCTCCTGAGAGGCACACTGGTACACACGTAAGGGTCGCTTGAGTCCTGTTGCTGTGACTGCCATATGCACCTGTATGTGTGCAAGTGGGCACCATTTCAGCCAGAAATTTGTGTAGGTGTAGCATGAAGCTACAGTGGAGCAGCTTAAATGGGATAGGATCATGGTTTTTAGGCCAAGATAGAATTTCTTGCTCAGAGAAACTTTGACAATTCAAGAGCAAGTGTCATTAATGAGTGTGCCTGTTCTCACCTCTTCATGTGTGCTGAGCTTTATCTGCTCTGTGTACACAACATATTTCCATGGCTTAGATAAACCCCTCGGTGCAGCACAAACTGTTGTTTAATAACCAACTTGCACGCAATTCAACTTTTGTCATTGATTTCCTAGATTTCTGCAGAAAAGTTGAAGATTATTTTTGTATTGTTATGGATGGGAAAACTGAAGGTGGGCTCATAATAAACACCGATTAATTGCAGGCATTCAGCAAGGTAGGGAGGGTTAGAAACAGAGCCCAGCTCTGTGCTGTTCTGCTTCCCTAGCTGAGGGGATGCGTCTCTTCGCTGCTATTGAAGCCTGCATTACAATTTGGAGATAACTTTTGAGAGGGGAACCACAGGAGAGCAGTCAGCCACACAGCAGTATCTGAGTTTGTTCCTACACGGTGGTGATAACTGCTGGTAGTTAGATAGCATGGCAGGAAAACTGCAGGTAAACGTTGATTCGTGGTTTTAAGGGTATCTGCTGTGGGAGTGGGAGAGGTACTGAAGTTGTGTGTAGGAGGGATATTAAGGAGCCAGCTTGTCAGGGTGTAAGTTCCTGCCAGAATGCAAAGAACACCCGGTGGAGGCTCGTGCTGTGGTTCGGTTCCCATGGTGCGCTGGTGGGACAGCAGAGATGATGCAAACCTCGTGCTGAGGTTGTGTGATGGAGAGGAACTAGAAAGGAAACCACAAAGGCTGCTCTCACTGCAGGTGGGAGCAATAGCAGCAGTGAATATTCATGTCTCGAAGGCCGCAGCCATAGGTGTGCGGAGGGGCTCTGTCTGCTGGTCAGGGCACTGGAGGAGCCATGCTGGTGGTAAAGCTGATCCAAAACACGAGTCGTGTTACAGATTTGCATGCAATCTACCAAACTTTCTTGGGATATAACTTGCAGAAAGAAAGAGGAACCAGTGCATAAAACAAAACAGCAAAGCCCCAAACACAAAACTAGCAGCTGTCCATAAACCTTGTGCTTATATTTTAGACTTTGCTGTGTTGTAGGTACATCACCAGCACGTCCCTCCTGGAGAGAGCAAACAGCTCAGGCACTCTGTAAGTACTGTCTGCCATTGGCACACAGTTGCTTCATAATATCTGTTGGTGACTTAACTAAATATTTATGGTCCAAGCCACAAGCCGACCAAGCCAGTCAGGCCTCGTCTGGAAGAGCTGAAAATACAACAGCATGAGTAAGTGCCATTTGAGAGTATCAAAGAGCTATAATAATGTGGATAGCATTACATTAGAAAACCAAGGTGGGAGGATTACATGAAAGCAAAACACACAGACAGGCCCCAAGGGGAGACCATCTACCACAAAGGATAATTTCCTACGGGATTCAGACCCAAGAGCACATTCCTCAGAGGCTGCTTTAAAGCATCCAGGCAAGACATCTAAAGAGAGAGAAAAATTCATAATGCTTTCTTAAAACAACTGTGTAGCTGGAGCAGATGCAGCAGTGCTTGGTCTGCAGCTCTATCTGGACTCCTACATGTTTTCCTCCCTGTGATCTCTTTCTCAGCCTAAGAAGTCTTTTTTTTTTTTTCTTTTTCTCCTGGGACAGAAGGAGGGAAATGTCTTTTATCTGTGCTTTGGTTTTGCCGTATAGCAATGCTGCAGTCACATCCAGGCTGCTCCCTGGGAATTGCTTGGACTGGACAGGATACAGTGTGACCGTGTTATTACAGCTTTTGCCACAACACTGGAAGACTCCTGCAAGGGCGCTTGCTGTTTAATTCTGGTAGTTGACAGACCCAAATGCAAAACCAATATTTTGATCTTCCTCTTTTTTTTTTTTTCCTCAAGTTAGCTGTCTTGGATAAGTGTTGTTTTCAGCCTTTTCCCCCAGACACCCTTCGAAGCAGCTGAATCCCACGCAGAGCTGTGTATGTGCCTGTACACGCAGCGTGTGAGTATGTGAGCACACAGCCTTGGACGTGGCAGGTTCAGACTCCTGGTAGAGCCCCGGGTGTCTATGTATGGCAGGAAGGGAAGGATTTTCTCCATTTCCCTTTTGGTTGACAGTGGAAATACAGTGGGAAGGTGAAATGTGTAGGTGTTGAGTGGGGTGGGAGTGGGAGTGGGCATAGACAGGTGTGCATGCAGCATGTGAGTTTGGCAGGACGCAGCAGGGTTTGTGTGTGTGGGTTTCTGCATAGAGAAAAGCTGCACTGCAGTCTGCCAGCACAGCCTCAGGCCTCTGGGAACACAAAGGCCTTGGTCATAGGGAATGTGTTGTGCAGGGAGCGACAGCGTTTAAAAAAAAAAGAAAGTCTGGTCCCTGTGTGTGACAGCAAAATATTCAGAGAAATGTGCACTCATTATGCAGCAGGCATCCTGAAACAAGGCACTGGCACCTTTATAATACAGAAAGTGAAGCAAGATGTTTGGAGGAGACAGATAGACAGCTGGTTTGTGCCCAGCTCGCTCTTGTACGTAATCCATCACTGCCAGCCCTGCATGCTGGCGGCAGCTCGTGGTGCTGCCTTCCTGGCACTGCCCAGCAGCAGCTGTGGGCAGCTGGGGGCTGAGCAGGGCTGAGCAGGGCTGGGGAGGTCCCCTGGTTGGGGAGGCACTGGGCAGGCAGGGCAGACGTGCAGGAGGGGGAAGCCGGGTGCATTTCCCTGGTGGTGAGTTGGCAGCAGCGTGCTGGGAAACCTGTGCTGGCAGGGAGGTGAAAGCTGGAAGGCTGGCTTGGGGCAGGACATTGTGTTAAAAGCTCTGCTCAGAACTGTCTGCTGGTTTTTGCGCCGAGTCTGTGTGCTGGTTTGTGGGGGGGTGCTGGTTTGTTCTGGTTTTAATTCCAGAAGCCTACAGTGCAATAAAAGTCCCCTCTGACAGTAGAGCAGATGTTGGCAGGCCCTGCTGTCTCCTGGTAGGGAGGGAAGAGCAGTTTCTGGGGCCATGCGTTCTGCATGAAAACACAGCTTTTGCCATGAGTCTGTAGTTTCTGTGACGCCATAGCTGAAGAACAGCAGGTAGATTTTCAGTCTGCTGCTGCGTGGGTGCACCTGAATGTGACTCTGAGGGCTCTCAGGGTGGGTTTGTTTTCATGCAGGCCGTTGTCACTGTGCTTCAGAGAGCGCTGAGCTCGGCAGGATGGTGCCTGTTGATTTAGTGGATTTGGAATCAGGACAAGCATCACTTCAGTGCAGATTTCATGTATTTTCCTTAAAATCACAGCTATTGCAATGTATGGTCAGGCTTGCTAGCAGCCAACAGGGAAATATCCCCCTTTCCCCATATTCTTTAACGATTTTCAAGCTGGTGCTTATCTGGGGCTTCAAACAGGATAGGTTTGATCACATAGTGCTAACTTCAAGTATCTGGTATCAAAAGATACAGCTTTTGTAAAATATTAGCAAAGATGTTACAAAATCATGTAATTAAAACCCCATTACAAGCCCTGAAAGCAAAGCAGAGAAGCACAGCAAGGGCTGTGTGATTCTGTGACCTAATCCCACCTTCTTGGCTTTTAGAGCCTGACCCAACTCAGTGCACGCACTGCGCTGCAGAGCTCCCCTGCCTGCCTTGCAGCAGGTGGGTGAGGCACTCAGGGAATTACTGTGTGCTGGCCAAGCTGCGTTGACTTCAGTACAACTACTGAAGAATTTGGGGCACACTTGATTCCAAAGCAGCAATCTCTGCGATGTGGGGCTTGATTTTTTTTTTTCCCCATAACTCTTCTTCCCGAGGTGCTATTACACAAATGTTGCACAATCCCAGTCAGCGTCAGTGATTTTTGTGCATGTTGTTTAAGCGTGTTTATGGCAGCTTCTCCTGGTCTGAGAGGAAGGTTGGTAACAACACATCCTGGTAAAAATTTGACACAAACAAGCGATTCTGCAAGAAGTCTTGCTCAAAAGACACAGTGGGGAAAAAAAAAAAAAAAAGAAAGAAAAAAAAAGAAAGGCCACAATATAGTGTCTTTTCCTTTGACAGTAATTGTTTTGCTCTTTGTATTATCTTACACAACACAACCACACCACCCGCTGCTACAGCTTTTGGAAAAAACAGAACTGTGCATCCATGAGCCAAGAGGAACCAGGATGATTCCAAACGATACAATTTGTAGAGGAAATGACTTGTTCTGTTGGGCTGTGTGATTCCAAATGATGTGCTTCTCAGGGCCTGCAGCGTGCCGGGCTCGAGCCGCTGGAGATGCCTGGTACCAGTGGGTGTCCCCAGGCTGCAGGGACAGATGATGTGGCAGCTGGGCTCTGGGGTTGGCCTGCAGGCCGGTGCTCTGCTAGATATGGATGTGGGATGTCCGGAGGGGACATGGGGACAGCTCTACCTGCACCTGCCCTTGCCCTGAGGTGTGCTGCCTGGCTGGCAGTTACAGGGACCAACATCCCCATGTGTGCAAACGGAGGTATGGCAAAACCGCAGTGCTTGGGCTCCCCAGTGTCTAACTCAAGGGCAGATGTGTGAGTGATTTGGTTAAGACACCCTTTGCGTTATTTTTATTTTAGCACTTAAAAGCACCTCAGTTCCCAGGGCTTTGGCTGGAAACCTCTTCCCCACACACACTTATCACACTTCCTCCCTCCTTCTCACCTTGCATCCACTGCGACACGACAGCGTCACCTTCATGCCTGCACAGCAGTTGATGCTGGCAGCCCTGCGCTGCTGCAGGTGGGCTCCCCGTGGGCTGGGCTGCTGATGGCCTCACAAGGGGACATGCTGTAACCCAGCTGGCACTGTATTTCCTTTCTGCTCTGAATGCTACCCTCATGTTTCTGTTGGAAGAGGTTTTTCGGGTTCTGAGGGTAATGGATGTTAGCAGATCGCTGGGACTGAAAATAAAAATCAGGAAGCAACGCAGGTGAGGTACGCCGCAAGCTCAGCTTGTGCTTCATGGCTCTATTTCTAATAAGGGGGAAAAAAAAAAAAAAGTGACATCAGCTCTGCTGCAGGCATGAATTAAAGATGAGAACTTAATAAAAGTCGTTGGAGGGGAGAAGCGGGAAGGCGAGGAGAGCCGGAGCGGCGGCGTCTCTATTTTTAAGCAGACAGCACCACCTCTGCTCCGGCGCTGGAGCTGGCGGCGCCGTGCGGGGCGCAGCGCCCTCTGCCGGAGCGCGGCGTGCGGGGCTGAGCGGAGCTGCGCGCGGCTGTGGCGTTCGGCCGCCGCTCCGCGCGTTTGCCGTGTTGGCGCACGGAAGGTAAGAATCCGGGTGTGAGTAGGGTGTGCGTAACGGCGTGCTCGGCTGGAAAGAAGTGGTAACGAGGGGCCGGGGTGGGAAGGAGCCTGCGGGAGCCGCGATTTAACCGGTCGGTGTGAGGGAAGCAGAGCCGCCCTGTCCTTGCTGTGACCCGGGCTGGGTCGGGTTGCACTCAAAGCACCGGTGGGAGAACTTCTCACAGAGCAGGAAAATCCAAATAAGCACGTCAGCTCAAGTGTACACGGCTTCGGCTGCATGCTTATCTGCTCCGTGCGTCTTCAGCAATTGCAGTGACAAGGGCTGCTTACCTAATTAAAATAACGTATCTGCACAGCTGGAGCAAAAAGGAGTTTGATGCGCCTTGTTGGCTGTCATCGTAAGAGAGCTTTAAAGGCCAAATAGGCAAATACAAGAGTTGTGGAAGTCAGAGGGAATGGATAACTGAACTCCAGAAATCAGCCAGTGCCACGTGCTGCGTGTGCCCTGTGGGAGCAGAAGTACTGGTGCTGTGTGGCAGCAAGGAGCAGTATCAATGGATCCTGAAGGAAAAACTGGCAGGATGGGAGGGAAATAATCCTTGTGACTGCGAAATAAGCCTGAAATCCCAAAGGAGCCATCGAGCTGGTAGCCTGGGCTCTGCTGTGCCGGCACTGCTTGGCTTGGGCAGGCACTTCTTCCTCTAATTGTCCTCGAGATCCCTTTGCTTGTTCTGCTTGCACTCGTGGGTGGGAAGGCAGTTTTAGTTAAGGTGGAACAAATATTTGTTCTCTTCGAGCCTTTGCCACAGCTCTGCTGTGCAGGAAGGTGGTGGTTTCAGTTAGAAGCGCGTCCTGCAAACATGGTGCTTTTATGACTTGCGCCTCCTGGGCTGTGGTTTGGGTAGGAATGAATCTAAAATCTCAGAGGTGAAGTTCACCAAAAGCGGTAAGTTTTGGCTGTTTAAAGTTATGAATTATTCATTTCTTTTTCCCAGTGCTGTGAAACCACCCAACCTCCTGCCCTGCGCTCTGAGCACATTTCTTGGTAAATCTGGCTGTCATTTCAGGAGTGCAGCAATCCTTGGACCTGTCTTCAGATGTGATTTTGAACAAACTGCAGAGCTCAATCACATCCTCTGCAGTTTCTGTGAGTTTAGACACAGGGTTTTGATACCTAATTCAGATAATCTAGTGAACTGACAGGGACATCCCTACCTGCTCCTATTTACTATAGGAAACGGTAGGCCTGTGTGATGGGAAAAGACTGGTCAGTGCAGAGAGCTGTTACCCCTGAAATCTAACGATGGTTAAATATTGAATTGACTCTTAGAGTGCAGGGTGTTAGAGTGCTTGGCAGGGCGGCAGGGTGGGTTTGGGTATGGCACTGGTCACATTTTCATCATACATATGCTCCTGGAGGCTTCTTGGTGTGTCATCGGTGCGATATTCGTAGTGGACTGGGACCACTGCTTGTATTAAGGCATAATGCTTTCAGTTTTAGGTCCAGAAATTTACCAGGTGCCCTTCTGGTCGTTGTAGGGATAGAGAAAAGTGCTGCAAACAAAGCACAGATTGAGATGTCATGAATGCAGGATTTCTGTAACTGCCTTCCTTTTGAAGTGGGCAGGTGAAATGATATTTTTTGGAGCTGCCTTTTAATCCTTGCTGCTTTCTTCCTGCCTTGCCATCCAAGCACGCTTTCCTGAGGGCTTTTATTTCTGACATAGGACTTAGAGATTCAAGTCAAACTGGTATAATTCCAGCCCTTTCAGGTAGCAAAGGTGAATCAGAGAAGTAAGATGAAAAACGAAACCGAGGAGGCCTGTTCCGTAATAACACAAGGTTTATTTCTGAGTAATGTTTGGTGCATTGGGCAGGCAGGGTGCTGAGAACGTCGGAGGGATGGGATGCTTTGTCCAGAGCCAGGATACAGCAGCGCTGCAAGGTAGCACATGCTGGGACCTGCTGTGCTGGGACGGCGTGCTGGGGTGCTGTGTGTGCAGCAGGGGGGGCGCAGCACTGCAGGCAGCACTGCCACAGCAGCTGGGCAGGGAGCAGAGCAGCGGTTGAGCTGGGGCCGCTGGTGTGGGCAGGGCTTCTGCTGGCAGTGGTGGCACCCAGGTGGAGGTCGGCACCCCTGGTGGAACGTGTGATCTAAAGGTTTTTAACAAATGGGTTTGGTTCCTGCAGACTTCTCATGTGGAAAAGCAGTGCGTTGCTTTCTTAACACCTTAGTGAAAGGGGATGCGTTTCAGGGGATTGAGCCATTAGCTCCGAGGATGTGGTTAGTTGACAAATCAAAGGAAACCCAGCTGAGAGAGCTGACTTGCAATCTCAGCACGGCTCTGAAACGTGAAGCAAGATCTGTGAAATGACTCCTCTTGTTAATTTGCCTCATTAGCAAGACGGGGACTGTCCATGATGCAGAGTTCCTTTCTGTTGTTCCCCTTGTTGGTAATTTCTAAATAGAAGAAACGAAACTCCCTCAGTACGATTTTCAAAGGCAGTGGTCCCAATTGTATTTCTTGTCTCTGCATGGAAGAACAACCTCGTGTCCTGTTGGGTGGGAGGCAACAGATCACAAGGCAACACACAGTTGCTCTTTCAGCAGTGTGTTGATGCAGAGTTCCCCTGTTCCATGTTCCATACCTTACCGACAGCCGTAGATGAATGGGAAGTAGGTCTTAAAAAGAATCTATCTTGATGTGAGCGTGATATGATTTTAAACAGCTGTCTTATTGACCCAAGCGAGTAAGACTTGTCATTTTCCAATAGAGCAATGAGAACACGGCTATTTAGGGATCCTGTGGATGGCAAACATTCCTGTGCTGCCAAGTCTGCTGGGCCGTGGCAGTCGTGGCACTAGCACTGAGTTTCTGCAGTTTCGTGCTGTGTTTTCAGCACAAGCTTTTGTTTTCCTGTGGCACCTGTTCTTTCGGGCTCAGGATTCACTGTGGTGTGTTCTGCACGCAGTGGGGCTTGGGCTGCCCCGCAGGATGCATCAGTGGCTGATGCCACGCGTGAGTCCCAGGTTACTGCAGCACAGAGCCCAGAAAGGTTTCCTTTTCTCCAAAAGAAAAAAATCACTTTCTACAACTGTCATAAGTTTTAATTAAAACGTGCACGTAATGATTTTGGGTTTGAATCCAATTTCGTATGCTGTTTAAATGGAGAAATAAAATTATTTCCATCAGGCTCTTAGTTCGAGGTTTGTAACTACTGGATCATTTCCTTTTTCATCCGCTTCTGAGTTTTAAAATGGTTTATGAACTTCAGTGAAATCATCTAGAAATGGATTTCATGCAGAATAGTTAATAAACGAAAAGCAGAGCCATGTAGTGAAATGAGCCTGGTTTGCATCTCAAGCAGCACAAATTTAAATAAAACACGGGGTTTTGCATAACAGCGTTTGTTCTGCGTGTCAGCGGTGCTTTTCGAGACACCTCCGATATCCCTCACTTTTCACAGGGATATCTTTGGCAGCAAGGAGGATTTTCAGGGGCTGATTTGAGGTACATAATTGGAGCACTAAGACTACACATACAAAGTGTCACTTAATGGATGAGGCTCATTTAATTGTAGGCTGCTCAGAAATAACCCAAGAAACACTTCACTGGTAGCTAATGCAGAGGTGTAATTAGACTTCTACACAAGTGTAATTAGGCTGATTGCATAGAAAGAAAGAGAGTTCAGAAGGTTTTTAAATGTGTGCAGAGTCATTTTCTCAACTGTCTTTTCTCTCAGCTTCTGCCATATCTGTGTTGAACTCGGGTAATGAAATGAGCGCGTTGTTCTACAGCTGCTGCTCATTTCGCCCGGCCCGCAGGCTGTGCAGTGCTGGGCCGTGGGTTGGGTTTGCTGGCTGTACGGTGACCCACTCGATGGGCGTGCAAGCAGTCCAGCCCGAGTGTCAGCATCTGCATGCATTGGGTCCATTTTTTGGCAGTCCTGATTCAGAAAGCAGCGCTGAATTCAGCAGAGGGAACGAGGCTGAAGCCTGGCCCTTGGCAGAGCTGCTGCGGGTTGGTGGGGAAGCTCAGTGCTGGGCTAGGAGAGTTTGCCCCTCCAGCTCTCATGCTGGTGGCTGTGTGTGATCACAGCCTGTCTGGGAGCACTGTTGGTCCTTCTGCATGCCACATCCGAATGGCCACGGGCTTTGTGCCACCGCTGATACAGGGTTGGTCTCTTCTTCAAGGGTGGGTGAAAGGAGTATCAGCTATGAGCTCTAAGATGCTGTGTGCAGCCTGGGGAGGGATCTGTGGAAGCCCAGGCCAGGAGGCGCGCACTGTGGAAAGGTGTGGGAAAGGGAATTTCCCATCCCCATGTGTGCTTTGTGTTTGCTCCTGGCATTTTGCTTCCCTTGCTAGCTGGGCTTGAAAAATACTTAGAAATGGTCACATTTTGCAGCCCGATTGCTCTTGAGCAAATCCTTAGCACTGGTGGTTTTCAGAGGGTTGCTGTCTTCTTCATCAAGGTTGGTGGGGGGGAATACAGAAACACTGTCCTGCAATACTGCTGCAGGCTGCTCTGGGCCCTCACCAGGAGGAGATCCCCTTGGGTGAGCTGTGTTGATGAGAAGTTGCCCAGCAGCTCAAGCCAGCCCAGCTTTGGACTCAGGTGGGTGTTTGAACCAGAGCGGCCACCGTTGCTGTTGTTGGGCAGGGCTCTGGCAGCAGAGCCAGCGTGGAGCTCTGTGCTCTGCAGCTGCAGCGTTGTTAATGAAGTAACTTCTCAACCTAATGAAATAACTCATTGTGTGGTGAAATGGTAGCTGCGCCCCGCCTTGTTTTTCTCCATCCCCTCTCCACTGGGGAAAGGCAGGATTTCTTTTTCCTTGGGAAATAGCGGTGTTTGACCCTCACCCACCTCCTCATCGCAGAGGCTCTGGGTGCACTGTGAAGGAGCTGCACCGTGGGCTTCCAGGAGGAGCCCTGAAGTGCAGCTCCTGCAGCCCCAGCAGAACGGAGCTGGCTCCAGCTTGGGCTCCCACAGCATGAGGATTAGAGCTGCCTGGGAGAGTGACAAATCTGTTTTGTTGCAGCTTCTGAGATTTCCAAGTTTGTTTTGGTTCCATGTTGCAACAAAAGGAAAAGCTTTTGAATGTTGTTTGCAACATAAGCATGTGTCGAAACACCTTATTTTGGGCAGCGCCAGTGAGACTCAGCCAAGCAGCTTTTAGAGCTTAAAATGGCTGAAGACAGCTTTCTACAGGGAGAGAAGAGCATGTGTGAGTGCAAATTGCATTTTATTTGCCTTGCCTTTTACTTTAATAACTGTTGCCATCAGGGAAAATAATGTTCTCGCTTTGTTGGCAAAAAATCACCCTAGCAGCCGCCTCCTAAAAGAGTTTGCTCCCTATTGCTCTGCAGGATGCATTTATTGCACGCTCTGAGCCTGGTTTTGTGCAAGCCCTGGGCTGGCACTGCTATGGACAAGCACTCCTGGCCCTTTCCAGCTGGCTTTCTGCCTGCTACTCCTGTACAGCTGGACAAGTGTGCATTAGGATGGTAGTGAGCTGTGTTTGTTGTAGTGCTTTTATTTTGGCCAGGCTGGTTTTCTCCTCACCAGCCCCAGGCGTGCACAGCCACTTTGCTGGGTGTGCGAGGGACTTGATGGGGTTACTGATATGAACAAACCTCTGCAGAACAGAGGATTTAGAGGAGAAGATGGTGACTACGCGTGTCCAACCTGCATGGCCCTGTGTGCTGCCTGAAGCTCCTGGCCAGCCACAGCTGTTCCTGAGAGCTGAGCCCACCGCAGGGTTGCGGTAGGGGATTAGTTACGCAGTGCTCCTCTGCTGTGTTGTTTATGGATGAAACTGCCTGCAAATTAAAGAGGTTTTAGACTTCTGGCCTTGCAAGCTAGGATAAATCATGACTTCTTCAGTTAAAATCAGCAATGATGCGAGTTAAAGAAAAGCTTCAACAGTGAGCGTGTGGTCTAGTTGGTAAATGGGTCATCTTTGGGGTACAGATGGATGTGCATGGCAGTAACTCCATCCCTGAATAACCTGTGCCATGGCTGGTTGGGGCCGTGGGCAACCTGGTGCATGGGGAGGTGTCCCTGCCTGAAGCAGAGAGTTGGAATGAGGTGATCTTTAAAGCTCCTTTCCAAACCAAACCATTCTGTCATTCCATGAGATACGCCCTCACCTTTCTTAGGATGATTGTGGACTTCTGGCATCAGCCTGTGGCTGCTGGAAAATGTTAGAGAGGTGTCCAAGCAATTAGAAAGCAGTTTACGAATCTGTGCCAAGTGAATTAAAAGAGTGGGCAGACTGTATAGGAGGAGTAAGAGTTCATATTTCCATGTCTGAGTAAAGTCAAAGTCCACACAAGTTCAACAGCAACAGTCAAAAGGATTAACATCATGCTGACATTGGTGCTACTGTAGTTTGAATACATGATCAGACCCGAGATAGTGTTGCTTTTGCGGTACAACTGAACAAAGTTCTGGATACTTCACGTTTGCTAATTGTTTTCAACTGTGGAAAGACCACAAAATAACTGGGATACTGTGGATCAAGTGGGTTAATATTACACCAGCAGTGATAAGATACGAGGCTGAAAAGTCCCCGAGTCTTTACCTTCCTTATCTCTTATCGCTCTTCTTAATAGTTATAGTTTTAAATTAAATAACCTCTCATATCATAAAATAATTTACAGTTTATTGGTGCATGATACAATTTTGCTTCCTATTTGTTGTCATTTAGTGAGCTTTGCAAAACATCAAAGGTCAGTCATTTATTTTATCCCCTGTAGCACGAGGGCTTTTTAGACCATGAGTAAGAACATTACCCCTTAAAAGAGGCTGATTTTTGCCTTCCTGGTCAGGATTTGTAATAAAATAAGCTAGAGGAGAGATCTCACAGGAGGAATGAGAAGGCAGAAGCAGGTTGTGCAGGGTCCGGCTCCTTTCCCTGCTGCTTTAAGAGCTCTGCTTACCCCTGCTTCCTCCTCTGCAAAAGGGAAAGAAGACCCAGCCGTGTGCTTTCCTTCTCTCCCCTAGTTAAACATTTTTAAAGATTTAGGGGATGGCAGGAACTGCCTGTTAATGATTAACCTGTCCCAGCAACTGTCCCGTTTTGCAGCTTTCACTTACCCAGCTTTTATACATTTTCCTTTCTTGGCTTTGATCATTTCTTGGTCTTTTTGCACCAAAGCACAAAGTGTGCCGTGCAGCAGGAAGCACAGGGCTGCATTAGCCAGAGGAAGCCGTGGGCTGCAGCGGTGTGGGGCTGTGCAGGTGGGCTGGCAAGGAGCGCTGCGGGGGGCTCGCGTCAGCATCCGGCCTGCTTTCAAGTCTGCTAAGCCCACGTTACTGACGTACCGGCTGCAGGAATAACACATAAACTGCATTTGTGAGCGCTCTGCGATTTGGGAATCACGTCAGCGTGGATGAAGAAGCGCCGTGTGGTACAGAACGTTGCAGGGGTGTTGTGGCTGTGCTGTGCAGTGCTGTCAGCAGTGCTAATGGGAGTATTGTGGGTTCCAGAATGCCGAGGTGAGGGATGGGAAGGGGTCGTGACGCTCAGCTGTTGTAGCCTACAGCAGACGGCTGACTCGCCCTCCGGTTCCGTGCGTAAGTTGGGTACGTTCTCATGACTACCTGAGATCCTTCGTCCGCTCCCATTCTGTTGCGTGCGAGAAGAAGGATAATTTGTGGATCCATGGCAGGCTGTGCAAGGGAAGTGTTCCGCTGTGATCAGAAATACGGCGTTGGCTTCTGACTGCAGCCCTTTGCCTGCCGACGTTTTGTGTTTCAGGACCTGGAAATCGTGTCCCTCAGGTGGTGCAAACTGAGCAATTGAATGCTGCTGCTTTGATAGCAGCATTGACATGGGGGTCAAAATGTTTTCTCTTGGCCTTCTTCAAATGATCCCAGCAACACCACAGGAAATAACGTTGTTTTCTTTTCTGTATCTGTACTCCTTTCAGTTACCAAAGTTTATTCTGAATTTTGCTACAGAATTTCTCATGCGTTTTCTGCTTTTATTTCCTTCATGATAAATTCATGTGCTGCAGTAAAATAATCTTAGTGCTGAAATAATAGATATATTAAAGCATGAATTACCTTGGTGGTAATAAAGGACAGGCTTTATTGCTTGCTTATCATGGAGGGTTGGTGTTTATGAGTTTGCTGAGTTGTGAGTGCATTGCATTAGAGCTAAATTTAACGTGGCTAGGTAGCAACAGCTTACACAGATCATCCACGAGGTCAGTGCACACTTATATGGCAGCAAGTTAAATAAAAAAAGAAATGCGTTCATAGTTCTTCTCGGCAGGGAAACTGTCAGTAGTATTGAGAGAGCAGATGAGTAGCTTTTAGAAAAAGATTTTAATACTGATATATAAAAAGAAAAGAAGGCAGCTAATCCATAGAGGAGCTCTTCCAGATGCCAGAGCAGGGCTGGGAGGGCAGGCGGCAGGGCAGGAGCCCGGTTATGAGGAGGAATGGCCTGAGAAGCCCCAGCACATTTGTTGAGCTGAGCTGGAGAGATCTTGCCAGAAAGGAACAATTTTGCCCTTTTAAAAGAAGTCACATCGTGCCTCAATTTGGAGTAATGTCCGCATGTAGTCCTGCTGTAAAAATTATGATGAGGAGTGGCCAAGCTGCATTTCTGCTTTGCCCTGAGGAGTGGGCGCTCGGCTGTGTGCAGCAGCATAGCAGGGAAGGAAGGCATGTTTTCAGCTTCTAAGAAAAATGCTGACTGCGTTTGGCGATGGCACAGAAATGAGC
This sequence comes from Tetrao urogallus, assembly GCF_951394365.1. Classification (NCBI taxonomy): domain Eukaryota; kingdom Metazoa; phylum Chordata; class Aves; order Galliformes; family Phasianidae; genus Tetrao; species Tetrao urogallus. Next base: position 1,828,541 of record NC_136830.1, on the reverse strand, counting down.
TCCGTGCTCTGAAAACCTCACAAATGCCACTGCAGCGAATATGATGATTAAAATCACTCCCTGTCTCTGAATACGAGTGGATGCTGCTGCTTCGAGATTATCCAGCTGAGAATGAAGCGCTGTCAACAACAGATGATAGAGCTGCACATCCTTGTTCTTGCGGTGGGTGACAAGCTCTGGGTTGTGGGCACGTGTGTCACAGGCAGCAGCGTTCTGCAGGGAACAGCTCCAGAGCTGGGGCTTTGCTTCCAAGGGCAGGCAAGGAGGAAGCAAGTCAGAAAGTGTGAGCAGTGCAGCTTTAACTGGAGTCACACACCTTGATGGAGCAGAGGTAAAAAGGAGGAGACGTATGGTGTAACCTTTATTTTTGTTAGGTTCCCTGATAAGCCGTCGCTTTGATAAGCAGTGCAGCTCCATTGAGCTTCCAGGGCACAGTTGCTCTGTGATAAGTGTGCTTAGCATCTGCCATAAAGGCCTGCTGTGACCGTTGGGGCGGGTGCGGCTGTGCGCTTCGGCTGCTGCGGGGCTGCAGCGTCCGTCTGTCCTGCAGGAGCCGGGTAAGTGCAGCGTCTCCGCCGAACGTCAGACACTGAGACACTGAGATCCATCTGAACGCGATGGCAGCCCCGGTTACCCACAGCACTCGGGTTTAAGCTGCGCGTCCCTTTCAGGTGAGGTGACGGCGTCCTTTCTGCGCTGCCTGGAGCTGCGCCGTGCCTCCAGAGCAGCGCTCACCCCCTGGGGCTGCGGCCCTGTGGGCAGGCAGTGCCGGCTGTGCGGGGTGCTGGAAGCACAGCACTGTTGCTGGAAGCACAGCGCTGCCCAGCCTGCGGTCTGTAGAAGAGAAACCCCTCTGCCTTCACGCTGTGGCAGAGAGGAAATAACTCGTTTGCTCTTTGGACTAACCGAGAGAATGATGTATTTATAATGTTCTGCTTCTGATTGAGTGGAGCAGTTTGTTCTGAAACTTGAGATATATTCTTTCTGATTAAAATCTGAAGACACTCTATTATTTCTATAACCACGTTTAAGTCTTGCAATTTGAACAAATTAGTTTTCATTTTGCATGCCAGACACTGTGATTTATAGAGCAAAATGGGCTTTTGCATCTGTTTTGTCTCTTGATTCATTAAAATTTGATTGAAGAAAGTTTTTGAAATAGAGTGTAAAAGCTTTTCCCATCCTGAGTGAAGGCATTTCTTGCTTGTTTTCCACACTGTCTGGTTTACTTTTTTTTTTTTCTTTTTTTTTTCCCCCATGTGCATATTGCAAGAAATCTTCGATTCCCTTTCCTGGATTTGAAAGTTCAGCTGGGGGGAGCTGAGTGGTGGAGCTGCATGGTGGTGCTGCATTGCTGGGAGCTTTGGAGGCACTGTGGGTGCACTGGGGTGTGAGCACCGCTTGTCTGTTCCAGCATAAGGCGTGGAAGAATGGAATCGGGTCAAGGCAGTGACCAGTGGCATGAAGGAATTGCGTTGGGTCAGCCAATGCTTCCATCCAGCTGAAGTGGCTTTGGGGTTTTGTTTCTGGAGAAGGAGATGTGAGGCTACAGGGCTCCTAAGCCCATCCCTGCTTGGGACACGTGAGTGAGAACCCAAGGGCTGTCCCAGCAGTGCTGCTGTGCACAGTGCTGCTCTGGCACTGCAGGGCCAGGGCTGGGAGAGCTGGGCGAGATGGGAGCTCACACTGCAGAGAGCTCTGAAATGTTCTCCGTGGGGATGGCTGTAGCTGGGGATTTTAATTGCTGAAATTACCTTGTCAGGATGCCTTATCAGCTGCTGTTCTAGTGATTGTTTGGTTTAGATAAGAACTGGAGTGTGATAAAACCTCGATAACAGTTGAGAGATTAGAGCTCTTTTGAAACTGCTGGCACTTACTGGGGCTCAGCTGCCTGCTGAGGAGCTGCGGCTGAGTTTAGGCCACGGCGATTTTTTTGCGCTGCTTTTGCTTCCTCCCATGCCTCTGGGAGCGGTGCTGGGACTCAGACGGTGCTGCCCAGGGGAAGAAGAGCAGCAGTGAGGTACCCACACACCCTTCCCAGCAATGGCAGCGCGGAGCTGGGCACGCAGGATGCAGTGCCACGCTGCTTCCTGGCACGGGGCGCCTGTAGGAGTGCTAGCTTAGCCCAGTCTGCTTCGTGGAGATCTACGATATCAGCCCTTAAAAATCTTCTGACTGTTTGTCAGAGGGGTTTTGTGTCACTTGTACTCGTTCTGATGTTGGACTTGCGATGCTGAATTTGTTTTTTGCAGACAGGCAATAGTGGGCGCCTGGGGAGCAGCTCCTGCTGCGGTGCAGTGGCTGGGACACAAGTGGGGCTGTGGACACTGGGGGGTTCTTCATAAGGGTCAGATGAAAAGCAGCCAGCAGCAGAGCTGTGTGGCTGTGGATTCGTTCTGCCTTTCTCCTGCAAAATGAGGCACTTGGCAGCTTTCTCATGTCTGAAAGGCTTTGCCCTTTAGGATTTCTAGAATACTTTAGAAATTGCTTTTAAGAGGAAGCAGGGAAACTTAGATAACTCAGATGAGCAGTGGGGGCAACATTGAAATTATAGAGCTCTGGTTAGAAAGTGGGAATTCAGGGGCTGGAAAAAATAGATTTCCATTGTGAAAACCCTCTCTAGTACTGCTTGCATTTGGGTTTCTCGTCATACTCAGTAGGCTCAGTAGCAGAGCAGCACGTCCCAGATCCCTCATCTACAGGTGCCTTTAGGCTGTCCAGAAGGGTGGGCTTCAGGCTTTAGGAAATAAGCCTGGGGAAGAAGTGCCTGTTGCCATAACTACATGTCTTGTGTACTAATTATATTTACAGAATGCAGTATCTGATATAATGTCATTTATTTGCAGAGACTTGGGATGTCGGAGTGCTTGTGTGCTCCAGTTGGCACAAGTGCCTGTATGTTCTACAGAGTCCACAACAAAACTTTGGACCACGTCAGTTTGCCTATCTGGGATATGTAAATAATTGCAACACAAAGTACCAGGGAGGATGTACTCTGGAATAAGCAGACTTTGCTTTGCTGGCAGTTGTTTTTGTTCTTTTTTCTCTGTTCTTAACCTGAAATGCTTCATTTTTCCTGTAATATGGGAGGAAATGTTTTTTGTTAGTTGTCTGGCTGTGTGCATGTTAGTGTAAGCTTGCAGCTGATGAAAGGCATCGTCTAAAAGCACGAGTAAGAGAAACGAGCAGTTAAAGGCTGGTAGTTCATATCCCAAAATGTCAGTTTTGTGAGATCACTGTGAGCTAAAACGGTGCTGTTTACATGTGGATGATAGCCTCTGCATGGAAGGGTTTTACTGGGGCAGCGTCTGTGCTGGGGATCTGGTTCCTGTCCAGGAACAGATTAACTCTGAGATAGTGAAGATTAGCTTTCTGATGTGATGACAGCTTGTTGGGTTTGTGTGTTTCTTAGGTGCTCCAGCGGAGAGGCTCTCAGAGTTGTGATGTAAACCATGGCTGGTCCTCAGTGAGATGGCAGAGTAGCTAAACGGGGCAAAGTTAAAAAGGATCAGGCTGTTTTTGGGAATACTGGAGTGAGGCGTGGGGTGGCTGTGTGATTTCCATGGGGAGCCCTGCGGCAGAGCTGGTAAGCAAAAGATCAACCACTGCAGAAACACAACTCTAAACTATTCCAGTTATCAAATACAGTCGAATGAACAAATAAGCTACCCGGCAACCGAGATACTTAATGAGCACTGGATTAGATTCTTCTTAATTGTGTTCAGGCACTCGCGGGCTGTATTTTCACATCTGAGACAATGCTCTTTGTTTTTGCCTTCTTAGCGAAAGCTCAACATTTGTTTTGTTCCAGCCAATTTCAGAGCTCAGAGGGTGATGCCAAATTACCACGTGCCTCACAGCAAAACAAAGGGGTGCCTGCATTGCCTTTCTCAGGAAGAATGTGGAAATATCCCAGGTTCCCTCCAGCCACAATCCATCTGGAGGCTTAACGCTCTGTTAGTGTCACACACCAGTATCTCTTAGCAGCACGGCTTGGGGCTGCCGAGGAGCCGGAGCTGCAGCGCAGGAGCCGTGTTGGGCAGCAGGCGGCTCAGTGCCCCGTGGGAGCTCAGTGCTGGGGCTCAGAGCTGTCTGTGCCAGTCCTCCCTGCTGCGTGGCTTTGCAGAGCACCTGGGGCTGCAGGCTCGCTGGTTGCTGGGTAAGATGCTCAAGGCTCCTGTAGGGCATTTGCAGGAAGATGTGCAGAAGTCAGAGGTTTTGCTTTTTACCCTCAAGTTTCATTTTGAATCTGAGCTCCATTTCAAATGGTGCGGAAAGTGAAACTCGTCTGGGCTGGAACAGTTGCCAAAAGAACATGTCTCAGGTCTTGAATACCTCACATGCAAAGCAGTGGGGTAAAGAAAGATGATAGATTGTTCTCCTGGGTTTTGCGAATCATCTGAGTAGTGGTGCTCCAGCTACGTGGCCTGGATGTCCTGCTGCTGCTATCTGGATATTTTGACTCAAAGCTCTGAGAAGGGGACATCAGCTTAGCATTTCCTTCATGACATTCTGGTTTAGTAACAAGGAGGTAAACTGATGGGGGGAAAAAAAAAAAAAAGCAAACTTCAAGCTACCACACACAGCTGGTGTTTCTAATAAGACACAGATGTGTATTGGGATCTCTCCCATCTCCTGCACCGTTTAAATGTAGATAAATAGAATTTAATCAGCTATAAATAACAGCGTGTTGTGCCTGTGGATCACTGGCTTTCCCTGAGACTCCCACCAGACTTGGGTTAAGCTTAATTACTTCAGCCTGCTACAAGCAGCAGTGCGATCAGCTGCTGGGACTGCATGGGGGACGGGGAAGGGAGCACGGAGGAGCAGGCATCCGTAGTGATGTGATGGTCAGGCATCCAGTGTGATGTTCTGAGACCAACGGGGTTGTTTTATTCCCTGGTTTAATTCAGGGTGCTGAGGTTTCCCAGTTGTATTGGCATGAGTAAAGTACTTTTTTCCATAGTGATGTATGTGTTCTGTAATGGTTTTGCTTGTCACTGCTCACAGTGAGCACTGGTGAGGAAGATATTTCCTCGTCATTTCTCCCTGTTAGTTTCTGCTCTTGCATTGCAATAAAGCATAAGTGGATGTTGTCATTGGCATGGCCATTTCCTGGCTGGAATAGGCTGGAGCTCCCTGAGGTGTACAGAGGACTGAGCGTACAGCAACTGGCCTCGCCCCGTGTCCCCGCTGCCGTCCCTGTGTCATCAAGAATAGGCACTGGCTGCAGTGAACACCTATTTACCTTTTCCCCTTTCTCTTGCAAGCTGTGCTGCCCTCCTCTTATCGCAGTTGCTGGGTGTGTGTGGGGCAGGGCCAGCGCCCAGGGCTGGATGGAACTGGGGCGGGGGTTGGGGCTGCGCAGGGCTCTGGCTGCAGCACTGCGGTCCCCGTGCTTCTGATTCCCCCGCTGAGGGCTGGGCTCAGGAGATGGGGAGTATTTATTTATAAGCCGTCTGTACAGATGTTTTCATTGTGGTTTGCGGTGCATTGGTGCCACTTAGTGGGGGGAGAATTGAATTGACAGCTTGAACAGTGCTGGGGAAAATGAGGAGAGGCGGGCTGTGGGTTCCGGCCCCCACTCCTGCCGGTAGTTCTGCAGCCAGCTGGCAGACCCAGCCTGTGCCAGGCACACAGCAGCTACGGGGATGGGACGTGGCTGTCAGCAGAGCTCCGCAGGGACCACAGCCCTGGCGGCACCGAGCTGCGCTGCGAGCACTGCTGAGTATGGGGCCGAATTGGCTGGCTTTCCTGATGGAAAACATTAATCCAACCGTGCCGTGTGCTGGGCGAGGCTTTGGGGACCTTAAAAACTGCTCGATCTCTGTGTTATGATTTCTGTTGTTGTAGATGTAATAGGAAGGATCATGGAGTGAGGTGGTGTCAGCTCTGATCCCAGCTAATCTGTATGGAATATTAGCAGCATTTTTGGGAAGCAAGAAAAAAGTCCTGAGCTGTGGTATTTGAGCACAACTCATCTGCCCAAAATAAATGCTTTGGTTAGGTACTGGCACCTGGGAAGAGACACGGGTGTCTGCTGCTTGCTGAATGCAACTGGCAGCAAGCGTTGGCCATCCCAGCAGTGTGGTGTTTGCTTGGCAGGGGTTGATAGTTGAGCATCATGCTTTGTCATAACAATGTGGAATGTACGCATTAGAGATAAGCAGCTGGGGTTGGGATGACAAATCAACTGTCAGCCATTGACCTCCAGGTAAGGCAGAGCCTCACTGCAAGGCACTCCAGGCACCTCACAGCACCCTCACATTGCGCATGCAGAGCAGGCAGGAGCTCTGTTTTGGCAGGGTGAGCATTCCACGGCTGGTGTCTGTGCTTTTGCCTCTGGTAGGAAGGGACGCTCAGGATGGCCTTACCAGCTGCTTGCTTTGCTCATGGACTGCTCCCCTCATTGAGTTCCTTCTTGGTGTTCCTTGTGGGCACGCTGTGTTTGCTGAGCCCGTACTCCAGGGAACATGAGCCTGGTTTTGCAGCTGCTCCCTGTAGAGAGCTGCTCCTAATTCTATTGAAATTTCTAGTCTTGGAACAGTTACGCTTTCAGTCCTTAAGAAAATCCTTACCCATCCCTGCTCCACCTTTCATCCAGTGAGTCCCATTGCCCTCAGCAAGAAAGGCAGCACGTAGTGGAGGCTGGCGGGGCCCAGCTGCTTAGGCATGCCCTGCAGCCCCACGCAGGTTGGTTTGCGTGCTCCTTACTCACCCAGCACAGAGCTGGCAGCTGGCACATGCACGTGGCCCAGTGTCAGCCTGCGTGCAGCCCTGCCCTTGGTGCCCTTGGTGGCAATGCAACTCCTGTCTCCAGCCTGGGGCTTGGACCCTTCTGTCTGCTGTGCTCTCACCAGAGGGCACTGCGCAGCGTGTTGCAGCCTAATAAATAACCCCTTAACCTGCTTAGCTGCTTTATGCTCAGTGGCATGTTTTACAATGTTACCTGGAGTCCTTGGATGCTGGTTCCCATGACAACCTGATATAGCATTTTTATTCTTTATTACTCTCAGTGTTTTATTGCTGCCTTGTTCAAATGCGCTGTCATCTTTATTTTGCCTTGGTGTGTGTGTGTGCATGTGTGTGAGTCACAGATCTGCTTCTAAAAATTATATTATTAAACAGTTTAGTGAATTTGGAGAAAGGGTGACAGTCTGTCACTGTCGATTTAATACTACATGGAGAAGCACGGCACGAATGGAAAGAAACTAGAAAGCAAAAATAAACCAGGAACTGAAATGTGGATCAGTACAGCCAGCCAAAGGCGTTTGGTGGAGCTCTGGCGGCAGGGCTGCCTCTTTAGGCTGGACTTCCTGTAATCAAGGAGTGAAGTAGCATCATTTGGAAAGGTGTGAATTGTGTGGGACAGCCTGCAGAATTTTACAGCCTGCACTGGGATCCTTCATTGTGTCTTGTATCTGCAGTGGGGAGGATTCTGCAGCCTTTCAAAGGGCACTAAGCCAGAAAATCAGATGTTCTGGAGCATGTATGTCCTTCCAAGAGTCTGAAGGATTCTTCATTTCCCCCCTCCCCCCACAATTCTTTGTGTATTCCTCTATTTTGTGGTGATGTTTAGTGGCAGGGCAGGTTTGGCTGAGGTGCTTGGTCAGGGAAATTTCTTCCAAATGCTCAAAGTCTCCATGCTTGTCTCCAGAACCCAAAGCTCCCAAAACAAACACACACTCACATGTAACTGGAATTCAGCCTTTGCCTGGGAGATGTGGTGAAAAGGAAGAGGGGAAGAGTTGGAAGTTTGAGAGAATAAACATAGTAGTGTATGTATGTGCTCTTAATGGAGAGTACAGATGGGAAGTGCAGGAAGAGATTAAGGTAGCTAAATCATGGGCTCCTTAAGGACCTGAAATTCAAAAGCAGCACAAAGAAATTGGAGAATATGTTGAAGTATTCCAAACAAATGGCTTAAATGGCAAACAGAGTTGTTTTGGTCATGTTGGCAGGCAGCTGAGCAGGAGCCTTTTGGCATCTCATGAAGCCTCAGTGCCCATGAGAGCTTTCCTTGCACCCCTCTGCCCAGGGACGCCCTTGTAAAACATTCTTGTTTTCTTTCCTTTACTTGAATGTTAGGTTTTCTGTTTTCATCCTTTGCATCTCACTAACACTGCAAGCATCTCTAATTGAAACGCTGCTGTTCTGTGTGAAGTGCTGATGAACGGGGCTGGGAAGGACCACGGTCCCTTGGCGACTCTTCATACTTGCCTTCCAGTCCAAGTGCTTGAAGACTCATTAAAAAGAAAGGAAAGAAAAAAGACAAATGAATATCAAATTCTTCAGAAGGGAAATGGAGACTGTAAGTGGTGTCTGGGGTGACATCAACATTTGGATCCCCCCTCTTTCAGTCTGAAATCAGGCTTAGGAAGGAGATGAAATAGTGTCCAGGAGTTTTCGTGACAGGAAGAGTCTTCAGACATCAGAGGACTCTTTAATTATAGGCAGAGTGATTTATTCAGTGGTCGGCATCTGTATCTCATTAAAATATGAAATCCTTCACTGTTTCTCCTTTAAGTATGAAGGAATCCCTGTTTTATCTTTTTTGGCTTAGCAGAGCCATATTTTATGTCGGATCGCGGCGGCGTACCTTTCGAGTGAGCTGAGTTATGTGCGGATTATTTAATGCTGAAACTGTTGAGCAAATGTAATTCACCTGTGTCGCTTCCACGAGAGCCTTTCCTCCTTCGGCAGCAAGGCAGCTTGGAATTAAATTGCAGGATTAATTTCGAATTATTTGGGGGATGGATGTAATCAGTGGAAGTGAGCCGTTCTGCTTTTTCCTCCTGATCAGCAAGTGAGCTTTGTCCTGAAGCAGACCAGCTCCTGGTAAAACTACTCCAGGAGGAGAATCTCCCATTCACTTCAGCGGGAGCAGACTGCTTTGAAGTGACTTCATTGTGGTGAGGAAACTGTTTTGGTTGCAAGAGATTGAGCATGGATGTACGTGTGAATGAATGCATCTGCAGCCTGGTAGAGAAGTGTGAAGCTGCATGAGGTTCAGGCAGGACCATCAGAGGTGGAAGCAGAGACCTGTCCTGCTGTCCTGCATCATGCCTTTGTTTCTCCCCCCCACCCTGCCAAAAGTAAACCTCTGGGAGTGTAATGGGACCAATAAGGAGGGTTTTCAGATTGATTCTGGCAAGTTATGATGACCCTTTCAGGCAGCGTCCTCATTTTTTCCGTAATCTCATTGTAACTTCTTGGATTTAGAGGAGAGTCTGCACACAAGCAGATTTTTACAACGAATTAGGAGCAACTAAGTGTTTTCAGCATCCTTACATCAGTTAGGATTAGCACAGTGGCTTCTTTCTCTGCTGCCTGTTTCCAAAATGCATTAAGGCTCTCGGATGTAAATCAGGGGCATCAAAGTGCTTTTTGCGTGGTGTTACTGGCTGGTCTGTAGTGCAAATTGCTTTGAATTCTCCCAATGTGTTCAGTGCCAAACATAAATTACAATTTAAAAGCAATATTTTGCTTGGCCAGTGTGTTTTAATCCAACTATATTCAGCAGCTGTGAGGTTAAACTCTGGCTTGCCAGTTGGCTTCAGGGCTTGCAAGAGAAGCAGCAGCAACAGGTTTCTCAGCCCTGCCTGTGATGAAGGGGAAGAGGAGCAGACCAGAGGTCCCCAGCTGAGCATGGCACGCTCTGGGCCGCACAGCCGCACATCGATGTTTTGGGGATGTTGTGGTCTGCCCAGAAATACTGCAAAGGGGGCGGAAAGCTGGGACCAATATTTGTAAGGAGCTGGAAACGGGGCTGGCTGCCAGTCGGTGGTGTTACAGTTGGCCCCCAGCTCTGTTCCTTGCTTGTCTTGGCGCTCTAGCTGCAAGACAAATGTGTTTGTTCTGCCGTTGTTCATGGAACCTGGTTGGCTGCACAGAGAGCAGTGCTGAGCCAGAGGAGCCTTCATCCCAGGAGTCATCAGTGAGCAGGGACAAGGCAGGGGGAACAACTGGGGCCTCTGGGTTCCCAACGCTCTTCTCTAAGCACTTCATGAACGAGGAACAGCCGTGCACTGAAGCCTTCTGCTGGCTGGCGCTGCCTGTATGGGGCTGGGAGGGACCACCGAGAACCTGGGGAGTTTTAGGGGAGCACTGTGGGATGCAGCAGGAAGGACAATGGGCTGGGAGCTGCAGGGTGCTGAGCCTCCTGCGGGCAGCACGGAGCTCAGCCTGAGTCTCACTCTTTATCTGCGGAGCAGAAATCATGGCAATGCCCAGCCCGGCAGAGCGCTGCGAGGATAAATCCACTGAGGGCTCTGAAGTGCTCAGATAAATACCTGCGAGAGCACAGGGAGGCACTGGTGCTTGTATGAGGGATAAGTGCTTTATTAGTAATGACCCGGAAAGGACAGAGCTACTTGCAGGTATAGTAAGCACAAGTAAGTGCCTCCTGTAGTTGACAGGCTCTAGGTATAAATCATTTGTGGAATAAATGACGCCGGAGGATTCATGCTTCCTGGAGGAGAGGGAAAGAAGTCTCTGCTGAGCTTAATAAAAATGAAAATTTGGTAATGGATAGGATGAGTCTAGAGGGGGTCACAGCGTGCTTGACAGGAGCTGTAAGGTCACAGATTAAGTAGGTGCCCAAGTCAGCTGCAGCAATATACAGGAGATTACTGAAAGAAAATGCATCCTGGGAATCTTCCCCCCCCACCTCAGAACAACAAGGTGTAGGGTGGCTGGAACTGTGGTTTTGCACATTAGAATTGAAGGGAATTAGAAAAGGAAAGAAGAAAGAGAAGAAGAGAAAAAAAACCAACAAGCTTTGACACAAAGGAGCAAGGAGGTCATGGCATCAGCGCTGGCAGCATGCTTTTTGCACAGCGTGTCTCAGGAAGGGAGTGATGAAGGCAGAGCCCAGAGGTAACTGACACTGCAGGTGTGCTGCTCTGCCTGCTCTCTGCAGCAGTGGCTGCTCTGTGCAGCCGGGGCTCTGCATGCAGCACAGCCTGCCCAGCTGCTCTGGAGCACCGCGTGTGCAGGGTGCATGCTTGGCTCATGAGCTGTGGGGTCACGAGCTGTTGGCTGCCATGTTCCTTGGCTGTGTTGTCCATAAGACACTTGCTGTCCTGGTGATGTTACAGTGAAGCCCAGGGTCTTGCAACTCAAAGAGGGCAGTGTCACTGTTACCCTGAAAACATGGTCATAGAAGGAATTAATTTGCCAAGAGCTTCCTGTTGTATCCTTACGTGCTATCCTGCTGCTGGGCTGTCTTGCCAGCAGTGTGGTGGTAGCATGGTTTTTAACTTCTCTGTGTACAAGCGGGATGACTTAACCTCTTTATCCTCTTTATCCCTAAACAAAAGAAAAAGCTGATGATGTGAGCAGATGTTCTGCAAATTGATAGCTGGCTTGTGGTGCGGCAGGGAATTAGCATGGTCTTTGAAAGCTCCATGTGCATGCCTTGGTGCTTTCCTACTGCATGGACCTTGTGTTCTGTGGGGTGCATCCCTTCTCCAAAGAGAGGATCCAGAACAAGAGAACATCATGAAAGGAGCAGCTCAGGAGGGAGAGAGGAGCAGCATGGGGAGCACAAACCTGGGAAGGAGCGGTTGGCAGGAGGTGGAGGTGCAGACACTCGGAAGGCAGCGATGCCTGGGCAGCGGTGGCACAGGCGGGCTTTGGGCATGGCCCACATGTGGGGATCCACATCTCGGGGGGGAGGAGAGCTCCTCCTCATGAGCCAGGGCTCTCCCAGCCTCCAGAATCCAAAGAAATTGCTCCATCGTTCTCTGAGTACACATAGTTAAAGCGGTGTGAGCCATCGGCACGAACACTCAGATTGCTTTAACGGTGGCTGATACAGAGGAAATCCATTGGAGCTGGTGGATGTGTCTGCGTGAGGGGTCACAGCAACTCAGTGCCGTCAGTAGAGGTGCTGGGGCAGTCATGTTAGTGCAGTGTTTGAATGCAAACCAACAGGGAGAGCAGCCAGGAGGCTGTGGGAAAAGATGTTTTTCATTGGAACAGTGTGTAAAGCTACTGAAATTAATAAAATTCGGAGGTTTTATTTCTAGCAGGAGGCTGTGCTGTCACCTAGCAGGGACTCGATAGCTCTGGGGAAAAGAGGGATCTTTATTTTTCTAAGGAAAGAACCAGGGAAGTGCTTAATTTATGTATTTTATGCTTCTGTATCCTGAAATTTTTCAGAAAGGTTTTCCCAAAAATGCAAATCTAAGATGCACAGGGGCTTGGCCCTGGATGGCAGTCAGTTGTCCCAATGTGTGAGATCATCTAAAATGAAAAACAAGAGGACAGTATTTTTGCATTGCCCAAGTGCTTGACATCCCTCAGGGCGGCTCTCACTCCAAACTCGGAGCTGCTTCCCATGTTTCCCCTGCTTGAGCTCTTCCCTTCCCCCACTCACCAGTGCCACTGTGCTTCCCTAACTACAATTAAAATGTTGACACCTGGCTTGGCTCTGCAGATTAGGATTTGATTTTCTGTAATTATATGTTATCGCTCACATTCAGTAGCAATTTTACCTTCTGTACAGTATGATAACACTTATTAATTCAATAAAAGAAATCAATTCACAGGCAATTTCAAAATGTAACACCTTGGTAACTGAGTACTAACCAATCAGATTACGCATCTGACATTGTGCCTTGTCATTTAATCAGTAATGGGTGATTGCAAAAGCAGATATATGTCAGATGTTAATTAAGAATAACACAGTTTGGGACCATAATGTTAGCAGTGCCTGTTTTGTTATGATGCTGTGCTGAATACAGCTAATATTTGACTTGCACTTAAGTATTATTTACAGTAACTGGAACGATAAGGATATTTACTCTGTCTCTGTGTTCCGACAGATGTATTAATGTTCTTTTCAACCCGTGGAACACGCTGGGTGTTAATGGATCGCCGCGCAGCCGCGGCTGTGGGACACGGAGTTTGTGGAGCTCACTCCTCCTTATCTCCCTGAAAGTGAGATAATATTGCTTTCTCACGGCTTTTTTTTTTAATCCTCCCAATGCGTTTTGCTTGGCATCTGCCAATCAGCTCTTTCCTTCACTTATTGTGGTGGTATTGAGGAAGAAAAGCCTATGTGCACTGCCTCTGGATTTGCCCAAAGGCTGCATCTCTTGTGCCTGTGCAGCAGATCCCGACTGAATTCCTTCTCCTTCCTAAGCTCCTGGTGCTGCTCAGCCCACACAGCAACTCTCGGCCCCTCATTTCATTCACACACACCTTATGTGAAAACAGCCATTTTCCCCTTTGTCTCCTAGCCCTTGTTACCCCACGCTTGTTACAAGGCTCAAAGCAGGGCTCATTCTTCACCTTGCTGGTGGCTGCTCTGGTCTGGGTTGAACACTCCCACTGTTCACTGAACATTCAGCCCCTTATGGTTTGTCTCTAATGACCATTTATTCTGTGGGATTAGGAGCAATTAGTCCAGTCAAATTAAGATGAAAGCAGGTGAAATACGCCTGGAAGAGAGATTTCTGCTTAGCCAGGTGTTACCATGCTGGCACAACCTTCACGTCCCGTTTGTAATTAAGTTACGACAAAGGCCACCAGCTATTGAACTCTGCAAAGCTGATGTGTGTGATGCAAAGAATCTCCGCTGAAGTTGTAAACTTGAGTTAGATGGCAGCAGCCCAGGGTCCCGAGCTTTCATTGGACACAGCTAATTTTGTGATAGCACCAGTAACCTCAGCGAGCAGCTCTGGGGCACAGTCTGTTCATTTCACAGTGTGCATATTCATTACATCTTACGAATTAGCATCCACATTGTGTTCTTAGAAGCTTGTTGAAAAAGAGAGGCACATCCAGCATCGCACCATTTATATTTTCTGTGTGTTAAAACAGTTGCACTCATAGCTTGACTAAAATGTGGCAGTTCCTCCAAGCTGAGCTAAATGTTCTGGTTACACTGATGTGCTAATGGCTGATATAGCAACACAGAGCTGCAAAACCATTTGCTGTGAAATTTCAGCGAGGATGGCAGAGCTCACTGTTTTGCCTGAGGGATGTCATTGATTGCAGGTGGAGATGGGAGCAGTCAAGGTTTCCTCAAAAATACTCCTCCTTCCTCCACCTCTATTTTACTAATAGAGAAACTAGTGCTGCATCTGCCTGTTTTTCTCTTAAATGTTAGTTAGAAATACTGCCATCTGTTTCTTCTGCTTTGGTTTCCCAGAAGAAAAAGGTGCTTCAAAAATAACGTCTTTCAGTGTAATTTTGTGTGTTGTGATTTCATGCTCAGTACTCCAGGGTGGCTGCTTGGCTTGGCTTCTCCTCTCCCTGCTGTCCCTCTGTATAATGCAACCAGCCTGCATAAAGCAAAGCTGGGAGCTGTGGCGACTTGGATCCATAGGTGTGAATGTTGGCTTGTTGCTTCAGCGTGGCCCACTTGAACTTCTAAGGGAGGAGAGTGTTTGTTCTCAGAAGCAAATGCCAGTAATGAAGCAATCCTGTATGTTGCAATAGCTGATGAGTGTATCTGGATAGAGGCCAAGTCCTGGAAACGGTTTTTAAGCCGTGTTTTGTTACACTCCTGTTTAGGAAAGATCCTGTCTCTCCTAGTGGCCAGCTTGAGCCGTTCTGTACATTTCTGTAATGAAAAGTTAGTTATGACTTCAATTCTCATTTTAAAAAGGATAAGTTAGACATTTTTTTTCTAATGAGAACTTTCACCTCCAATTTGGATCTTATTGCAGGTTTTCTCAGTGTCCTTTAGAGGTGAAGAAAGGTTTCCGTTGGCTGGCTGGTTCTGTTAGTTGGCGTTTTGTTGCATGTCCCATCTGCACTGGGAAATCCAGGATGATTAGTAAAGAGTTCCCTGATTGTCTTTGTGCAAAGTGAAAGTGATGGATCCATCCATTCATTAAAATACCTGCAGACCCCACCCAGACCGCCGGAGTGGTGATAAAGACTGGGAGCAGAGATAAGATGCTGTTTTATCCCAAATGTGGTCAGGCTGCAGTTTTGCCTATGATATGACAGGCTTTTGCCTGCCCTTTAAAAGGGGCTTAGAATGGATTTCTGCCTGTTTGTGCATGCTGAGGGAGAAGCAAAGCACAGACTGCAGGGGTGGTCAGGCTGGGACAGAGTGGTGGTTTTTAAAGAGCAGTGCTGGCAGAAGCAGTGGCAGTTTCATGAATGTAGAAATAACTCCATGTCACGCAGGGATTATGCCTTTAATGTGTTTATGCCTTTATCAAGGATGGAATGGCTTTGTTGCCTAGCTATATGGCATTAACTTGCTACTATATAAGAAATGATGCCCATTGGTAAGTTCTGACTTGGGTATTTATCCCGTGTTCCTTATCTGGCGTAAGCTAATACTGATCCTTTTCCCACCAATCCAGAACATGGATGAGTTTCCTCTGGCAAAAAACTGATACCACGGCTCATCCTTTAGCTCCTGGGCTCCCGGGTTTAACATCAGCACTTTGACCTCTTCCCATTGAAGGGATAACATGAGCATTGCTTCTGGCAGAGAGGTGTGATGGCAGGGCAGTCGTACCCCGTGCTGGGGATTACCTGTATTACCTGCTTTGGGCAGCTACAGATAAACAGCCTCACAAACTGATCACAAACTGATCACAGTGATGGTAGGTACAGCTGGCTTCTGTTTGAGAAGGAAATAAGTGGTGGGGTGGGGAGTAGGCTCCCTGAGTCTGGGGAGCTCCATCCTGTGTCAGTTGTACTGACCTAAGTAACGCACGTCATCACTTGGAAGGCAGGCTGAGTTCTGGCCCGTAATAAGCTCTGCACTTCAACAAATAATGCTTCAAGACTTCAGCATTCTCAAATAGATTTGTAAGGATACAATATAGATCTTAAAATGCATGGTCGATGTAGTTTAAGCTCAGATATTAAAGATGGATAAAAGCAGAAATAAGCTCTGACTTTCAAGGTCATTATTTCTCCATTCTAGGTCATTTGATCTGTTTGCCAGTGTATTGCAGGCCATAAGAGCTGAGTAGATGCTTATCCATGGAAACAGTTTGCTTTACCCTACCTGGTGTTGCAGATGATTGGCATAGTAAAACTTGGCTTCCCCCACCTGGTAGGGGCACAGAGACACTTACTGGCAAAACTGGAACCTCTCCTTTCTGTTGAACAGTGCAATTTGTCAAAGAATACTGTAAACTTTTACCACACTAGTTCATACTGGCTCTTTATCACCTGGTTTTCTGTGGGAAATCACAAATCCATCATAGCAGTAAAGCACTTCATTTCAAGGCATTCTGTAGCCTCTTGAGCAGATGGGAGAAACTAATTAAAATCGTATTGTAAAAGGTGGTCGTCCTTCTCTCTGTGTGTTTCTGGAATTTACCTAGGGGGGAATTTAGGAGGAGGAGAAGGAAAGGTCTTCATATGGTAAGTTGTCCTGGGAATGTAATCGCTTGGATGCTTTGTTCCTCACAGGAGCTCTATTCCAGAGTTCATGGAATTAAATTAGTTCTCAGAATGCTGACCATCATGTGACTGTTCCTGTGTGTGCCATACCAGGGCTCTGTATCCCACCTTTGCTGCCAGCACCTTCTTCCATTTCACTTCTCCTTCTTCCCTTACCCTGCTCTGCGGTAATGTGGCACCACTGCAATGCCAGTGTGTTGCTGAGGAGGTGAGGGGATTGAGGGAGACCCAGGGAAAGATGCCTGGGGACGAGAAGTGCTGTGGCACTTGGCAGTGAGCAGGCTGCACAACAGGTCACTGGCTGTGAAGCTCCTACTGCAGAACTTGTTGCCTGCTTAAGTCCTGATTCAAGCTTTAACATAAGGTTTTCAGTGGTCTTAACTGGTGTGTAAAGCTCTGCATGCAGCAGTAGTTACACCTGAGTGCTCCAGGTCGCTCTGCTCAGAGCAGGTGATGCTAAGGGGCTGATGGATGTTCATCGCTGCTCCCCTCGGTGAATCATAGGGCATTTAGGGGCCATGGTGGTGAAGCAGAGATGAATGTCTGCCCCAGTGCCACCAGCTGCCTGCCTCTGTGCTTTGCGTTCCCGTGGTGTGTTGGGAACAAAGCAGCCCGGGTCCAGAGCTTGTTTGAAAACTGATCTGCAGTGAAATGGGAATTTACAAATGTGGTGTGTTCTTCTCAGAAATAAAATTGGGCTCTACCCATATTACTATTAAAGTATAAAGCTTTAATTATGCCCTAAATCCACTGCTTTAGCTGGGGGGCTCACATGATTAGCAGGGAAAAAAAAAGGCATCTGGAGAGGCTGTGTGGTGCCTTGTTTTCCCATATGTGAAATTTTATACAGTACAAATTATTAAACACCAAACCTCCGGAGGAACATTGTAATGAAAAATTTAGCATTCCCCCATCAGGCTGCTACTAATTTGCCTTCTGACTAGATCTGAGAGATGAGAGGGCTGTGCTGGGGGTGCTCCTTGATGAGCTGCTGGCAAGAGGAAAACAAGTCGTGTTGTGATGTGACGCAACAGGAGAAGCAGGCTGATGCTTCTGCAGGCAGCTCCTCTGAGAGATGCTTAGCCTAAAAGAAATAAGAATAAATAAAAGAAATCACCATTTTCAATCAACGTCTGTGGGAGCGCATCCTGTTCTTTCTCTTTTGCTTTTAGCCCCAAGCTCCCAAATTTCATCTCGCAACACTTCTTTGTAATAAAGATGTACACTGGAGAGAAGAGACCTGGAAGGGATGCTGTCTGGCTCGAGTTGAGCAATCCTGTCTCGTTTATGCGTGTGGGCACACACACATCTGCATCACACGCAGGCTGGCACCTTCCCCTTCTGCTGCTCACAACTCTTCCCCTGCTTGGAGGATGCTGCCCAGTGCCCAACCGTGCCCACATGAAGCCAGAGTGGCTGCTCGGCACCAGCCCTGTGCTGAGCATTGGGTGCAGTGTCCTCCAGGCAGCCCTGAGCATGGAAGCCTGAGCGCTGCAATGCCGGCACATGGGAGCGCGTCCCCGATAGCCAGGAGGAAGAACTTCCCCTGCTATCCATACATTTGGATCTGCCCCTATAATGCAGGGCCTGCTTTCCCTGGGTGCTTCAGAAGGAAAGGGCAGTAGGCACAGAAACTCCTCTCCCCGCTGAGTCAATCTAAAATCCAGATTTTACAGTTTGAGTCCAAGACATCTCAGCACTGGCAGATTGCTATTGGCCCCTGCTTGGCAGGGTGTTGATTAATAATTTGAACCTGCAAATCCTCTATCAACTATGTGAAATCTAAATTGTCCATCTGAGGCCTGCTTCTTTCAAAACAATTCTGCTGTGGTTTCCACTGCTCACATAATTCTTTGTAAAATAGATAACCCTGTCAGTGGAAGAGCTGCACGGAACACCTGGAAGGCAGCCCAGCTGCTGAGCATACAAATGTGCAGAGCAGGCTGTAGGCAGGGAGTTTGGTTCACCTATATTTCGTTGTGTTCCACATCTTGGAGCTTTATTTGTCTGCTGGACGAGTTTTATTTTGATATTTATTTACTTACTTTTAAGCCGAATTTTCCAACAGAGAGGATGGGAGGTGGGAATCTCAGCACCTTTAGGAGCCAAGAGACCTCTGGGGCATGTCAGAAAATCTCAGCTGTAGGATTTACCTTTAGATAATGGCATGATAGCAACAAGGGCTGTACAATTTAAATGTGTTGTAAATCCACCTAATACGTGTAAATTGATTTTAGGGAAATAATATGTACGAGATGAGTCTTTTACCATATGCTTCAGCTCTCCCCAGTACCTGCTTTGAATGGTGTTCCAATGCACTTTGCCTGTTGTGCTGCAAACTTTTTCGGACTCTGTCAGGTTGTACTAAAGCTTCTAAAATACAGATGGTGCTGAAATCCCCAGTGGAAAACAGACTTCTATTTCAAACTTCAGCTCTGTTTTTTTCTCTTCTAGTTCATAGCAGATTTTGACAGATCAGAAGAAATATTCACAGCTTGATGCAGCTGGATTCTTCTTTGGCATGAGCAAAAACATCTGGCCCCAAAACAGTGCATCTTACCAAAGGGCCAGAATACATGCACATGCATCTGTTGTGCTAATGTATTTTTCTGTGAACTCAGATGTTAATTGCTTTGTTTTGCTGAGGCAACAGTGTTGGTTCAGCGCATAAGATTGTTTCCTTTAGCGCTCTGTTAATGGTTTCCTTTAGCAGTAATAGGAAACTGTCAGGTATGTTGTGAATTGCGTTAGGTGAAGTGTTTTGAGCAAGAGTATTTATACTATGTGTGCTTTCTTGACGTGTGCTCTTGTATGGAATTTGAGTATCAAATGAAACAGCTATTAGCACACAAAAGCTCCATGTGAGACCAGTTGTACATCTCCAGTAGACGTGTTCAGTTTTTGCATTGTAACTTCAGAGGCTTTTCCATTCCCACTTCCTACTTCTCATGTACTCTTGCTGCTCATCCACCAGTAACAAAACATTAAAGATGTAAGCAGGGACTGAGCTCCAGCCATACTTGTGCCTTGGTGAATTGTGGAGCTGTAGGCTTTGTTCCTTCATCCTGTTCGCTCTTACGAAGAGCCGCAGCTCACTGAAGTCATAGAAGTCTGGTGGCTTTTGGTCTCCAGATTGAGCTTTCAGTTTCATTCCTCCCTGGTTATGGCAGTTTCGTTCTCAGCTGCTGCCTGCAAAAGATACCCTTGGTCATTTCCAAAATCTGTATCCGAGGTGCTCTGAAGCCCCCAGGCCGTGGGCAGTGCTCACACACTATTTCACAGGGCTCTGTGCGTAGTTCCCCGCGAAGCTGCTTCCCATTCCTCAGCTGTGACTCAAAGTTCAGTGTTGATTAGCTAAAATAATCGCCTCCCCTTTTGCGTTTACTCATGGCGGAAAATTTCCAAAGGGCTTCACCTTAGCTGCTTTGGCTGTAATTATTCTGAGATTTTTGTTTATTTTTTTCAGGATGTCAAACAGCAAACAGGATGTCCCATGGGCACTGAGAGGAAATTGCTTCTGAGCTTCTTTGCGGAGCCGGCTGTGCTTGCTCAGGCAGTTATAACAGTGCTTTCTCAAATCAAAAAACTTGCAGTGGTGATGTAGGATCTGATGACCTTACTGAAAGTTTCCTTGACAACGCCGATATCTTGGCTGATCGCTGCAGGTGACCATAAGCAGATGGATTGCTTCTGCAGTGCACAGCCCCAGGGCCCTGCCATGCTGACCTTGGTGCTGGGAGCCCACAGGAGCAGGTACTGCTGCTGCTGGGATTTGCAGAAGCAGCTGTGGTTCCTTGGGACGCTTTGCATTGCTTGGGGTGACAATGGATGGGCGCCTGCAGGAGGGAGAGCTGTCTGGGAGAGAACACGTCCTGAGAAGCCTAGAGAGCAGGGGTTTGGGAGGACATGAGGAGTAAAAGCAGATCGTGGGTCTGGCTAGAACAAGGTAGATGAAGTTGCAGGAAAAATGTACTTCTATTTGGGGGTCGTATTTGCTTTGCAAAATCCAAGTGATACCACAGCTCGTACCAACCATCTGCTCTCAAGACGTGGTTCTCCTGCCTTGAATGCTGGTGTTTACACCAGCTGCTGCTGTGCTGGAGCTGTGCTCCTACGTTTTGGGGGGGCTCCAGAAATAACAGAGGAAGGAAATAAAGATCATTGCAGAGGCGTGACTGTGCGCTGGTTTGTGGAAGGGCTGAAAGCGTGCAGTTTGAGGCATGTTCCCATATAGGTGAAAGATCACCTGCTACCTATTGCAGTTTCTGCTGTGCCACGCAGCTTAGTCTTCTGCTGGTGCTGTGCCCACAGCTGGCTTCCTTGCAGCCACACACGAGTGCTCTGCTCAGATGGAGGAGCTCAAGGTGCTCCTGCCCTCTTAGTACTCCTCGGGCAGCCTTTGCACATACTTGCTTTGTTTCTTCTGCTTTGGTTTTTCACTTCAGCTTATTAGTTGCATGTGTGGCTTTATTTGGAAAGATTTGCATGCAGCTTATGCATGCCTACGTAGCATATGTTTTGTATGTTGGGTTTATAGGGATTGTAGTGATTTCTGAATTAATTTAAACAGCAAATTGTTGTATCTGCACACGGTATGTCTTTTCTTTCTTTAGCATGTATTATTATGACACATCTGGTGGTGGTTTAATTGTGCTGTTGTGGTGCTTTGGGGTCCTAGTAATGACTGTGAAACCCTATGGTACTAAATAGAGGGCCCTTCACGTGGGACACTTGGAAGGGTTTGAGTGAATCACTGAGAGAGGGACGGGAACACTTTTAGCCCTGCCCTCAACCATGGAAGAGAACCTACAGTGTTTGGTGTTTGCAGATCGCTATGAGAAGTTCTCTTGGCCCATCGCTCAGCACCTCGATGGGCAGCTCAGCTCCCAGCTCTTCCCAGGCAGCTCGGTTTGGCACCGTCAGGTCTCTCATAGCTGCCAGCAGCTGCCTTCGTTCCTCGCAGCATGGCGCAGCTTTGCTTCTGGATGTGCTCTTAGTCGTGAGGGGTTTTGAAGGAATCTAAGCTGCTGCCTACGATTGCCTTCTCCTCATCCTTACTTGATTTTAAAGAAATACTGTGAGTGTCTGAATTTTATCAGCAGTGGCTTTGAGAGTGTATTTTCCACAAAAATATTGATGGAACTATTGAAAAACAGCAAGCCTTGTTTTAATCTTTCCATCTTCTGCAATAAACATTGATGGTTATTTATTGACACTATGTTCTGAGATCTTACCCGAGATGGTCCCCATTTAATATATGCTTTCTTGATATTTATATCATGCTAATTTTTTCAGAATATCAGCCAGTACGTGTACATCAAGGATTACATGTATTGTATTTTTCCAGTTCTATTTTCAATAGACTTACCAAAGAAATGAAACCAGACTTACTGAAATAGATTAATTTTCCAGAAAGCCTTGCTGTCTGAAATGACTTAAATCAATCATTAGAAGGAGGTTTTGTATTTCTTCTCTTGTTCAGCCCTGGTGTCAGGGTAGTGTGCCCATAACTGGCTGTAGCTGCCCAGCCGGTCCCAATTGCTTCTTTTTCACTCCTTCCCCAACACTTACCTCTTTCAGAAGCTATTCCAGATCTGTTGATGCCATCCATGTGCACATGAACTCCCATTCTTCTGGAACTTGTGCAACACATCTGTGCTTTGTTTTTAGATGAGTTTGTTCTTAGCAAATGCTGGGGAATGAGTCTGCTTTCTTTCCAAGAGCAAAGCACAACTGCATTGAATGTTTTTGTCCACATGACATCATTAGTAATATGTTTAGCCCTTGGAGATTTACTCTTACTAAAATCACCTTTGAAGATTATCATCTCTTTCGTCTTTGATTCAGACTTGTTACTTTTGATGGATAGTATTGCTAGCAGAGAAATACTGTGATATACAGAGAGATTTTTCTTGGTTGAATTTCCTAACATATTTTGAAACATCTCCTGCAGCTTTGGACAATTTAATATGTATATTAAATCTACTTCTGCTTTGAACATCACAGCTGTTGATATTAGCCTTTAATAGATGGTATCTGTATGCGTAGATGACAGCAATGTTAGAGCTGTCAGTTCTGATTGCCTCCTACATGGTGTTTAAAAGCATTGTGTAGACTCAGCCTAATGCAGTCTGTTGGCTCCAGCTGAACGCAGCTCAGGTGATGCTTGGCTGATGGTACCCAGGTCCTGCCCCTGCACCAACAGCACGTGCTGCATCTCCAGTACGAGCCCTCCGCTGATGCTGTCTGTATCCCTTTCTTTCACATTGCCCCAAAAATGTGCAAAATCAACTTCTTGCTGCGTGCAGGTTGGATGGCACTTTATAACTGAGAGCCATAGGTCCACATTGCCTGAGGGTGAAACTTGAAGCGGCAAATCTTATCTAGTAATTTGCTCTGAGGCTTTCAGCTCTCCTCAAGAGTGTTTATTGTATGCTGTTCCTTTGGACCTGTGGCTAAATTAAAGGACAGATAGGGCATCCAGCATCTGGCGTATCGTGACACCTGACGTATTAATTATTAGGTGCTGTTGTCGTCAGTGGTGATTACACACCCACCTCATGCAGACTGGCTCTTTAGTCACCAAGTAACATCTGTCTGTTTTGTGCCTGTGAGTGCCTTCCCTTACGTATAGACCCAACATAGGAGCCTACGTGTGGTTTCTCAGCTCTTTCTGCTGAGGGCCTGCGAGGAGGAGCACCACCAGTGTGCTGGGCACCATGTTGTGCTGGGCCACCTTGTGCTGTGCCTGCTCACCTCAGAGCCGTGCTGCCCTGCCAGCCCCATTGCTCTGTGTCTCTGGGGTGAGCACAGGCTGTGGCTGAGCGCCGTGCAGCACCTCGCTGCTTGCACACAGCTCTCTGTAACCCCAGCAGGTCTGTGCCGGCGCAGTTTATCACTGACGTATGTCAAACCCAGATTTTCCCAGCTGTCTCCTACCATCTGCCAAGTATGGCTGGGGGCACGCAGAGTGCAGTTTGCTATGCAGGTCTGATGGCAGCTGGAAAATGGAGCGGTTTTGCCTGCTGAAGCACCAGCTCTCTTTCAGAACGAGCAGGAGCTGTTGCTTTGTGGCACACCTGGCCATCCTGGCAGCGCAGGGCAGCAGTGTGGCTCTGCTGCACAGCCCAGGCTGCCTGACAGCCCGTGTGCTGGGGAGTGCATGTGCTGCTGTCCCAGTGCCTCGGCTGGGTGCAGAACTGCTGGCCCTGCTGCTCCTGAGGCCTCTGGGTGCGGGGCACTGCTGGAAAGTGCTCCTCCAGCCCCCTGGGACACTGGCACACTCTCAATCAAAAAGGTAAAATCCAGCAGTTCCTCTCGGGTTGGGCATTTAGAAATGCAGAATGAGTGGGAATCCCCTGCTGCCTGCCCAGGTACTGCAGGGAGTGTGGGGCTGCAGCCCTCTGGTCCTGACCTGAGATCTGCTCTGTACTGCATGCAGGTTGGACAGCAGCCCTGGAGGAGCTTCTCTCGGAGAGCCAAAGCTGAGCTTGTTGCAGATGTCACTCTGGCAAACAGGAGCACATTTAGCAGCTCCTCCAAAAATTGCAAAGCCAAGGGGCCAACACCACATGGCATCGCTTTTCACTTGTTTTTAAAAACTGAAGATGCCTCTCGTGTCAGCTGCCCGGACTGATGCACAGTGCTGTTATTCACGAGTAGTTCATGTTCCTCAAGTAGCGGAGAAACCAACAATGCCTTGGTTGAGTATTTTGACTTTTCCCTGGCACTGTGTTTTGCTGTGGTGCGTTGCTGCCCACCCTCCTGCCACAGCTGAGCGGCAGTCCGGAGGCAGAAAGCCTTTGCTAACAGGAACTTGCTCTCCTCGCATCCCAGAGAGGCTAAAATGAACCAGCGGGTTACAGTCTGCTGAGCTGCAGTACAAGCGGTGCAAATAACTTTTCCAGAGCAAATAGCTAAGCCAGCATTAGAAACCAGTTGCCTATCTGCCAGCCAAATGTATAAACTCTAAGCTTCTAAAATTCGTACAAAACATTTTTACATCAATCCAAAGTTATATAAAAATAAGGAAGGAGAAATGTCTTTCTGCGCCGTGACGATGGGCTTTGTTTTGCTCTTTATCGCAGTAGGTAAAAATGGACGTGTCGTATTGGTGGTGAGTTATGGCTGTGACAGCTGATCACAGCAACCACAGCAGCACCACCCAATTAGAAAAACTGCTCTGATCTAACCTGATGTTACTGTCATTTTTTAAAATGAGTCCTACTTCAATCATAAAATCCTCAGACCATAACATTGCTTTCTACGCCATATGTCCTTATTTAGAGGAAAAAAATGATTGCACCCTTAATTCAAAGGGAACGTTTCCCTCTGAGCCAGAACTCAATAAAATGTATCAAAAAAATTGTGGAAAAGGGCAAGCAAAGAAAATCAAATTGCAGCGTGTGAAACGATTTAAGGAGGGACCTGGGGAATACATAATCTCCAAACTGCCAAGTTAGAGCAAGTATAAAATATACAAACAAGCCTGATATTTTTCCCAGTTGATCTCATTATGGGGTATGCTTGGGATAGATAAATTTTGTTAGAATGCATTAAGGCCGGATTTTCAAGGAAACAAGTCAGAAGTAATGTGTTTAGCTGAATCCACCTTGTTTTGATACATAGGTCTTTTCAGGTTTAAAGAAGTACATTTTTAAAGCCAAATGGTTTGTTTTGTTTCAGGCATTAAAGCCAGAGGCAACGCCGTGGCTATTTTTTTTCCCTTCTGGAAAACTGATGTTTATAATTTCAGTGTGCTCTTTAATCACTGGGGCAGAGCGCTGTGCAGTGTGTTTCTCTGCCACTTATTGTTGCCTGCTTAAAATACACGGAGCTGGTCTTGAGCATGATCCCTTAACAGACTGTTTCATCCACAAATAGTACTTTTTCCAAGTCTCCAATATATCTTAATTAAATTGTCCATTTGTATTTATTAAGGCAGTTTACTGTGTCTTGCTGCAGAAAGCTGCTGCTGCTGATAGTCTACCAATAGAAACACAAGCTTATCTGGGAGTTGATAATAAAATGCCAAGCATATGTTAGCAAAAAAAAAAGTCTTCCTGAAACATAGTTTAAGCATAATTTTCTTGTTTGTTGGGAAGTGAACAGGCCTTACAATTAGCTTTTATAAGTTTTTGGAACAGTTGCTCATAATGATTCTTGCAGCCTTAGGGAATCATCTTTGTTATTCTGAGATGCTATCTGCAGGAAAGTTTTCTTCCTCCGGCTGACCCTGTAGGAAAGAGTGGCGATAAGGCCGTTACGCACTGATAGATGCAGCATTAGTTTAGATGGATGAGCATAAGGTAGATCCATCCCTATCCCCGGTGAGCTGAAAGCTCGGACGTAAGCTCTGCAACTTGGAAGTCTCTCTGCTGCACCTACTTATCTCCAGGCAGCTTATGCCAAAATTTTGGCCTCGAAGTCAGTGAAATCCTGAATCTGATGGTTGTGTTGGGTCTTTCCTTTTTCTCAACACCACATAAGTTGATCTTCCAGAGCTCTCAAAGGAATTAAACTTTTTTCTCGAGCAGTTAATGCGTTCCTGGAAGACCAAGAATGGGATGGAGCTGTGTGGTGCTCCTTGTCCCCTTCTGACCTGCATGGCAGGCTTGTGCCCGTGGGAATGCTCCCTGGGTGCAGCACAGAGGCGGCGGTGGCTGCTTGGCCAAGGCAGGGGAGCGGATGGACGAACAGACCCAGGGGAGCCACCAGAATAAGCATTCCTGAGCCCAGTGCTTTCACTATGTCTCTCCTCCAGGGCGTTTCCTCCTGCACTGCCTTCAGAACAGCACACAAATGGGTTGCTGGCAATTTCTCCTCCCGGCCGTGTGTCCACATGACCCATTTTGTAAAAAGCAGACGCGCACCCAAGCACTGTGGGAGAGGTTTCAAATCCGACCGCTGTGACTTTAAGAGAGAGGAAAAACCGCTAAGGAAGGAAAATAAAAATCCCACAGCCTGTTGTAGCAGCTGTAGCTTCAGATCGTGTGGAAAATGAAGGCAGATGATTCAATTTGGCCTGTGCCCCGAGTACATTTCCAAATGCTTCTGTGTGTGCGCAAGATAATGAACAAATATATTGAGATGGCACAAGATCAGTCCAGGCTCGCCGCCGCGCAAGCCGGGGAGCTCCCAGCAGGAGCGAACTAGCTGTGCTGGGTTAATGGGGGTGAGGGTCGGGGAGCCCAGCACCTTTCAGAACAACTTAAAAAAAGAATTTGTCTCCTTTTGCCCCAGGCTCCCCGCAGCACTTCAACAGAGCTTGTGATAAATCGAAGTGTGTTTATTAATAACAAGTGGGGACAGCGGTCTTGTGATTTGAAAATAGGTGCGCCAAATAAAAATGTGCTTTGCTCTGACGTGGACGAAGCTTAAGTAAATGGAGAATGGGCTGATCCGTTATGATTAAAACTCTGGTGCTGAGAGCCAGCTTGGTAATAATGAAAAGCCCTTTGAGGGATTTGAGACCCCGTTCTGCCCATTCATATCTCCCTCTGCCCATGCCCCATTAGGAGAAGTAGGGAGGGCTCAGGTTTGGTGGCAGGAACGAAAAGGCAGCAGCAGTTCAGGAAGCAGAGCTGGACTTTAATGAGAGCCGGAGTTATTACTGGAATGAGTTATGGTATTTAATCATGCTACATGATGTCCAACAGCGCAGGGTTCATAATTCTTGGCTCCAAATATGGCTGGGGATTGTCTGCAAGCACCTGCAGCATGCAAATGGACCGCGGCCTTGCAGGTCCTTCCGGACCTTCCCCTCGCTCCTGCCAAGCCAGCCTGCCATGCAGCGCTGCGTTCCCAACAACAGATCAGTGCTTTCTGCTGCAGACCACACCTGAGCGATGGCACACAGCTGGGACTGCCCACTCCAGCTTTTCTTTGCTCTGCGTTGCCTTGTCTCCTTCTCGTGTGTACCTCTAGATTATTTGGCTCCTATAATTCAAATATGTAACGATTGCTACTGATGTTGCTGTAACGTCTGTGTGAGTTCCCAGCACAGCAAGGTGCAGCATGTTTCTCCTGTGCAGCTGTGGCACTGCTGTCTGGGCTGTGTGCTGCAGGTCTGTGCCTTGCCCTATGGGGTCCTGCAGCACGGCTGCACTGCCGCCTCCTCACCTCTGCTTCCTGGGCTTGGTCAGCTTGCTGCAGTGTGGATAAGGAGAAGGAGAAGCTTTTTTGGAGGCAGGGCAGCAGCAGGTTTTATTGTAAAGCTTGGTTAGGGGGTACAGTCAGGAGGAATTTCTCGACCTCAGGCAAAAACAGCCAGAGGAAATGATTGGAAGTCGTGCAGCCAGCAACTGGAAGAGAAGCTTCTGACCGGCTTGCTGTGATACCCTGGGCTGCTGAGAGTGCCCATGAAGCCATTGCATCCACTTAGCAGAACAACTTGTCCTCCTAGCTGGGTCCTGCATGTGGCTCATTAGGGTAATTACTGATGAATTAAGGCAGCTTGGCTCAGCGCTGGGGCTGCGGGTGTGCAGGCTCCCCCGCTGGCAGGCAGCAGGTGTAAATGAACAACATCTGTCAAAAAGGCTGATGACCCTCTTACTTCACAGCAGCAAACTGGGGACAGAGGTAGTGCTGCAAGTTTAATAATTGATATTTACTTGGAAAGGTTAATGGCAGCAGTGATGCTTCTAATTTGCTTGCCCGCGCAAGACCTGGTCAGGTCAAATTGTCTCAATTTGTTACCTTGTGTGTAGGTGTAGTTCTCCTTTAATGAAACTTGGAGGAAAGAAGCAGGTGGTGTTTGGAGCATACTGTAACTTGAGAAAAACAGCAAAGGATTGAAGTCTGGTAAAAGGTTGTGCAAGTCTGTGCTAACTTTGAACAGCTTAGTCCCTTTGAATAACCCCGCAGCGAACGCTGGCGCTTAGGAAGGTTTAGGAAGGTTAGGAAGTGATTTATTTCTCCTTTAAGTTGCAGCTGTCCAGTTGTTTATGTCAAAAGCACAGTAATGGTTACAGGCTTTGATGTGTTGCTAAATGAAAGCCGTCCGGTTACGGATCGGAAAGCCAGGGAATTCAGCAGGTATTTCCCTATTGCATTTAGGCAGATTGCAGTTCTTTCCTGTAATAGTTCAACAGTTTCCATTTTGGGAGAAGCAAACGTGCTTGTTGTACCTGGGTGCGTTGAAATTGGAAGCT